>NW_027223772.1:18528656-19002367 GCF_028538775.1 Myotis yumanensis | reverse complement strand
ATGGAAATACAGCCTTACTGTGGATGGGGCCGTGTTCTAACAGTGAAAACTGACTTTCAAACAGTTCAGAAATGACGAATATACGGTTTCCATGTATAATTCTTGTTAAATCTGTTAGATATTTAAAAGAAACTTGGTTACAAAACTTTAAATTTCAATCTATAGACCTTAGACCACAATGTGAGTTGGACAGAACCTTTAAGAAATCAAAATAATAGGACCTTCTTTTGTGTAGGAAGGTATCTGAAAAGCTCCGAAAACAAGTAAGTAGAACCTTACTCTCTGGGTGCCGTGTTCAAACACTGAAAGCTGTCCGAGAAACAGCTGTTTAGTCACGAGGATACTAATTATAATTGTATTTCCGGGAAAAAACCCGGCATCAAAATCTTCAAAATTAAAACCTGTAGAGTTCAGAACACGATGTTAGTTAGATTAAATCTCTAAGAAGTCAATAAAATAGATCCTGGAGTTGTATGGGCATATATCTGAAACTCTAGGCTTCCATGTAAATACAGCCTTACTGTAACTGGGCTTTGTGCTAGAGTGAAAACTGACTTTCAAACAAGTGGGAAATGACGAATTGACGGTTGCCATATATAATTCCTGTTCAATCTGTTAGATATTGAAAAGAAACTTGGTTACAACAGTTTAAAATTCAATCCATAGACCTTAGAACACTATGTGAGTTGGACTGAACCTTTTAGAAATCAAAATAATAGAATCTTGTTTGGTGTAGGATGGTATCTGAAAAGCTCGGAAAATAAGTAAATAGAGACATACTCTCTGTGGGGCCGTGTTCAAACACTGAAAGACGTCATAGAAACAGTTGTTTAGTCAAGAGGATACCGATTACATTTGTATTTCCGGGAAAAAACTTGTCGTTTTTAGAAAACCGGGCATATATATATTCAAAATTCAAGCCTGTAGAGTTCAGAACACGATGTTAGTTAGATTAAATCTCTAAGAAGTCAATAAAATAGATCCTGGAGTTGTATGGGAATATATCTGAAACGTTAGGGTCCATGTAAATACAGCTTTACACTATCGGGGCCGTGTTCTAACAGTGAAAACTGACTTTCAAACACTTCTAAAATAACGAATATACGGTTGCCATATATAATTCCTGTTCATTCTGTTATTTAAAAGAAACCTTGTTACAACCCTTTAAAATAGACTCTATAGACCTTAGAACACAATATGAGTTGGACAGAACCTTTAAGAAATCAAAATAATAGGACCTTCTTTTGTGTAGTAGGGTATCTGAAAAGCTGAGAAAACAAGTCAGTAGAGCCATACTCTCTGGGGGGCCATGATCCAAAACTGAAAGCCGTCATAGAAACAGCTGTTTAGTCACGAGGATACTGATTACATTTGTATTTATGGGAAAAAACTTGGCGTTTTTAAAAAACGCCACATAAAATTCTTCAAAATAGGAGCCTGTGGAGTTCAGAACACGATGTTAGTTAGATTAAATCTCTAAGAATTCAAAAAAAAATAGAACATGGAATTCTATGAGAATATATCTGAAACGCTAGGTTTCCATGAAAATACAGCCTTGCTGTGGACGGGGCCGTGTTCTAACAGTGAAAACTGACTTTCAAACAGTTCAGAAATGACGAATATACGGTTTCCATGTATAATTCTTGTTAAATCTGTTAGATATTTAAAAGAAACTTGGTTACAAAACTTTAAATTTCAATCTATAGACCTTAGACCACAATGTGAGTTGGACAGAACCTTTAAGAAATCAAAATAATAGGACCTTCTTTTGTGTAGGAAGGTATCTGAAAAGCTCCGAACACAAGTAAGTAGAACCTTACTCTCTGGGTGCCGTGTTCAAACACTGAAAGCTGTCCGAGAAACAGCTGTTTAGTCACGAGGATACTAATTATAATTGTATTTCCGGGAAAAAACCCGGCATCAAAATCTTCAAAATTAAAACCTGTAGAGTTCAGAACACGATGTTAGTTAGATTAAATCTCTAAGAAGTCAATAAAATAGATCCTGGAGTTGTATGGGCATATATCTGAAACTCTAGGCTTCCATGTAAATACAGCCTTACTGTAACTGGGCTTTGTGCTAGAGTGAAAACTGACTTTCAAACAAGTGGGAAATGACAAATTGACGGTTGCCATATAGAATTCCTGTTCAATCTGTTAGATATTGAAAAGAAACTTGGTTACAACAGTTTAAAATTCAATCCATAGACCTTAGAACACTATGTGAGTTGGACTGAACCTTTTAGAAATCAAAATAATAGAATCTTGTTTGGTGTAGGATGGTATCTGAAAAGCTCGGAAAATAAGTAAATAGAGACATACTCTCTGTGGGGCCGTGTTCAAACACTGAAAGACGTCATAGAAACAGTTGTTTAGTCAAGAGGATACCGATTACATTTGTATTTCCGGGAAAAAACTTGTCGTTTTTAGAAAACCGGGCATATATATATTCAAAATTCAAGCCTTTAGAGTTCAGAACACGATGTTAGTTAGATTAAATCTCTAAGAAGTCAATAAAATAGATCCTGGAGTTGTATGGGAATATATCTGAAACGTTAGGGTCCATGTAAATACAGCTTTACACTATCGGGGCCGTGTTCTAACAGTGAAAACTGACTTTCAAACACTTCTAAAATAACGAATATACGGTTGCCATATATAATTCCTGTTCATTCTGTTATTTAAAAGAAACCTGGTTACAACCCTTTAAAATAGACTCTATAGACCTTAGAACACAATATGAGTTGGACAGAACCTTTAAGAAATCAAAATAATAGGACCTTCTTTTGTGTAGTAGGGTATCTGAAAAGCTGAGAAAACAAGTCAGTAGAGCCATACTCTCTGGGGGGCCATGATCCAAAACTGAAAGCCGTCATAGAAACAGCTGTTTAGTCACGAGGATACTGATTACATTTGTATTTATGGGAAAAAACTTGGCGTTTTTAAAAAACGCCACATAAAATTCTTCAAAATAGGAGCCTGTGGAGTTCAGAACACGATGTTAGTTAGATTAAATCTCTAAGAATTCAAAAAAAATAGAACATGGAATTCTATGAGAATATATCTGAAACGCTAGGTTTCCATGAAAATACAGCCTTGCTGTGGACGGGGCCGTGTTCTAACAGTGAAAACTGACTTTCAAACAGTTCAGAAATGACGAATATACGGTTTCCATGTATAATTCTTGTTAAATCTGTTAGATATTTAAAAGAAACTTGGTTACAAAACTTTAAATTTCAATCTATAGACCTTAGACCACAATGTGAGTTGGACAGAACCTTTAAGAAATCAAAATAATAGGACCTTCTTTTGTGTAGGAAGGTATCTGAAAAGCTCCGAACACAAGTAAGTAGAACCTTACTCTCTGGGTGCCGTGTTCAAACACTGAAAGCTGTCCGAGAAACAGCTGTTTAGTCACGAGGATACTAATTATAATTGTATTTCCGGGAAAAAACCCGGCATCAAAATCTTCAAAATTAAAACCTGTAGAGTTCAGAACACGATGTTAGTTAGATTAAATCTCTAAGAAGTCAATAAAATAGATCCTGGAGTTGTATGGGCATATATCTGAAACTCTAGGCTTCCACGTAAATACAGCCTTACTGTAACTGGGCTTTGTGCTAGAGTGAAAACTGACTTTCAAACAAGTGGGAAATGACGAATTGACGGTTGCCATATATAATTCCTGTTCAATCTGTTAGATATTGAAAAGAAACTTGGTTACAACAGTTTAAAATTCAATCCATAGACCTTAGAACACTATGTGAGTTGGACTGAACCTTTTAGAAATCAAAATAATAGAATCTTGTTTGGTGTAGGATGGTATCTGAAAAGCTCGGAAAATAAGTAAATAGAGACATACTCTCTGTGGGGCCGTGTTCAAACACTGAAAGACGTCATAGAAACAGTTGTTTAGTCAAGAGGATACCGATTACATTTGTATTTCCGGGAAAAAACTTGTCGTTTTTAGAAAACCCGGCATATATATATTCAAAATTCAAGCCTGTAGAGTTCAGAACACGATGTTAGTTAGATTAAATCTCTAAGAAGTCAATAAAATAGATCCTGGAGTTGTATGGGAATATATCTGAAACGTTAGGGTCCATGTAAATACAGCTTTACACTATCGGGGCCGTGTTCTAACAGTGAAAACTGACTTTCAAACACTTCTAAAATAACGAATATACGGTTGCCATATATAATTCCTGTTCATTCTGTTATTTAAAAGAAACCTGGTTACAACCCTTTAAAATAGACTCTATAGACCTTAGAACACAATATGAGTTGGACAGAACCTTTAAGAAATCAAAATAATAGGACCTTCTTTTGTGTAGTAGGGTATCTGAAAAGCTGAGAAAACAAGTAAGTAGAGCCATACTCTCTGTGGGGCCATGATCCAAAACTGAAAGCCGTCATAGAAACAGCTGTTTAGTCACGAGGATACTGATTACATTTGTATTTATGGGAAAAAACTTGGCGTTTTTAAAAAACGCCACATAAAATTCTTCAAAATAGGAGCCTGTGGAGTTCAGAACACGATGTTAGTTAGATTAAATCTCTAAGAATTCAAAAAAAATAGAACATGGAATTCTATGAGAATATATCTGAAACGCTAGGTTTCCATGAAAATACAGCCTTGCTGTGGACGGGGCCGTGTTCTAACAGTGAAAACTGACTTTCAAACAGTTCAGAAATGACGAATATACGGTTTCCATGTATAATTCTTGTTAAATCTGTTAGATATTTAAAAGAAACTTGGTTACAAAACTTTAAATTTCAATCTATAGACCTTAGACCACAATGTGAGTTGGACAGAACCTTTAAGAAATCAAAATAATAGGACCTTCTTTTGTGTAGGAAGGTATCTGAAAAGCTCCGAAAACAAGTAAGTAGAACCTTACTCTCTGGGTGCCGTGTTCAAACACTGAAAGCTGTCCGAGAAACAGCTGTTTAGTCACGAGGATACTAATTATAATTGTATTTCCGGGAAAAAACCCGGCATCAAAATCTTCAAAATTAAAACCTGTAGAGTTCAGAACACGATGTTAGTTAGATTAAATCTCTAAGAAGTCAATAAAATAGATCCTGGAGTTGTATGGGCATATATCTGAAACTCTAGGCTTCCATGTAAATACAGCCTTACTGTAACTGGGCTTTGTGCTAGAGTGAAAACTGACTTTCAAACAAGTGGGAAATGACGAATTGACGGTTGCCATATATAATTCCTGTTCAATCTGTTAGATATTGAAAAGAAACTTGGTTACAACAGTTTAAAATTCAATCCATAGACCTTAGAACACTATGTGAGTTGGACTGAACCTTTTAGAAATCAAAATAATAGAAACTTGTTTGGTGTAGGATGGTATCTGAAAAGCTCGGAAAATAAGTAAATAGAGACATACTCTCTGTGGGGCCGTGTTCAAACACTGAAAGACGTCATAGAAACAGTTGTTTAGTCAAGAGGATACCGATTACATTTGTATTTCCGGGAAAAAACTTGTCGTTTTTAGAAAACCCGGCATATATATATTCAAAATTCAAGCCTGTAGAGTTCAGAACACGATGTTAGTTAGATTAAATCTCTAAGAAGTCAATAAAATAAATCCTGGAGTTGTATGGGAATATATCTGAAACGTTAGGGTCCATGTAAATACAGCTTTACACTATCGGGGCCGTGTTCTAACAGTGAAAACTGACTTTCAAACACTTCTAAAATAACGAATATACGGTTGCCATATATAATTCCTGTTCATTCTGTTATTTAAAAGAAACCTGGTTACAACCCTTTAAAATAGACTCTATAGACCTTAGAACACAATATGAGTTGGACAGAACCTTTAAGAAATCAAAATAATAGGACCTTCTTTTGTGTAGTAGGGTATCTGAAAAGCTGAGAAAACAAGTAAGTAGAGCCATACTCTCTGTGGGGCCATGATCCAAAACTGAAAGCCGTCATAGAAACAGCTGTTTAGTCACGAGGATACTGATTACATTTGTATTTATGGGAAAAAACTTGGCGTTTTTAAAAAACGCCACATAAAATTCTTCAAAATAGGAGCCTGTGGAGTTCAGAACACTGTTAGTTAGATTAAATCTCTAAGAATTCAAAAAAAATAGAACATGGAATTCTATGAGAATATATCTGAAACGCTAGGTTTCCATGGAAATACAGCCTTGCTGTGGACGGGGCCGTGTTCTAACAGTGAAAACTGACTTTCAAACAGTTCAGAAATGACGAATATACGGTTTCCATGTATAATTCTTGTTAAATCTGTTAGATATTTAAAAGAAACTTGGTTACAAAACTTTAAATTTCAATCTATAGACCTTAGACCACAATGTGAGTTGGACAGAACCTTTAAGAAATCAAAATAATAGGACCTTCTTTTGTGTAGGAAGGTATCTGAAAAGCTCCGAAAACAAGTAAGTAGAACCTTACTCTCTGGGTGCCGTGTTCAAACACTGAAAGCTGTCCGAGAAACAGCTGTTTAGTCACGAGGATACTAATTATAATTGTATTTCCGGGAAAAAACCCGGCATCAAAATCTTCAAAATTAAAACCTGTAGAGTTCAGAACACGATGTTAGTTAGATTAAATCTCTAAGAAGTCAATAAAATAGATCCTGGAGTTGTATGGGCATATATCTGAAACTCTAGGCTTCCATGTAAATACAGCCTTACTGTAACTGGGCTTTGTGCTAGAGTGAAAACTGACTTTCAAACAAGTGGGAAATGACGAATTGACGGTTGCCATATATAATTCCTGTTCAATCTGTTAGATATTGAAAAGAAACTTGGTTACAACAGTTTAAAATTCAATCCATAGACCTTAGAACACTATGTGAGTTGGACTGAACCTTTTAGAAATCAAAATAATAGAATCTTGTTTGGTGTAGGATGGTATCTGAAAAGCTCGGAAAATAAGTAAATAGAGACATACTCTCTGTGGGGCCGTGTTCAAACACTGAAAGACGTCATAGAAACAGTTGTTTAGTCAAGAGGATACCGATTACATTTGTATTTCCGGGAAAAAACTTGTCGTTTTTAGAAAACCGGGCATATATATATTCAAAATTCAAGCCTGTAGAGTTCAGAACACGATGTTAGTTAGATTAAATCTCTAAGAAGTCAATAAAATAGATCCTGGAGTTGTATGGGAATATATCTGAAACGTTAGGGTCCATGTAAATACAGCTTTACACTATCGGGGCCGTGTTCTAACAGTGAAAACTGACTTTCAAACACTTCTAAAATAACGAATATACGGTTGCCATATATAATTCCTGTTCATTCTGTTATTTAAAAGAAACCTGGTTACAACCCTTTAAAATAGACTCTATAGACCTTAGAACACAATATGAGTTGGACAGAACCTTTAAGAAATCAAAATAATAGGACCTTCTTTTGTGTAGTAGGGTATCTGAAAAGCTGAGAAAACAAGTCAGTAGAGCCATACTCTCTGGGGGGCCATGATCCAAAACTGAAAGCCGTCATAGAAACAGCTGTTTAGTCACGAGGATACTGATTACATTTGTATTTATGGGAAAAAACTTGGCGTTTTTAAAAAACGCCACATAAAATTCTTCAAAATAGGAGCCTGTGGAGTTCAGAACACGATGTTAGTTAGATTAAATCTCTAAGAATTCAAAAAAAATAGAACATGGAATTCTATGAGAATATATCTGAAACGCTAGGTTCCATGAAAATACAGCCTTGCTGTGGACGGGGCCGTGTTCTAACAGTGAAAACTGACTTTCAAACAGTTCAGAAATGACGAATATACGGTTTCCATGTATAATTCTTGTTAAATCTGTTAGATATTTAAAAGAAACTTGGTTACAAAACTTTAAATTTCAATCTATAGACCTTAGACCACAATGTGAGTTGGACAGAACCTTTAAGAAATCAAAATAATAGGACCTTCTTTTGTGTAGGAAGGTATCTGAAAAGCTCCGAACACAAGTAAGTAGAACCTTACTCTCTGGGTGCCGTGTTCAAACACTGAAAGCTGTCAGAGAAACAGCTGTTTAGTCACGAGGATACTAATTATAATTGTATTTCCGGGAAAAAACCCGGCATCAAAATCTTCAAAATTAAAACCTGTAGAGTTCAGAACACGATGTTAGTTAGATTAAATCTCTAAGAAGTCAATAAAATAGATCCTGGAGTTGTATGGGCATATATCTGAAACTATAGGCTTCCACGTAAATACAGCCTTACTGTAACTGGGCTTTGTGCTAGAGCGAAAACTGACTTTCAAACAAGTGGGAAATGACGAATTGACGGTTGCCATATATAATTCCTGTTCAATCTGTTAGATATTGAAAAGAAACTTGGTTACAACAGTTTAAAATTCAATCCATAGACCTTAGAACACTATGTGAGTTGGACTGAACCTTTTAGAAATCAAAATAATAGAATCTTGTTTGGTGTAGGATGGTATCTGAAAAGCTCGGAAAATAAGTAAATAGAGACATACTCTCTGTGGGGCCGTGTTCAAACACTGAAAGACGTCATAGAAACAGTTGTTTAGTCAAGAGGATACCGATTACATTTGTATTTCCGGGAAAAAACTTGTCGTTTTTAGAAAACCCGGCATATATATATTCAAAATTCAAGCCTGTAGAGTTCAGAACACGATGTTAGTTAGATTAAATCTCTAAGAAGTCAATAAAATAGATCCTGGAGTTGTATGGGAATATATCTGAAACGTTAGGGTCCATGTAAATACAGCTTTACACTATCGGGGCCGTGTTCTAACAGTGAAAACTGACTTTCAAACACTTCTAAAATAACGAATATACGGTTGCCATATATAATTCCTGTTCATTCTGTTATTTAAAAGAAACCTGGTTACAACCCTTTAAAATAGACTCTATAGACCTTAGAACACAATATGAGTTGGACAGAACCTTTAAGAAATCAAAATAATAGGACCTTCTTTTGTGTAGTAGGGTATCTGAAAAGCTGAGAAAACAAGTAAGTAGAGCCATACTCTCTGTGGGGCCATGATCCAAAACTGAAAGCCGTCATAGAAACAGCTGTTTAGTCACGAGGATACTGATTACATTTGTATTTATGGGAAAAAACTTGGCGTTTTTAAAAAACGCCACATAAAATTCTTCAAAATAGGAGCCTGTGGAGTTCAGAACACGATGTTAGTTAGATTAAATCTCTAAGAATTCAAAAAAAATAGAACATGGAATTCTATGAGAATATATCTGAAACGCTAGGTTTCCATGGAAATACAGCCTTGCTGTGGACGGGGCCGTGTTCTAACAGTGAAAACTGACTTTCAAACAGTTCAGAAATGACGAATATACGGTTTCCATGTATAATTCTTGTTAAATCTGTTAGATATTTAAAAGAAACTTGGTTACAAAACTTTAAATTTCAATCTATAGACCTTAGACCACAATGTGAGTTGGACAGAACCTTTAAGAAATCAAAATAATAGGACCTTCTTTTGTGTAGGAAGGTATCTGAAAAGCTCCGAAAACAAGTAAGTAGAACCTTACTCTCTGGGTGCCGTGTTCAAACACTGAAAGCTGTCCGAGAAACAGCTGTTTAGTCACGAGGATACTAATTATAATTGTATTTCCGGGAAAAAACCCGGCATCAAAATCTTCAAAATTAAAACCTGTAGAGTTCAGAACACGATGTTAGTTAGATTAAATCTCTAAGAAGTCAATAAAATAGATCCTGGAGTTGTATGGGCATATATCTGAAACTCTAGGCTTCCATGTAAATACAGCCTTACTGTAACTGGGCTTTGTGCTAGAGTGAAAACTGACTTTCAAACAAGTGGGAAATGACGAATTGACGGTTGCCATATATAATTCCTGTTCAATCTGTTAGATATTGAAAAGAAACTTGGTTACAACAGTTTAAAATTCAATCCATAGACCTTAGAACACTATGTGAGTTGGACTGAACCTTTTAGAAATCAAAATAATAGAATCTTGTTTGGTGTAGGATGGTATCTGAAAAGCTCGGAAAATAAGTAAATAGAGACATACTCTCTGTGGGGCCGTGTTCAAACACTGAAAGACGTCATAGAAACAGTTGTTTAGTCAAGAGGATACCGATTACATTTGTATTTCCGGGAAAAAACTTGT
This sequence comes from Myotis yumanensis, assembly GCF_028538775.1. Lineage (NCBI taxonomy): Eukaryota > Metazoa > Chordata > Mammalia > Chiroptera > Vespertilionidae > Myotis > Myotis yumanensis. The sequence goes on along the minus strand of NW_027223772.1, from coordinate 18,992,250 downwards.
CGTTTTTAGAAAACCGGGCATATATATATTCAAAATTCAAGCCTGTAGAGTTCAGAACACGATGTTAGTTAGATTAAATCTCTAAGAAGTCAATAAAATAGATCCTGGAGTTGTATGGGAATATATCTGAAACGTTAGGGTCCATGTAAATACAGCTTTACACTATCGGGGCCGTGTTCTAACAGTGAAAACTGACTTTCAAACACTTCTAAAATAACGAATATACGGTTGCCATATATAATTCCTGTTCATTCTGTTATTTAAAAGAAACCTGGTTACAACCCTTTAAAATAGACTCTATAGACCTTAGAACACAATATGAGTTGGACAGAACCTTTAAGAAATCAAAATAATAGGACCTTCTTTTGTGTAGTAGGGTATCTGAAAAGCTGAGAAAACAAGTCAGTAGAGCCATACTCTCTGGGGGGCCATGATCCAAAACTGAAAGCCGTCATAGAAACAGCTGTTTAGTCACGAGGATACTGATTACATTTGTATTTATGGGAAAAAACTTGGCGTTTTTAAAAAACGCCACATAAAATTCTTCAAAATAGGAGCCTGTGGAGTTCAGAACACGATGTTAGTTAGATTAAATCTCTAAGAATTCAAAAAAAATAGAACATGGAATTCTATGAGAATATATCTGAAACGCTAGGTTTCCATGAAAATACAGCCTTGCTGTGGACGGGGCCGTGTTCTAACAGTGAAAACTGACTTTCAAACAGTTCAGAAATGACGAATATACGGTTTCCATGTATAATTCTTGTTAAATCTGTTAGATATTTAAAAGAAACTTGGTTACAAAACTTTAAATTTCAATCTATAGACCTTAGACCACAATGTGAGTTGGACAGAACCTTTAAGAAATCAAAATAATAGGACCTTCTTTTGTGTAGGAAGGTATCTGAAAAGCTCCGAACACAAGTAAGTAGAACCTTACTCTCTGGGTGCCGTGTTCAAACACTGAAAGCTGTCCGAGAAACAGCTGTTTAGTCACGAGGATACTAATTATAATTGTATTTCCGGGAAAAAACCCGGCATCAAAATCTTCAAAATTAAAACCTGTAGAGTTCAGAACACGATGTTAGTTAGATTAAATCTCTAAGAAGTCAATAAAATAGATCCTGGAGTTGTATGGGCATATATCTGAAACTCTAGGCTTCCACGTAAATACAGCCTTACTGTAAATGGGCTTTGTGCTAGAGTGAAAACTAACTTTCAAACAAGTGGGAAATGACGAATTGACGGTTGCCATATATAATTCCTGTTCAATCTGTTAGATATTGAAAAGAAACTTGGTTACAACAGTTTAAAATTCAATCCATAGACCTTAGAACACTATGTGAGTTGGACTGAACCTTTTAGAAATCAAAATAATAGAATCTTGTTTGGTGTAGGATGGTATCTGAAAAGCTCGGAAAATAAGTAAATAGAGACATACTCTCTGTGGGGCCGTGTTCAAACACTGAAAGACGTCATAGAAACAGTTGCTTAGTCAAGAGGATACCGATTACATTTGTATTTCCGGGAAAAAACTTGTCGTTTTTAGAAAACCCGGCATATATATATTCAAAATTCAAGCCTGTAGAGTTCAGAACACGATGTTAGTTAGATTAAATCTCTAAGAAGTCAATAAAATAGATCCTGGAGTTGTATGGGAATATATCAGAAAGGTTAGGGTCCATGTAAATACAGCTTTACACTATCGGGGCCGTGTTCTAACAGTGAAAACTGACTTTCAAACACTTCTAAAATAACGAATATACGGTTGCCATATATAACTCCTGTTCATTCTGTTATTTAAAAGAAACCTGGTTACAACCCTTTAAAATAGATTCCATAGACCTTAGAACACAATATGAGTTGGACAGAACCTTTAAGAAATCAAAATAATAGGACCTTCTTTTGTGTAGGAAGGTATCTGAAAAGCTAAGAAAGCAGGTAAGTAGAGTCTTACTCTCTGTGGGGCCATGATCCAAAACTGAAAGCCGTCATAGAAACAGCTGTTTAGTCACGAGGATACTGATTACATTTGTATTTATGGGAAAAAACTTGGCGTTTTTAAAAAACGCCACATAAAATTCTTCAAAATACGAGCCTGTGGAGTTCAGAACACCATGTTAGTTAGATTAAATCTCTAAGAATTCAAAAAAAATAGAACATGGAGTTCTATGAGAATATATCTGAAACGCTAGGTTTCCATGGAAATACAGCCTTACTGTGGACTGGGCCGTGTTCTAACAGTGAAAACTGACTTTCAAACAGTTCAGAAATGACGAATATACGGTTTCCATTCATAATTCTTGTTAAATCTGTTAGATATTTAAAAGAAACTTGGTTACAAAACTTTAAATTTCAATCTATAGACCTTAGACCACAATGTGAGTTGGACAGAACCTTTAAGAAATCAAAATAATAGGACCTTCTTTTGTGTAGGAAGGTATCTGAAAAGCTAAGAAAGCAGGTAAGTAGAGTCTTACTCTCTGTGGGGCCATGATCCAAAACTGAAAGCCGTCAAAGAAACAGCTGTTTAGTCACGAGGATACTGATTACATTTGTATTTATGGGAAAAAACTTGGCGTTTTTAAAAAAGGCCACATAAAATTCTTCAAAATACGAGCCTGTAGAGTTCAGAACACGATGTTAGTTAGATTAAATCTCTAAGAATTCAAAAAAATAGATCATGGAATTGTATGAGGATATATCTGAAACGCTCGGTTTCCATGGAAATACAGCCTTACTGTGGACGGGGCCGTGTTCTAACATTTTAAAACTGACTTTCAAACAGTTCAGAAATGACGAATATACGGTTTCCATTTATAATTCTTATTAAATCTGTTCGATATTTAAAAGAAACTTGGTTACAAAACTTTAAATTTCAATCTATAGACCTTAGACCACAATGTGAGTTGGACAGAACCTTTAAGAAATCAAAATAATAGGACCTTCTTTTGTGTAGGAAGGTATCTGAAAAGCTAAGAAAGCAGGTAAGTAGAGTCTTACTGTCTGTGGGGCCATGATCCAAAACTGAAAGCCGTCAAAGAAACAGCTGTTTAGTCACGAGGATACTGATTACATTTGTATTTATGGGAAAAAACTTGGCGTTTTTAAAAAAGGCCACATAAAATTCTTCAAAATACGAGCCTGTAGAGTTCAGAACACGATGTTAGTTAGATTAAATCTCTAAGAATTCAAAAAAATAGATCATGGAATTGTATGAGGATATATCTGAAACGCTAGGTTTCCATGGAAATACAGCCTTACTGTGGACGGGGCCGTGTTCTAACAGTGAAAACTGACTTTCAAACAGTTCAGAAATGACGAATATACGGTTTCCATGTATAATTCTTGTTAAATCTGTTCGATATTTAAAAGAAACTTGGTTACAAAACTTTAAATTTCAATCTATAGACCTTAGACCACAATGTGAGTTGGACAGAACCTTTAAGAAATCAAAATAATAGGACCTTCTTTTGTGTAGGAAGGTATCTGAAAAGCTCCGAAAACAAGTAAGTAGAACCTTACTCTCTGGGTGCCGTGTTCAAACACTGAAAGCTGTCCGAGAAACAGCTGTTTAGTCACGAGGATACTAATTATAATTGTATTTCCGGGAAAAAACCCGGCATCAAAATCTTCAAAATTAAAACCTGTAGAGTTCAGAACACGATGTTAGTTAGATTAAATCTCTAAGAAGTCAATAAAATAGATCCTGGAGTTGTATGGGCATATATCTGAAACTCTAGGCTTCCATGTAAATACAGCCTTACTGTAACTGGGCTTTGTGCTAGAGTGAAAACTGACTTTCAAACAAGTGGGAAATGACGAATTGACGGTTGCCATATATAATTCCTGTTCAATCTGTTAGATATTGAAAAGAAACTTGGTTACAACAGTTTAAAATTCAATCCATAGACCTTAGAACACTATGTGAGTTGGACTGAACCTTTTAGAAATCAAAATAATAGAATCTTGTTTGGTGTAGGATGGTATCTGAAAAGCTCGGAAAATAAGTAAATAGAGACATACTCTCTGTGGGGCCGTGTTCAAACACTGAAAGACGTCATAGAAACAGTTGTTTAGTCAAGAGGATACCGATTACATTTGTATTTCCGGGAAAAAACTTGTCGTTTTTAGAAAACCGGGCATATATATATTCAAAATTCAAGCCTGTAGAGTTCAGAACACGATGTTAGTTAGATTAAATCTCTAAGAAGTCAATAAAATAGATCCTGGAGTTGTATGGGAATATATCTGAAACGTTAGGGTCCATGTAAATACAGCTTTACACTATCGGGGCCGTGTTCTAACAGTGAAAACTGACTTTCAAACACTTCTAAAATAACGAATATACGGTTGCCATATATAATTCCTGTTCATTCTGTTATTTAAAAGAAACCTGGTTACAACCCTTTAAAATAGACTCTATAGACCTTAGAACACAATATGAGTTGGACAGAACCTTTAAGAAATCAAAATAATAGGACCTTCTTTTGTGTAGTAGGGTATCTGAAAAGCTGAGAAAACAAGTCAGTAGAGCCATACTCTCTGGGGGGCCATGATCCAAAACTGAAAGCCGTCATAGAAACAGCTGTTTAGTCACGAGGATACTGATTACATTTGTATTTATGGGAAAAAACTTGGCGTTTTTAAAAAACGCCACATAAAATTCTTCAAAATAGGAGCCTGTGGAGTTCAGAACACGATGTTAGTTAGATTAAATCTCTAAGAATTCAAAAAAAATAGAACATGGAATTCTATGAGAATATATCTGAAACGCTAGGTTTCCATGAAAATACAGCCTTGCTGTGGACGGGGCCGTGTTCTAACAGTGAAAACTGACTTTCAAACAGTTCAGAAATGACGAATATACGGTTTCCATGTATAATTCTTGTTAAATCTGTTCGATATTTAAAAGAAACTTGGTTACAAAACTTTAAATTTCAATCTATAGACCTTAGACCACAATGTGAGTTGGACAGAACCTTTAAGAAATCAAAATAATAGGACCTTCTTTTGTGTAGGAAGGTATCTGAAAAGCTCCGAACACAAGTAAGTAGAACCTTACTCTCTGGGTGCCGTGTTCAAACACTGAAAGCTGTCCGAGAAACAGCTGTTTAGTCACGAGGATACTAATTATAATTGTATTTCCGGGAAAAAACCCGGCATCAAAATCTTCAAAATTAAAACCTGTAGAGTTCAGAACACGATGTTAGTTAGATTAAATCTCTAAGAAGTCAATAAAATAGATCCTGGAGTTGTATGGGCATATATCTGAAACTCTAGGCTTCCACGTAAATACAGCCTTACTGTAAATGGGCTTTGTGCTAGAGTGAAAACTGACTTTCAAACAAGTGGGAAATGACGAATTGACGGTTGCCATATATAATTCCAGTTCAATCTGTTAGATATTGAAAAGAAACTTGGTTACAACAGTTTAAAATTCAATCCATAGACCTTAGAACACTATGTGAGTTGGACTGAACCTTTTAGAAATCAAAATAATAGAATCTTGTTTGGTGTAGGATGGTATCTGAAAAGCTCGGAAAATAAGTAAATAGAGACATACTCTCTGTGGGGCCGTGTTCAAACACTGAAAGACGTCATAGAAACAGTTGTTTAGTCAAGAGGATACCGATTACATTTGTATTTCCGGGAAAAAACTTGTCGTTTTTAGAAAACCCGGCATATATATATTCAAAATTCAAGCCTGTAGAGTTCAGAACACGATGTTAGTTAGATTAAATCTCTAAGAAGTCAATAAAATAGATCCTGGAGTTGTATGGAAATATATCAGAAAGGTTAGGGTCCATGTAAATACAGCTTTACACTATCGGGGCCGTGTTCTAACAGTGAAAACTGACTTTCAAACACTTCTAAAATAACGAATATACCGTTGCCATATATAATTCCTGTTCATTCTGTTATTTAAAAGAAACCTGGTTACAACCCTTTAAAATAGATTCCATAGACCTTAGAACACAATATGAGTTGGACAGAACATTTAAGAAATCAAAATAATAGGACCTTCTTTTGTGTAGTAGGGTATCTGAAAAGCTGAGAAAACAAGTAAGTAGAGCCTTACTCTCTGTGGGGCCATGATCCAAAACTGAAAGCCGTCATAGAAACAGCTGTTTAGTCACGAGGATACTGATTACATTTGTATTTATGGGAAAAAACTTGGCGTTTTTAAAAAACGCCACATAAAATTCTTCAAAATACGAGCCTGTGGAGTTCAGAACACCATGTTAGTTAGATTAAATCTCTAAGAATTCAAAAAAAATAGAACATGGAATTCTATGAGAATATATCTGAAACGCTAGGTTTCCATGAAAATACAGCCTTGCTGTGGACGGGGCCGTGTTCTAACAGTGAAAACTGACTTTCAAACAGTTCAGAAATGACGAATATATGGTTTCCATTCATAATTCTTGTAAAATCTGTTAGATATTTAAAAGAAACTTGGTTACAAAACTTTAAATTTCAATCTATAGACCTTAGACCACAATGTGAGTTGGACAGAACCTTTAAGAAATCAAAATAATAGGACCTTCTTTTGTGTAGTAGGGTATCTGAAAAGCTGAGAAAACAAGTAAGTAGAGCCTTACTCTCTGTGGGGCCATGATCCAAAACTGAAAGCCGTCATAGAAACAGCTGTTTAGTCACGAGGATACTGATTACATTTGTATTTATGGGAAAAAACTTGGCGTTTTTAAAAAACGCCACATAAAATTCTTCAAAATACGAGCCTGTGGAGTTCAGAACACCATGTTAGTTAGATTAAATCTCTAAGAATTCAAAAAAAATAGAACATGGAATTCTATGAGAATATATCTGAAACGCTAGGTTTCCATGAAAATACAGCCTTGCTGTGGACGGGGCCGTGTTCTAACAGTGAAAACTGACTTTCAAACAGTTCAGAAATGACGAATATACGGTTTCCTTTCATAATTCTTGTAAAATCTGTTAGATATTTAAAAGAAACTTGGTTACAAAACTTTAAATTTCAATCTATAGACCTTAGACCACAATGTGAGTTGGACAGAACCTTTAAGAAATCAACATAATAGGACCTTCTTTTGTGTAGTAAGGTATCTGAAAAGCTGAGAAAACAAGGAAGTAGAGCCTTACTCTCTGTGGGGCCATGATCCAAAACTGAAAGCCGTCATAGAAACAGCTGTTTAGTCACGAGGATACTGATTACATTTGTATTTATGGGAAAAAACTTGGCGTTTTTAAAAAACGCCACATAAAATTCTTCAAAATACGAGCCTGTGGAGTTCAGAACACCATGTTAGTTAGATTAAATCTCTAAGAATTCAAAAAAAATAGAACATGGAATTCTATGAGAATATATCTGAAACGCTAGGTTTCCATGAAAATACAGCCTTGCTGTGGACGGGGCCGTGTTCTAACAGTGAAAACTGACTTTCAAACAGTTCAGAAATGACGAATATACGGTTTCCATTCATAATTCTTGTAAAATCTGTTAGATATTTAAAAGAAACTTGGTTACAAAACTTTAAATTTCAATCTATAGACCTTAGACCACAATGTGAGTTGGACAGAACCTTTAAGAAATCAACATAATAGGACCTTCTTTTGTGTAGGAAGGTATCTGAAAAGCTAAGAAAGCAGGTAAGTAGAGTCTTACTCTCTGTGGGGCCATGTTCCAAAACTGAAAGCCGTCATAGAAACAGCTGTTTAGTCACGAGGATACTAATTATAATTGTATTTCCGGGAAAAAACCCGGCATCAAAATCTTCAAAATTAAAACCTGTAGAGTTCAGAACACGATGTTAGTTAGATTAAATCTCTAAGAAGTCAATAAAATAGATCCTGGAGTTGTATGGGCATATATCTGAAACTCTAGGCTTCCATGTAAATACAGCCTTACTGTAACTGGGCTTTGTGCTAGAGTGAAAACTGACTTTCAAACAAGTGGGAAATGACGAATTGACGGTTGCCATATATAATTCCTGTTCAATCTGTTAGATATTGAAAAGAAACTTGGTTACAACAGTTTAAAATTCAATCCATAGACCTTAGAACACTATGTGAGTTGGACCGAACCTTTTAGAAATCAAAATAATATAATCTTGTTTGGTGTAGGATGGTATCTGAAAAGCTCGGAAAATAAGTAAATAGAGACATACTCTCTGTGGGGCCGTGTTCAAACACTGAAAGACGTCATAGAAACAGTTGTTTAGTCAAGAGGATACCGATTACATTTGTATTTCCGGGAAAAAACTTGTCGTTTTTAGAAAACCCGGCATATATATATTCAAAATTCAAGCCTGTAGAGTTCAGAACACGATGTTAGTTAGATTAAATCTCTAAGAAGTCAATAAAATAGATCCTGGAGTTGTATGGGAATATATCAGAAAGGTTAGGGTGGATGTAAATACAGCTTTACACTATCGGGGCCGTGTTCTAACAGTGAAAACTGACTTTCAAACACTTCTAAAATAACGAATATACGGTTGCCATATATAATTCCTGTTCATTCTGTTATTTAAAAGAAACCTGGTTACAACCCGTTAAAATAGATTCTATAGACCTTAGAACACAATATGAGTTGGACAGAACCTTTAAGAAATCAAAATAATAGGACCTTCTTTTGTGTAGTAGGGTATCTGAAAAGCGAGAAAACAAGTAAGTAGAGCCATACTCTCTGTGGGGCCATGATCCAAAACTGAAAGCCGTCATAGAAACAGCTGTTTAGTCACGAGGATACTGATTACATTTGTATTTATGGGAAAAAACTTGGCGTTTTTAAAAAACGCCACATAAAATTCTTCAAAATAGGAGCCTGTGGAGTTCAGAACACTATGTTAGTTAGATTAAATCTCTGAGAATTCAAAAAAAATAGAACATGGAATTCTATGAGAATATATCTGAAACGCTAGGTTTCCATGAAAATACAGCCTTGCTGTGGACGGGGCCGTGTTCTAACAGTGAAAACTGACTTTCAAACAGTTCAGAAATGACGAATATACGGTTTCCATTCATAATTCTTGTAAAATCTGTTAGATATTTAAAAGAAACTTGGTTACAAAACTTTAAATTTCAATCTATAGACCTTAGACCACAATGTGAGTTGGACAGAACCTTTAACAAATCAACATAATAGGACCTTCTTTTGTGTAGGAAGGTATCTGAAAAGCTAAGAAAGCAGGTAAGTAGAGTCTTACTCTCTGTGGGGCCATGTTCCAAAACTGAAAGCCGTCATAGAAACAGCTGTTTAGTCACGAGGATACTGATTACATTTGTATTTATGGGAAAAAACTTGGCGTTTTTAAAAAAGGCCACATAAAATTCTTCAAAATACGAGCCTGTAGAGTTCAGAACACGATGTTAGTTACATTAAATCTCTAAGAATTCAAAAAAATAGATCATGGAATTGTATGAGAATATATCTGAAACGCTAGGTTTCCATGGAAATACAGCCTTACTGTGGACGGGGCCGTGTGCTAACAGTGAAAACTGACTTTCAAACAGTTCAGAAATGACGAATATACGGTTTCCATTCATAATTCTTGTTAAATCTGTTAGATATTTAAAAGAAACTTGGTTACAAAACTTTAAATTTCAATCTATAGACCTTAGACCACAATGTGAGTTGGACAGAACCTTTAAGAAATCAAAATAATAGGACCTTCTCTTGTGTAGGAAGGTATCTGAAAAGCTCCGAAAACAAGTAAGTAGAACCTTACTCTCTGGGTGCCGTGTTCAAACACTGAAAGCTGTCCGAGTAACAGCTGTTTAGTCACGAGGATACTAATTATAATTGTATTTCCGGGAAAAAACCCGGCATCAAAATCTTCAAAATTAAAACCTGTAGAGTTCAGAACACGATGTTAGTTAGATTGAATCTCTAAGAAGTCAATAAAATAGATCCTGGAGTTGTATGGGCATATATCTGAAACTCTAGGCTTCCATGTAAATACAGCCTTACTGTAACTGGGCTTTGTGCTAGAGTGAAAACTGACTTTCAAACAAGTGGGAAATGACGAATTGACGGTTGCCATATATAATTCCTGTTCAATCTGTTAGATATTGAAAAGAAACTTGGTTACAACAGTTTAAAATTCAATCCATAGACCTTAGAACACTATGTGAGTTGGACTGAACCTTTTAGAAATCAAAATAATAGAATCTTGTTTGGTGTAGGATGGTATCTGAAAAGCTCGGAAAATAAGTAAATAGAGACATACTCTCTGTGGGGCCGTGTTCAAACACTGAAAGACGTCATAGAAACAGTTGCTTAGTCAAGAGGATACCGATTACATTTGTATTTCCGGGAAAAAACTTGTCGTTTTTAGAAAACCCGGCATATATATATTCAAAATTCAAGCCTGTAGAGTTCAGAACACGATGTTAGTTAGATTAAATCTCTAAGAAGTCAATAAAATAGATCCTGGAGTTGTATGGAAATATATCTGAAACGTTAGGGTCCATGTAAATACAGCTTTACACTATCGGGGCCGTGTTCTAACAGTGAAAACTGACTTTCAAACACTTCTAAAATAACGAATATACGGTTGCCATATATAATTCCTGTTCATTCTGTTATTTAAAAGAAACCTGGTTACAACCCTTTAAAATAGATTCCATAGACCTTAGAACACAATATGAGTTGGACAGAACATTTAAGAAATCAAAATAATAGGACCTTCTTTTGTGTAGTAGGGTATCTGAAAAGCTGAGAAAACAAGTAAGTAGAGCCTTACTCTCTGTGGGGCCATGATCCAAAACTGAAAGCCGTCATAGAAACAGCTGTTTAGTCACGAGGATACTGATTACATTTGTATTTATGGGAAAAAACTTGGCGTTTTTAAAAAACGCCACATAAAATTCTTCAAAATACGAGCCTGTGGAGTTCAGAACACCATGTTAGTTAGATTAAATCTCTAAGAATTCAAAAAAAATAGAACATGGATGTCTATGAGAATATATCTGAAACGCTAGGTTTCCATGAAAATACAGCCTTGCTGTGGACGGGGCCGTGTTCTAACAGTGAAAACTGACTTTCAAACAGTTCAGAAATGACGAATATACGGTTTCCATTCATAATTCTTGTTAAATCTGTTAGATATTTAAAAGAAACTTGGTTACAAAACTTTAAATTTCAATCTATAGACCTTAGACCACAATGTGAGTTGGACAGAACCTTTAAGAAATCAACATAATAGGACCTTCTTTTGTGTAGTAAGGTATCTGAAAAGCTGAGAAAACAAGGAAGTAGAGCCTTACTCTCTGTGGGGCCATGATCCAAAACTGAAAGCCGTCATAGAAACAGCTGTTTAGTCACGAGGATACTGATTACATTTGTATTTATGGGAAAAAACTTGGTGTTTTTAAAAAACGCCACATAAAATTCTTCAAAATACGAGCCTGTGGAGTTCAGAACACCATGTTAGTTAGATTAAATCTCTAAGAATTCAAAAAAAATAGAACATGGAATTCTATGAGAATATATCTGAAACGCTAGGTTTCCATGAAAATACAGCCTTGCTGTGGACGGGGCCGTGTTCTAACAGTGACAACTGACTTTCAAACAGTTCAGAAATGACGAATATACGGTTTCCATTCATAATTCTTGTAAAATCTGTTAGATATTTAAAAGAAACTTGGTTACAAAACTTTAAATTTCAATCTATAGACCTTAGACCACAATGTGAGTTGGACAGAACCTTTAAGAAATCAACATAATAGGACCTTCTTTTGTGTAGGAAGGTATCTGAAAAGCTAAGAAAGCAGGTAAGTAGAGTCTTACTCTCTGTGGGGCCATGTTCCAAAACTGAAAGCCGTCATAGAAACAGCTGTTTAGTCAAGAGGATACTAATTATAATTGTATTTCCGGGAAAAAACCCGGCATCAAAATCTTCAAAATTAAAACCTGTAGAGTTCAGAACACGATGTTAGTTAGATTAAATCTCTAAGAAGTCAATAAAATAGATCCTGGAGTTGTATGGGCATATATCTGAAACTCTAGGCTTCCATGTAAATACAGCCTTACTGTAACTGGGCTTTGTGCTAGAGTGAAAACTGACTTTCAAACAAGTGGGAAATGACGAATTGACGGTTGCCATATATAATTCCTGTTCAATCTGTTAGATATTGAAAAGAAACTTGGTTACAACAGTTTAAAATTCAATCCATAGACCTTAGAACACTATGTGAGTTGGACCGAACCTTTTAGAAATCAAAATAATATAATCTTGTTTGGTGTAGGATGGTATCTGAAAAGCTCGGAAAATAAGTAAATAGAGACATACTCTCTGTGGGGCCGTGTTCAAACACTGAAAGACGTCATAGAAACAGTTGTTTAGTCAAGAGGATACCGATTACATTTGTATTTCCGGGAAAAAACTTGTCGTTTTTAGAAAACCCGGCATATATATATTCAAAATTCAAGCCTGTAGAGTTCAGAACACGATGTTAGTTAGATTAAATCTCTAAGAAGTCAATAAAATAGATCCTGGAGTTGTATGGGAATATATCAGAAAGGTTAGGGTCGATGTAAATACAGCTTTACACTATCGGGGCCGTGTTCTAACAGTGAAAACTGACTTTCAAACACTTCTAAAATAACGAATATACGGTTGCCATATATAATTCCTGTTCATTCTGTTATTTAAAAGAAACCTGGTTACAACCCTTTAAAATAGATTCTATAGACCTTAGAACACAATATGAGTTGGACAGAACCTTTAAGAAATCAAAATAATAGGACCTTCTTTTGTGTAGTAGGGTATCTGAAAAGCGAGAAAACAAGTAAGTAGAGCCATACTCTCTGTGGGGCCATGATCCAAAACTGAAAGCCGTCATAGAAACAGCTGTTTAGTCACGAGGATACTGATTACATTTGTATTTATGGGAAAAAACTTGGCGTTTTTAAAAAACGCCACATAAAATTCTTCAAAATAGGAGCCTGTGGAGTTCAGAACACTATGTTAGTTAGATTAAATCTCTGAGAATTCAAAAAAAATAGAACATGGAATTCTATGAGAATATATCTGAAACGCTAGGTTTCCATGAAAATACAGCCTTGCTGTGGACGGGGCCGTGTTCTAACAGTGACAACTGACTTTCAAACAGTTCAGAAATGACGAATATACGGTTTCCATTCATAATTCTTGTTAAATCTGTTAGATATTTAAAAGAAACTTGGTTACAAAACTTTAAATTTCAATCTATAGACCTTAGACCACAATGTGAGTTGGACAGAACCTTTAAGAAATCAAAATAATAGGACCTTCTCTTGTGTAGGAAGGTATCTGAAAAGCTCCGAAAACAAGTAAGTAGAACCTTACTCTCTGGGTGCCGTGTTCAAACACTGAAAGCTGTCCGAGTAACAGCTGTTTAGTCACGAGGATACTAATTATAATTGTATTTCCGGGAAAAAACCCGGCATCAAAATCTTCAAAATTAAAACCTGTAGAGTTCAGAACACGATGTTAGTTAGATTGAATCTCTAAGAAGTCAATAAAATAGATCCTGGAGTTGTATGGGCATATATCTGAAACTCTAGGCTTCCATGTAAATACAGCCTTACTGTAACTGGGCTTTGTGCTAGAGTGAAAACTGACTTTCAAACAAGTGGGAAATGACGAATTGACGGTTGCCATATATAATTCCTGTTCAATCTGTTAGATATTGAAAAGAAACTTGGTTACAACAGTTTAAAATTCAATCCATAGACCTTAGAACACTATGTGAGTTGGACTGAACCTTTTAGAAATCAAAATAATAGAATCTTGTTTGGTGTAGGATGGTATCTGAAAAGCTCGGAAAATAAGTAAATAGAGACATACTCTCTGTGGGGCCGTGTTCAAACACTGAAAGACGTCATAGAAACAGTTGCTTAGTCAAGAGGATACCGATTACATTTGTATTTCCGGGAAAAAACTTGTCGTTTTTAGAAAACCCGGCATATATATATTCAAAATTCAAGCCTGTAGAGTTCAGAACACGATGTTAGTTAGATTAAATCTCTAAGAAGTCAATAAAATAGATCCTGGAGTTGTATGGGAATATATCAGAAAGGTTAGGGTCGATGTAAATACAGCTTTACACTATCGGGGCCGTGTTCTAACAGTGAAAACTGACTTTCAAACACTTCTAAAATAACGAATATACGGTTGCCATATATAATTCCTGTTCATTCTGTTATTTAAAAGAAACCTGGTTACAACCCTTTAAAATAGATTCTATAGACCTTAGAACACAATATGAGTTGGACAGAACCTTTAAGAAATCAAAATAATAGGACCTTCTTTTGTGTAGTAGGGTATCTGAAAAGCGAGAAAACAAGTAAGTAGAGCCATACTCTCTGTGGGGCCATGATCCAAAACTGAAAGCCGTCATAGAAACAGCTGTTTAGTCACGAGGATACTGATTACATTTGTATTTATGGGAAAAAACTTGGCGTTTTTAAAAAACGCCACATAAAATTCTTCAAAATAGGAGCGTGTGGAGTTCAGAACACTATGTTAGTTAGATTAAATCTCTGAGAATTCAAAAAAAATAGAACATGGAATTCTATGAGAATATATCTGAAACGCTAGGTTTCCATGAAAATACAGCCTTGCTGTGGACGGGGCCGTGTTCTAACAGTGACAACTGACTTTCAAACAGTTCAGAAATGACGAATATACGGTTTCCATTCATAATTCTTGTTAAATCTGTTAGATATTTAAAAGAAACTTGGTTACAAAACTTTAAATTTCAATCTATAGACCTTAGACCACAATGTGAGTTGGACAGAACCTTTAAGAAATCAAAATAATAGGACCTTCTCTTGTGTAGGAAGGTATCTGAAAAGCTCCGAAAACAAGTAAGTAGAACCTTACTCTCTGGGTGCCGTGTTCAAACACTGAAAGCTGTCCGAGTAACAGCTGTTTAGTCACGAGGATACTAATTATAATTGTATTTCCGGGAAAAAACCCGGCATCAAAATCTTCAAAATTAAAACCTGTAGAGTTCAGAACACGATGTTAGTTAGATTGAATCTCTAAGAAGTCAATAAAATAGATCCTGGAGTTGTATGGGCATATATCTGAAACTCTAGGCTTCCATGTAAATACAGCCTTACTGTAACTGGGCTTTGTGCTAGAGTGAAAACTGACTTTCAAACAAGTGGGAAATGACGAATTGACGGTTGCCATATATAATTCCTGTTCAATCTGTTAGATATTGAAAAGAAACTTGGTTACAACAGTTTAAAATTCAATCCATAGACCTTAGAACACTATGTGAGTTGGACTGAACCTTTTAGAAATCAAAATAATAGAATCTTGTTTGGTGTAGGATGGTATCTGAAAAGCTCGGAAAATAAGTAAATAGAGACATACTCTCTGTGGGGCCGTGTTCAAACACTGAAAGACGTCATAGAAACAGTTGCTTAGTCAAGAGGATACCGATTACATTTGTATTTCCGGGAAAAAACTTGTCGTTTTTAGAAAACCCGGCATATATATATTCAAAATTCAAGCCTGTAGAGTTCAGAACACGATGTTAGTTAGATTAAATCTCTAAGAAGTCAATAAAATAGATCCTGGAGTTGTATGGAAATATATCTGAAACGTTAGGGTCCATGTAAATACAGCTTTACACTATCGGGGCCGTGTTCTAACAGTGAAAACTGACTTTCAAACACTTCTAAAATAACGAATATACGGTTGCCATATATAAATCCTGTTCATTCTGTTATTTAAAAGAAACCTGGTTACAACCCTTTAAAATAGATTCCATAGACCTTAGAACACAATATGAGTTGGACAGAACATTTAAGAAATCAAAATAATAGGACCTTCTTTTGTGTAGTAGGGTATCTGAAAAGCTGAGAAAACAAGTAAGTAGAGCCTTACTCTCTGTGGGGCCATGATCCAAAACTGAAAGCCGTCATAGAAACAGCTGTTTAGTCACGAGGATACTGATTACATTTGTATTTATGGGAAAAAACTTGGCGTTTTTAAAAAACGCCACATAAAATTCTTCAAAATACGAGCCTGTGGAGTTCAGAACACCATGTTAGTTAGATTAAATCTCTAAGAATTCAAAAAAAATAGAACATGGATGTCTATGAGAATATATCTGAAACGCTAGGTTTCCATGAAAATACAGCCTTGCTGTGGACGGGGCCGTGTTCTAACAGTGAAAACTGACTTTCAAACAGTTCAGAAATGACGAATATACGGTTTCCATTCATAATTCTTGTAAAATCTGTTAGATATTTAAAAGAAACTTGGTTACAAAACTTTAAATTTCAATCTATAGACCTTAGACCACAATGTGAGTTGGACCGAACCTTTAAGAAATCAACATAATAGGACCTTCTTTTGTGTAGTAAGGTATCTGAAAAGCTGAGAAAACAAGGAAGTAGAGCCTTACTCTCTGTGGGGCCATGATCCAAAACTGAAAGCCGTCATAGAAACAGCTGTTTAGTCACGAGGATACTGATTACATTTGTATTTATGGGAAAAAACTTGGTGTTTTTAAAAAACGCCACATAAAATTCTTCAAAATACGAGCCTGTGGAGTTCAGAACACCATGTTAGTTAGATTAAATCTCTAAGAATTCAAAAAAAATAGAACATGGAATTCTATGAGAATATATCTGAAACGCTAGGTTTCCATGAAAATACAGCCTTGCTGTGGACGGGGCCGTGTTCTAACAGTGAAAACTGACTTTCAAACAGTTCAGAAATGACGAATATACGGTTTCCATGTATAATTCTTGTAAAATCTGTTAGATATTTAAAAGAAACTTGGTTACAAAACTTTAAATTTCAATCTATAGACCTTAGACCACAATGTGAGTTGGACAGAACCTTTAAGAAATCAACATAATAGGACCTTCTTTTGTGTAGGAAGGTATCTGAAAAGCTAAGAAAGCAGGTAAGTAGAGTCTTACTCTCTGTGGGGCCATGTTCCAAAACTGAAAGCCGTCATAGAAACAGCTGTTTAGTCACGAGGATACTAATTATAATTGTATTTCCGGGAAAAAACCCGGCATCAAAATCTTCAAAATTAAAACCTGTAGAGTTCAGAACACGATGTTAGTTAGATTAAATCTCTAAGAAGTCAATAAAATAGATCCTGGAGTTGTATGGGCATATATCTGAAACTCTAGGCTTCCATGTAAATACAGCCTTACTGTAACTGGGCTTTGTGCTAGAGTGAAAACTGACTTTCAAACAAGTGGGAAATGACGAATTGACGGTTGCCATATATAATTCCTGTTCAATCTGTTAGATATTGAAAAGAAACTTGGTTACAACAGTTTAAAATTCAATCCATAGACCTTAGAACACTATGTGAGTTGGACCGAACCTTTTAGAAATCAAAATAATAGAATCTTGTTTGGTGTAGGATGGTATCTGAAAAGCTCGGAAAATATGTAAATAGAGACATACTCTCTGTGGGGCCGTGTTCAAACACTGAAAGACGTCATAGAAACAGTTGTTTAGTCAAGAGGATACCGATTACATTTGTATTTCCGGGAAAAAAACTTGTCGTTTTTAGAAAACCCGGCATATATATATTCAAAATTCAAGCCTGTAGAGTTCAGAACACGATGTTAGTTAGATTAAATCTCTAAGAAGTCAATAAAATAGATCCTGGAGTTGTATGGGAATATATCTGAAACGTTAGGGTCCATGTAAATACAGCTTTACACTATCGGGGCCGTGTTCTAACAGTGAAAACTGACTTTCAAACACTTCTAAAATAACGAATATACGGTTGCCATATATAATTCCTGTTCATTCTGTTATTTAAAAGAAACCTGGTTACAACCCTTTAAAATAGATTCTATAGACCTTAGAACACAATATGAGTTGGACAGAACCTTTAAGAAATCAAAATAATAGGACCTTCTTTTGTGTAGTAGGGTATCTGAAAAGCTGAGAAAACAAGTAAGTAGAGCCATACTCTCTGTGGGGCCATGATCCAAAACTGAAAGCCGTCATAGAAACAGCTGTTTAGTCACGAGGATACTGATTACATTTGTATTTATGGGAAAAAACTTGGCGTTTTTAAAAAACTCCACATAAAATTCTTCAAAATAGGAGCCTGTGGAGTTCAGAACACTATGTTAGTTAGATTAAATCTCTGAGAATTCAAAAAAAATAGAACATGGAATTCTATGAGAATATATCTGAAACGCTAGGTTTCCATGAAAATACAGCCTTGCTGTGGACGGGGCCGTGTTCTAACAGTGAAAACTGACTTTCAAACAGTTCAGAAATGACGAATATACGGTTTCCATGTATAATTCTTGTTAAATCTGTTAGATATTTAAAAGAAACTTGGTTACAAAACTTTAAATTTCAATCTATAGACCTTAGACCACAATGTGAGTTGGACAGAACCTTTAAGAAATCAAAATAATAGGACCTTCTCTTGTGTAGGAAGGTATCTGAAAAGCTCCGAAAACAAGTAAGTAGAACCTTACTCTCTGGGTGCCGTGTTCAAACACTGAAAGCTGTCCGAGAAACAGCTGTTTAGTCACGAGGATACTAATTATAATTGTATTTCCGGGAAAAAACCCGGCATCAAAATCTTCAAAATTAAAACCTGTAGAGTTCAGAACATGATGTTAGTTAGATTAAATCTCTAAGAAGTCAATAAAATAGATCCTGGAGTTGTATGGGCATATATCTGAAACTCTAGGCTTCCATGTAAATACAGCCTTACTGTAACTGGGCTTTGTGCTAGAGTGAAAACTGACTTTCAAACAAGTGGGAAATGACGAATTGACGGTTGCCATATATAATTCCTGTTCAATCTGTTAGATATTGAAGAGAAACTTGGTTACAACAGTTTAAAATTCAATCCATAGACCTTAGAACACTATGTGAGTTGGACTGAACCTTTTAGAAATCAAAATAATAGAATCTTGTTTGGTGTAGGATGGTATCTGAAAAGCTCGGAAAATAAGTAAATAGAGACATACTCTCTGTGGGGCCGTGTTCAAACACTGAAAGACGTCATAGAAACAGTTGTTTAGTCAAGAGGATACCGATTACATTTGTATTTCCAGGAAAAACTTGTCGTTTTTAGAAAACCCGGCATATATATATTCAAAATTCAAGCCTGTAGAGTTCAGAACACGATGTTAGTTAGATTAAATCTCTAAGAAGTCAATAAAATAGATCCTGGAGTTGTATGGGAATATATCTGAAACGTTAGGGTCCATGTAAATACAGCTTTACACTATCGGGGCCGTGTTCTAACAGTGAAAACTGACTTTCAAACACTTCTAAAATAACGAATATACGGTTGCCATATATAATTCCTGTTCATTCTGTTATTTAAAAGAAACCTGGTTACAACCCTTTAAAATAGATTCTATAGACCTTAGAACACAATATGAGTTGGACAGAACCTTTAAGAAATCAAAATAATAGGACCTTCTTTTGTGTAGTAGGGTATCTGAAAAGCTGAGAAAACAAGTAAGTAGAGCCATACTCTCTGTGGGGCCATGATCCAAAACTGAAAGCCGTCATAGAAACAGCTGTTTAGTCACGAGGATACTGATTACATTTGTATTTATGGGAAAAAACTTGGCATTTTAAAAAACGCCACATAAAATTCTTCAAAATAGGAGCCTGTGGAGTTCAGAACACGATGTTAGTTAGATTAAATCTCTAAGAAGTCAATAAAATAGATCCTGGAGTTGTATGGGCATATATCTGAAACTCTAGGCTTCCATGTAAATACAGCCTTACTGTAACTGGGCTTTGTGCTAGAGTGAAAACTGACTTTCAAACAAGTGGGAAATGACGAATTGACGGTTGCCATATATAATTCCTGTTCAATCTGTTAGATATTGAAAAGAAACTTGGTTACAACAGTTTAAAATTCAATCCATAGACCTTAGAACACTATGTGAGTTGGACTGAACCTTTTAGAAATCAAAATAATAGAATCTTGTTTGGTGTAGGATGGTATCTGAAAAGCTCGGAAAATAAGTAAATAGAGACATACTCTCTGTGGGGCCGTGTTCAAACA
Organism: Myotis yumanensis; assembly: GCF_028538775.1. Taxonomy (NCBI): domain Eukaryota; kingdom Metazoa; phylum Chordata; class Mammalia; order Chiroptera; family Vespertilionidae; genus Myotis; species Myotis yumanensis. The sequence continues at coordinate 18,972,231 of NW_027223772.1, read as the reverse complement.
CTGAAAGACGTCATAGAAACAGTTGCTTAGTCAAGAGGATACCGATTACATTTGTATTTCCGGGAAAAAACTTGTCGTTTTTAGAAAACCCGGCATATATATATTCAAAATTCAAGCCTGTAGAGTTCAGAACACGATGTTAGTTAGATTAAATCTCTAAGAAGTCAATAAAATAGATCCTGGAGTTGTATGGAAATATATCAGAAAGGTTAGGGTCCATGTAAATACAGCTTTACACTATCGGGGCCGTGTTCTAACAGTGAAAACTGACTTTCAAACACTTCTAAAATAACGAATATACGGTTGCCATATATAATTCCTGTTCATTCTGTTATTTAAAAGAAACCTGGTTACAACCCTTTAAAATAGATTCTATAGACCTTAGAACACAATATGAGTTGGACAGAACCTTTAAGAAATCAAAATAATAGGACCTTCTTTTGTGTAGTAGGGTATCTGAAAAGCTGAGAAAACAAGTAAGTAGAGCCATACTCTCTGTGGGGCCATGATCCAAAACTGAAAGCCGTCATAGAAACAGCTGTTTAGACACGAGGATACTGATTACATTTGTATTTATGGGAAAAAACTTGGCGTTTTTAAAAAACGCCACATAAAATTCTTCAAAATAGGAGCCTGTGGAGTTCAGAACACTGTTAGTTAGATTAAATCTCTAAGAATTCAAAAAAAATAGAACATGGAATTCTATGAGAATATATCTGAAACGCTAGGTTTCCATGAAAATACAGCCTTGCTGTGGACGGGGCCGTGTTCTAACAGTGAAAACTGACTTTCAAACAGTTCAGAAATGACGAATATACGGTTTCCATGTATAATTCTTGTTAAATCTGTTCGATATTTAAAAGAAACTTGGTTACAAAACTTTAAATTTCAATCTATAGACCTTAGACCACAATGTGAGTTGGACAGAACCTTTAAGAAATCAAAATAATAGGACCTTCTCTTGTGTAGGAAGGTATCTGAAAAGCTCCGAAAACAAGTAAGTAGAACCTTACTCTCTGGGTGCCGTGTTCAAACACTGAAAGCTGTCCGAGAAACAGCTGTTTAGTCACGAGGATACTAATTATAATTGTATTTCCGGGAAAAAACCCGGCATCAAAATCTTCAAAATTAAAACCTGTAGAGTTCAGAACACGATGTTAGTTAGATTAAATCTCTAAGAAGTCAATAAAATAGATCCTGGAGTTGTATGGGCATATATCTGAAACTCTAGGCTTCCATGTAAATACAGCCTTACTGTAACTGGGCTTTGTGCTAGAGTGAAAACTGACTTTCAAACAAGTGGGAAATGACGAATTGACGGTTGCCATATATAATTCCTGTTCAATCTGTTAGATATTGAAAAGAAACTTGGTTACAACAGTTTCAAATTCAATCCATAGACCTTAGAACACTATGTGAGTTGGACTGAACCTTTTAGAAATCAAAATAATAGAATCTTGTTTGGTGTAGGATGGTATCTGAAAAGCTCGGAAAATAAGTAAATAGAGACATACTCTGTGTGGGGCCGTGTTCAAACACTGAAAGACGTCATAGAAACAGTTGTTTAGTCAAGAGGATACCGATTACATTTGTATTTCCGGGAAAAAACTTGTCGTTTTTAGAAAACCCGGCATATATATATTCAAAATTCAAGCCTGTAGAGTTCAGAACACGATGTTAGTTAGATTAAATCTCTAAGAAGTCAATAAAATAGATCCTGGAGTTGTATGGGAATATATCAGAAAGGTTAGGGTCCATGTAAATACAGCTTTACACTATCGGGGCCGTGTTCTAACAGTGAAAACTGACTTTCAAACACTTCTAAAATAACGAATATACGGTTGCCATATATAATTCCTGTTCATTCTGTTATTTAAAAGAAACCTGGTTACAACCCTTTAAAATAGATTCTATAGACCTTAGAACACAATATGAGTTGGACAGAACCTTTAAGAAATCAAAATAATAGGACCTTCTTTTGTGTAGTAGGGTATGTGAAAAGCTGAGAAAACAAGTCAGTAGAGCCATACTCTCTGTGGGGCCATGATCCAAAACTGAAAGCCGTCATAGAAACAGCTGTTTAGTCACGAGGATACTGATTACATTTGTCTTTATGGGAAAAAACTTGGCGTTTTTAAAAAACGCCACATAAAATTCTTCAAAATAGGAGCCTGTGGAGTTCAGAACACGATGTTAGTTAGATTAAATTTCTGAGAATTCAAAAAAAATAGAACATGGAATTCTATGAGAATATATCTGAAACGCTAGGTTTCCATGAAAATACAGTCTTGCTGTGGACGGGGCCGTGTTCTAACAGTGAAAACTGACTTTCAAACAGTTCAGAAATGACGAATATACGGTTTCCATGTATAATTCTTGTTAAATCTGTTAGATATTTAAAAGAAACTTGGTTATAAAACTTTAAATTTCAATCTATAGACCTTAGACCACAATGTGAGTTGGACAGAACCTTTAAGAAATCAAAATAATAGGACCTTCTCTTGTGTAGGAAGGTATCTGAAAAGCTCCGAAAACAAGTAAGTAGAACCTTACTCTCTGGGTGCCGTGTTCAAACACTGAAAGCTGTCCGAGAAACAGCTGTTTAGTCACGAGGATACTAATTATAATTGTATTTCCGGGAAAAAACCCGGCATCAAAATCTTCAAAATTAAAACCTGTAGAGTTCAGAACACGATGTTAGTTAGATTAAATCTCTAAGAAGTCAATAAAATAGATCCTGGAGTTGTATGGGCATATATCTGAAACTCTAGGCTTCCATGTAAATACAGCCTTACTGTAACTGGGCTTTGTGCTAGAGTGAAAACTGACTTTCAAACAAGTGGGAAATGACGAATTGACGGTTGCCATATATAATTCCTGTTCAATCTGTTAGATATTGAAAAGAAACTTGGTTACAACAGTTTAAAATTCAATCCATAGACCTTAGAACACTATGTGAGTTGGACCGAACCTTTTAGAAATCAAAATAATAGAATCTTGTTTGGTGTAGGATGGTATCTGAAAAGCTCGGAAAATAAGTTAATAGAGACATACTCTCTGTGGGGCCGTGTTCAAACACTGAAAGACGTCATAGAAACAGTTGTTTAGTCAAGAGGATACCGATTACATTTGTATTTCCGGGAAAAAACTTGTCGTTTTTAGAAAACCCGGCATATATATATTCAAAATTCAAGCCTGTAGAGTTCAGAACACGATGTTAGTTAGATTAAATCTCTAAGAAGTCAATAAAATAGATCCTGGAGTTGTATGGGAATATATCAGAAAGGTTAGGGTCCATGTAAATACAGCTTTACACTATCGGGGCCGTGTTCTAACAGTGAAAACTGACTTTCAAACACTTCTAAAATAACGAATATACGGTTGCCATATATAATTCCTGTTCATTCTGTTATTTAAAAGAAACCTGGTTACAACCCTTTAAAATAGATTCTATAGACCTTAGAACACAATATGAGTTGGACAGAACCTTTAAGAAATCAAAATAATAGGACCTTCTTTTGTGTAGTAGGGTATCTGAAAAGCGAGAAAACAAGTAAGTAGAGCCATACTCTCTGTGGGGCCATGATCCAAAACTGAAAGCCGTCATAGAAACAGCTGTTTAGTCACGAGGATACTGATTACATTTGTATTTATGGGAAAAAACTTGGCGTTTTTAAAAAACGCCACATAAAATTCTTCAAAATAGGAGCCTGTGGAGTTCAGAACACTATGTTAGTTAGATTAAATCTCTGAGAATTCAAAAAAAATAGAACATGGAATTCTATGAGAATATATCTGAAACGCTAGGTTTCCATGAAAATACAGCCTTGCTGTGGACGGGGCCGTGTTCTAACAGTGAAAACTGACTTTCAAACAGTTCAGAAATGACGAATATACGGTTTCCATTTATAATTCTTGTTAAATCTGTTAGATATTTAAAAGAAACTTGGTTACAAAACTTTAAGTTTCAATCTATAGACCTTAGACCACAATATGAGTTGGACAGAACCTTTAAGAAATCAAAATAATAGGACCTTCTTTTGTGTAGGAAGGTATTTGAAAAGCTAAGAAAGCAGGTAAGTAGAGTCTGACTCTCTGTGGGGCCATGTTCCAAAACTGAAAGCCGTCATATAAACAGCTGTTTAGTCACGAGGATACTGATTACATTTGTATTTATGGGAAAAAACTTGGCGTTTTTAAAAAACGCCACATAAAATTCTTCAAAATAGGAGCCTGTGGAGTTCAGAACACTATGTTAGTTAGATTAAATCTCTGAGAATTCAAAAAAAATAGAACATGGAATTCTATGAGAATATATCTGAAACGCTAGGTTTCCATGAAAATACAGCCTTGCTGTGGACGGGGCCGTGTTCTAACAGTGAAAACTGACTTTCAAACAGTTCAGAAATGACGAATATACGGTTTCCATGTATAATTCTTGTTAAATCTGTTAGATATTTAAAAGAAACTTGGTTACAAAACTTTAAATTTCAATCTATAGACCTTAGACCACAATGTGAGTTGGACAGAACCTTTAAGAAATCAAAATAATAGGACCTTCTCTTGTGTAGGAAGGTATCTGAAAAGCTCCGAAAACAAGTAAGTAGAACCTTACTCTCTGGGTGCCGTGTTCAAACACTGAAAGCTGTCCGAGAAACAGCTGTTTAGTCACGAGGATACTAATTATAATTGTATTTCCGGGAAAAAACCCGGCATCAAAATCTTCAAAATTAAAACCTGTAGAGTTCAGAACACGATGTTAGTTAGATTAAATCTCTAAGAAGTCAATAAAATAGATCCTGGAGTTGTATGGGCATATATCTGAAACTCTAGGCTTCCATGTAAATACAGCCTTACTGTAACTGGGCTTTGTGCTAGAGTGAAAACTGACTTTCAAACAAGTGGGAAATGACGAATTGACGGTTGCCATATATAATTCCAGTTCAATCTGTTAGATATTGAAAAGAAACTTGGTTACAACAGTTTAAAATTCAATCCGTAGACCTTAGAACACTATGTGAGTTGGACTGAACCTTTTAGAAACCAAAATAATAGAATCTTGTTTGGTGTAGGATGGTATCTGAAAAGCTCGGAAAATAAGTAAATAGAGACATACTCTCTGTGGGGCCGTGTTCAAACACTGAAAGACGTCATAGAAACAGTTGTTTAGTCAAGAGGATACCGATTACATTTGTATTTCCGGGAAAAAACTTGTCGTTTTTAGAAAACCCGGCATATATATATTCAAAATTCAAGCCTGTAGAGTTCAGAACACGATGTTAGTTAGATTAAATCTCTAAGAAGTCAATAAAATAGATCCTGGAGTTGTATGGGAATATATCTGAAACGTTAGGGTCCATGTAAATACAGCTTTACACTATCGGGGCCGTGTTCTAACAGTGAAAACTGACTTTCAAACACTTCTAAAATAACGAATATACGGTTGCCATATATAATTCCTGTTCATTTTGTTATTTAAAAGAAACCTGGTTACAACCCTTTAAAATAGATTCTATAGACCTTAGAACACAATATGAGTTGGACAGAACCTTTAAGAAATCAAAATAATAGGACCTTCTTTTGTGTAGTAGGGTATCTGAAAAGCTGAGAAAACAAGTAAGTAGAGCCATACTCTCTGTGGGGCCATGATCCAAAACTGAAAGCCGTCATTGAAACAGCTGTTTAGTCACGAGGATACTGATTACATTTGTATTTATGGGAAAAAACTTGGCGTTTTTAAAAAACGCCACATAAAATTCTTCAAAATAGGAGCCTGTGGAGTTCAGAACACTATGTTAGTTAGATTAAATCTCTGAGAATTCAAAAAAAATAGAACATGGAATTCTATGAGAATATATCTGAAACGCTAGGTTTCCATGAAAATACAGCCTTGCTGTGGACGGGGCCGTGTTCTAACAGTGAAAACTGACTTTCAAACAGTTCAGAAATGACGAATATACGGTTTCCATGTATAATTCTTGTTAAATCTGTTAGATATTTAAAAGAAACTTGGTTACAAAACTTTAAATTTCAATCTATAGACCTTAGACCACAATGTGAGTTGGACAGAACCTTTAAGAAATCAAAATAATAGGACCTTCTCTTGTGTAGGAAGGTATCTGAAAAGCTCCGAAAACAAGTAAGTAGAACCTTACTCTCTGGGTGCCGTGTTCAAACACTGAAAGCTGTCCGAGAAACAGCTGTTTAGTCACGAGGATACTAATTATAATTGTATTTCCGGGAAAAAACCCGGCATCAAAATCTTCAAAATTAAAACCTGTAGAGTTCAGAACACGATGTTAGTTAGATTAAATCTCTAAGAAGTCAATAAAATAGATCCTGGAGTTGTATGGGCATATATCTGAAACTCTAGGCTTCCATGTAAATACAGCCTTACTGTAACTGGGCTTTGTGCTAGAGTGAAAACTGACTTTCAAACAAGTGGGAAATGACGAATTGACGGTTGCCATATATAATTCCAGTTCAATCTGTTAGATATTGAAAAGAAACTTGGTTACAACAGTTTAAAATTCAATCCGTAGACCTTAGAACACTATGTGAGTTGGACTGAACCTTTTAGAAACCAAAATAATAGAATCTTGTTTGGTGTAGGATGGTATCTGAAAAGCTCGGAAAATAAGTAAATAGAGACATACTCTCTGTGGGGCCGTGTTCAAACACTGAAAGACGTCATAGAAACAGTTGTTTAGTCAAGAGGATACCGATTACATTTGTATTTCCGGGAAAAAACTTGTCGTTTTTAGAAAACCCGGCATATATATATTCAAAATTCAAGCCTGTAGAGTTCAGAACACGATGTTAGTTAGATTAAATCTCTAAGAAGTCAATAAAATAGATCCTGGAGTTGTATGGGAATATATCTGAAACGTTAGGGTCCATGTAAATACAGCTTTACACTATCGGGGCCGTGTTCTAACAGTGAAAACTGACTTTCAAACACTTCTAAAATAACGAATATACGGTTGCCATATATAATTCCTGTTCATTTTGTTATTTAAAAGAAACCTGGTTACAACCCTTTAAAATAGATTCTATAGACCTTAGAACACAATATGAGTTGGACAGAACCTTTAAGAAATCAAAATAATAGGACCTTCTTTTGTGTAGTAGGGTATCTGAAAAGCTGAGAAAACAAGTAAGTAGAGCCATACTCTCTGTGGGGCCATGATCCAAAACTGAAAGCCGTCATTGAAACAGCTGTTTAGTCACGAGGATACTGATTACATTTGTATTTATGGGAAAAAACTTGGCGTTTTTAAAAAACGCCACATAAAATTCTTCAAAATAGGAGCCTGTGGAGTTCAGAACACGATGTTAGTTAGATTAAATCTCTAAGAATTCAAAAAAAATAGAACATGGAATTCTATGAGAATATATCTTAAACGCTAGGTTTCCATGAAAATACAGCCTTGCTGTGGACGGGGCCGTGTTCTAACAGTGAAAACTGACTTTCAAACAGTTCAGAAATGACGAATATACGGTTTCCATGTATAATTCTTGTTAAATCTGTTAGATATTTAAAAGAAACTTGGTTACAAAACTTTAAATTTCAATCTATAGACGTTAGACCACAATGTGAGTTGGACAGAACCTTTAAGAAATCAAAATAATAGGACCTTCTTTTGTGTAGGAATGTATCTGAAAAGCTCCGAAAACAAGTAAGTAGAACCTTACTCTCTGGGTGCCGTGTTCAAACACTGAAAGCTGTCCGAGAAACAGCTGTTTAGTCACGAGGATACTAATTATAATTGTATTTCCGGGAAAAAACCCGGCATCAAAATCTTCAAAATTAAAACCTGTAGAGTTCAGAACACGATGTTAGTTAGATTAAATCTCTAAGAAGTCAATAAAATAGATCCTGGAGTTGTATGGGCATATATCTGAAACTCTAGGCTTCCATGTAAATACAGCCTTACTGTAACTGGGCTTTGTGCTAGAGTGAAAACTGACTTTCAAACAAGTGGGAAATGACGAATTGACGGTTGCCATATATAATTCCTGTTCAATCTGTTAGATATTGAAAAGAAACTTGGTTACAACAGTTTAAAATTCAATCCATAGACCTTAGAACACTATGTGAGTTGGACCGAACCTTTTAGAAATCAAAATAATAGAATCTTGTTTGGTGTAGGATGGTATCTGAAAAGCTCGGAAAATAAGTTAATAGAGACATACTCTCTGTGGGGCCGTGTTCAAACACTGAAAGACGTCATAGAAACAGTTGTTTAGTCAAGAGGATACCGATTACATTTGTATTTCCGGGAAAAAACTTGTCGTTTTTAGAAAACCTGGCATATATATATTCAAAATTCAAGCCTGTAGAGTTCAGAACACGATGTTAGTTAGATTAAATCTCTAAGAAGTCAATAAAATAGATCCTGGAGTTGTATGGGAATATATCTGAAACGTTAGGGTCCATGTAAATACAGCTTTACACTATCGGGGCCGTGTTCTAACAGTGAAAACTGACTTTCAAACACTTCTAAAATAACGAATATACGGTTGCCATATATAATTCCTGTTCATTCTGTTATTTAAAAGAAACCTGGTTACAACCCTTTAAAATAGATTCTATAGACCTTAGAACACAATATGAGTTGGACAGAACCTTTAAGAAATCAAAATAATAGGACCTTCTTTTGTGTAGTAGGGTATCTGAAAAGCGAGAAAACAAGTAAGTAGAGCCATACTCTCTGTGGGGCCATGATCCAAAACTGAAAGCCGTCATAGAAACAGCTGTTTAGTCACGAGGATACTGATTACATTTGTATTTATGGGAAAAAACTGGGCGTTTTTAAAAAACGCCACATAAAATTCTTCAAAATAGGAGCCTGTGGAGTTCAGAACACTATGTTAGTTAGATTAAATCTCTGAGAATTCAAAAAAAATACAACATGGAATTCTATGAGAATATATCTGAAACGCTAGGTTTCCATGAAAATACAGCCTTGCTGTGGACGGGGCCGTGTTCTAACAGTGAAAACTGACTTTCAAACAGTTCAGAAATGACGAATATACGGTTTCCATTTATAATTCTTGTTAAATCTGTTAGATATTTAAAAGAAACTTGGTTACAAAACTTTAAATTTCAATCTATAGACCTTAGACCACAATATGAGTTGGACAGAACCTTTAAGAAATCAAAATAATAGGACCTTCTTTTGTGTAGGAAGGTAGTTGAAAAGCTAAGAAAGCAGGTAAGTAGAGTCTGACTCTCTGTGGGGCCATGTTCCAAAACTGAAAGCCGTCATATAAACAGCTGTTTAGTCACGAGGATACTGATTACATTTGTATTTATGGGAAAAAACTTGGCGTTTTTAAAAAACGCCACATAAAATTCTTCAAAATAGGAGCCTGTGGAGTTCAGAACACTATGTTAGTTAGATTAAATCTCTGAGAATTCAAAAAAAATAGAACATGGAATTCTATGAGAATATATCTGAAACGCTAGGTTTCCATGAAAATACAGCCTTGCTGTGGACGGGGCCGTGTTCTAACAGTGAAAACTGACTTTCAAACAGTTCAGAAATGACGAATATACGGTTTCCATGTATAATTCTTGTTAAATCTGTTAGATAGTTAAAAGAAACTTGGTTACAAAACTTTAAATTTCAATCTATAGACCTTAGACCACAATGTGAGTTGGACAGAACCTTTAAGAAATCAAAATAATAGGACCTTCTCTTGTGTAGGAAGGTATCTGAAAAGCTCCGAAAACAAGTAAGTAGAACCTTACTCTCTGGGTGCCGTGTTCAAACACTGAAAGCTGTCCGAGAAACAGCTGTTTAGTCACGAGGATACTAATTATAATTGTATTTCCGGGAAAAAACCCGGCATCAAAATCTTCAAAATTAAAACCTGTAGAGTTCAGAACACGATGTTAGTTAGATTAAATCTCTAAGAAGTCAATAAAATAGATCCTGGAGTTGTATGGGCATATATCTGAAACTCTAGGCTTCCATGTAAATACAGCCTTACTGTAACTGGGCTTTGTGCTAGAGTGAAAACTGACTTTCAAACAAGTGGGAAATGACGAATTGACGGTTGCCATATATAATTCCTGTTCAATCTGTTAGATATTGAAAAGAAACTTGGTTACAACAGTTTAAAATTCAATCCATAGACCTTAGAACACTATGTGAGTTGGACTGAACCTTTTAGAAATCAAAATAATAGAATCTTGTTTGGTGTAGGATGGTATCTGAAAAGCTCGGAAAATAAGTAAATAGAGACATACTCTCTGTGGGGCCGTGTTCAAACACTGAAAGACGTCATAGAAACAGTTGTTTAGTCAAGAGGATACCGATTACATTTGTATTTCCGGGAAAAAACTTGTCGTTTTTAGAAAACCCGGCATATATATATTCAAAATTCAAGCCTGTAGAGTTCAGAACACGATGTTAGTTAGATTAAATCTCTAAGAAGTCAATAAAATAGATCCTGGAGTTGTATGGGAATATATCTGAAACGTTAGGGTCCATGTAAATACAGCTTTACACTATCGGGGCCGTGTTCTAACAGTGAAAACTGACTTTCAAACACTTCTAAAATAACGAATATACGGTTGCCATATATAATTCCTGTTCATTCTGTTATTTAAAAGAAACCTGGTTACAACCCTTTAAAATAGATTCTATAGACCTTAGAACACAATATGAGTTGGACAGAACCTTTAAGAAATCAAAATAATAGGACCTTCTTTTGTGTAGTAGGGTATCTGAAAAGCTGAGAAAACAAGTAAGTAGAGCCATACTCTCTGTGGGGCCATGATCCAAAACTGAAAGCCGTCATAGAAACAGCTGTTTAGTCACGAGGATACTGATTACATTTGTATTTATGGGAAAAAACTTGGCGTTTTTAAAAAACGCCACATAAAATTCTTCAAAATAGGAGCCTGTGGAGTTCAGAACACTATGTTAGTTAGATTAAATCTCTGAGAATTCAAAAAAAATAGAACATGGAATTCTATGAGAATATATCTGAAACGCTAGGTTTCCATGAAAATACAGCCTTGCTGTGGACGGGGCCGTGTTCTAACAGTGAAAACTGACTTTCAAAGAGTTCAGAAATGACGAATATACGGTTTCCATGTATAATTCTTGTTAAATCTGTTCGATATTTAAAAGAAACTTGGTTACAAAACTTTAAATTTCAATCTATAGACCTTAGACCACAATGTGAGTTGGACAGAACCTTTAAGAAATCAAAATAATAGGACCTTCTTTTGTGTAGGAAGGTATCTGAAAAGCTCCGAAAACAAGTAAGTAGAACCTTACTCTCTGGGTGCCGTGTTCAAACACTGAAAGCTGTCCGAGAAACAGCTGTTTAGTCACGAGGATACTAATTATAATTGTATTTCCGGGAAAAAACCCGGCATCAAAATCTTCAAAATTAAAACCTGTAGAGTTCAGAACACGATGTTAGTTAGATTAAATCTCTAAGAAGTCAATAAAATAGATCCTGGAGTGGTATGGGCATATATCTGAAACTCTAGGCTTCCATGTAAATACAGCCTTACTGTAACTGGGCTTTGTGCTAGAGTGAAAACTGACTTTCAAACAAGTGGGAAATGACGAATTGACGGTTGCCATATATAATTCCTGTTCAATCTGTTAGATATTGAAAAGAAACTTGGTTACAACAGTTTAAAATTCAATCCATAGACCTTAGAACACTATGTGAGTTGGACTGAACCTTTTAGAAATCAAAATAATAGAATCTTGTTTGGTGTAGGATGGTATCTGAAAAGCTCGGAAAATAAGTAAATAGAGACATACTCTCTGTGGGGCCGTGTTCAAACACTGAAAGACGTCATAGAAACAGTTGTTTAGTCAAGAGGATACCGATTACATTTGTATTTCCGGGAAAAAACTTGTCGTTTTTAGAAAACCCGGCATATATATATTCAAAATTCAAGCCTGTAGAGTTCAGAACACGATGTTAGTTAGATTAAATCTCTAAGAAGTCAATAAAATAGATCCTGGAGTTGTATGGGAATATATCAGAAAGGTTAGGGTCCATGTAAATACAGCTTTACACTATCGGGGCCGTGTTCTAACAGTGAAAACTGACTTTCAAACACTTCTAAAATAACGAATATACGGTTGCCATATATAATTCCTGTTCATTCTGTTATTTAAAAGAAACCTGGTTACAACAATTTAAAATAGATTCTATAGACCTTAGAACACAATATGAGTTGGACAGAACCTTTAAGAAATCAAAATAATAGGACCTTCTTTTGTGTAGTAGGCTATCTGAAAAGCTGAGAAAACAAGTAAGTAGAGCCATACTCTCTGTGGGGCCATGATCCAAAACTGAAAGCCGTCATAGAAACAGCTGTTTAGTCACGAGGATACTGATTACATTTGTATTTATGGGAAAAAACTTGGCGTTTTTAAAAAACGCCACATAAAATTCTTCAAAATAGGAGCCTGTGGAGTTCAGAACACGATGTTAGTTAGATTAAATCTCTAAGAATTCAAAAAAAATAGAACATGGAATTCTATGAGAATATATCTGAAACGCTAGGTTTCCATGAAAATACAGCCTTGCTGTGGACGGGGCCGTGTTCTAACAGTGAAAACTGACTTTCAAACAGTTCAGAAATGACGAATATACAGTTTCCATGTATAATTCTTGTTAAATCTGTTAGATATTTAAAAGAAACTTGGTTACAAAACTTTAAATTTCAATCTATAGACCTTAGACCACAATGTGAGTTGGACAGAACCTTTAAGAAATCAAAATAATAGGACCTTCTTTTGTGTAGGAAGGTATCTGAAAAGCTCCGAAAACAAGTAAGTAGAACCTTACTCTCTGGGTGCCGTGTTCAAACACTGAAAGCTGTCCGAGAAACAGCTGTTTAGTCACGAGGATACTAATTATAATTGTATTTCCGGGAAAAAACCCGGCATCAAAATCTTCAAAATTAAAACCTGTAGAGTTCAGAACACGATGTTAGTTAGATTAAATCTCTAAGAAGTCAATAAAATAGATCCTGGAGTTGTATGGGCATATATCTGAAACTCTAGGCTTCCATGTAAATACAGCCTTACTGTAACTGGGCTTTGTGCTAGAGTGAAAACTGACTTTCAAACAAGTGGGAAATGACGAATTGACGGTTGCCATATATAATTCCTGTTCAATCTGTTAGATATTGAAAAGAAACTTGGTTACAACAGTTTAAAATTCAATCCATAGACCTTAGAACACTATGTGAGTTGGACTGAACCTTTTAGAAATCAAAATAATAGAATCTTGTTTGGTGTAGGATGGTATCTGAAAAGCTCGGAAAATAAGTAAATAGAGACATACTCTCTGTGGGGCCGTGTTCAAACACTGAAAGACGTCATAGAAACAGTTGTTTAGTCAAGAGGATACCGATTACATTTGTATTTCCGGGAAAAAACTTGTCGTTTTTAGAAAACCCGGCATATATATATTCAAAATTCAAGCCTGTAGAGTTCAGAACACGATGTTAGTTAGATTAAATCTCTAAGAAGTCAATAAAATAGATCCTGGAGTTGTATGGGAATATATCTGAAACGTTAGGGTCCATGTAAATACAGCTTTACACTATCGGGGCCGTGTTCTAACAGTGAAAACTGACTTTCAAACACTTCTAAAATAACGAATATACGGTTGCCATATATAATTCCTGTTCATTCTGTTATTTAAAAGAAACCTGGTTACAACCCTTTAAAATAGATTCTATAGACCTTAGAACACAATATGAGTTGGACAGAACCTTTAAGAAATCAAAATAATAGGACCTTCTTTTGTGTAGTAGGGTATCTGAAAAGCTGAGAAAACAAGTAAGTAGAGCCATACTCTCTGTGGGGCCATGATCCAAAACTGAAAGCCCTCATAGAAACAGCTGTTTAGTCACGAGGATACTGATTACATTTGTATTTATGGGAAAAAACTTGGCGTTTTTAAAAAACGCCACATAAAATTCTTCAAAATAGGAGCCTGTGGAGTTCAGAACACTATGTTAGTTAGATTAAATCTCTGAGAATTCAAAAAAAATAGAACATGGAATTCTATGAGAATATATCTGAAACGCTAGGTTTCCATGAAAATACAGCCTTGCTGTGGACGGGGCCGTGTTCTAACAGTGAAAACTGACTTTCAAAGAGTTCAGAAATGACGAATATACGGTTTCCATGTATAATTCTTGTTAAATCTGTTCGATATTTAAAAGAAACTTGGTTACAAAACTTTAAATTTCAATCTATAGACCTTAGACCACAATGTGAGTTGGACAGAACCTTTAAGAAATCAAAATAATAGGACCTTCTTTTGTGTAGGAAGGTATCTGAAAAGCTCCGAAAACAAGTAAGTAGAACCTTACTCTCTGGGTGCCGTGTTCAAACACTGAAAGCTGTCCGAGAAACAGCTGTTTAGTCACGAGGATACTAATTATAATTGTATTTCCGGGAAAAAACCCGGCATCAAAATCTTCAAAATTAAAACCTGTAGAGTTCAGAACACGATGTTAGTTAGATTAAATCTCTAAGAAGTCAATAAAATAGATCCTGGAGTTGTATGGGCATATATCTGAAACTCTAGGCTTCCATGTAAATACAGCCTTACTGTAACTGGGCTTTGTGCTAGAGTGAAAACTGACTTTCAAACAAGTGGGAAATGACGAATTGACGGTTGCCATATATAATTCCTGTTCAATCTGTTAGATATTGAAAAGAAACTTGGTTACAACAGTTTAAAATTCAATCCATAGACCTTAGAACACTATGTGAGTTGGACTGAACCTTTTAGAAATCAAAATAATAGAATCTTGTTTGGTGTAGGATGGTATCTGAAAAGCTCGGAAAATAAGTAAATAGAGACATACTCTCTGTGGGGCCGTGTTCAAACACTGAAAGACGTCATAGAAACAGTTGTTTAGTCAAGAGGATACCGATTACATTTGTATTTCCGGGAAAAAACTTGTCGTTTTTAGAAAACCCGGCATATATATATTCAAAATTCAAGCCTGTAGAGTTCAGAACACGATGTTAGTTAGATTAAATCTCTAAGAAGTCAATAAAATAGATCCTGGAGTTGTATGGGAATATATCAGAAAGGTTAGGGTCCATGTAAATACAGCTTTACACTATCGGGGCCGTGTTCTAACAGTGAAAACTGACTTTCAAACACTTCTAAAATAACGATTATACGGTTGCCATATATAATTCCTGTTCATTCTGTTATTTAAAAGAAACCTGGTTACAACCCTTTAAAATAGATTCTATAGACCTTAGAACACAATATGAGTTGGACAGAACCTTTAAGAAATCAAAATAATAGGACCTTCTTTTGTGTAGTAGGGTATCTGAAAAGCTGAGAAAACAAGTAAGTAGAGCCATACTCTCTGTGGGGCCATGATCCAAAACTGAAAGCCGTCATAGAAACAGCTGTTTAGTCACGAGGATACTGATTACATTTGTATTTATGGGAAAAAACTTGGCGTTTTTAAAAAACGCCACATAAAATTCTTCAAAATAGGAGCCTGTGGAGTTCAGAACACGATGTTAGTTAGATTAAATCTCTAAGAATTCAAAAAAAATAGAACATGGAATTCTATGAGAATATATCTGAAACGCTAGGTTTCCATGAAAATACAGCCTTGCTGTGGACGGGGCCGTGTTCTAACAGTGAAAACTGACTTTCAAACAGTTCAGAAATGACGAATATACGGTTTCCATGTATAATTCTTGTTAAATCTGTTCGATATTTAAAAGAAACTTGGTTACAAAACTTTAAATTTCAATCTATAGACCTTAGACCACAATGTGAGTTGGACAGAACCTTTAAGAAATCAAAATAATAGGACCTTCTTTTGTGTAGGAAGGTATCTGAAAAGCTCCGAAAACAAGTAAGTAGAACCTTACTCTCTGGGTGCCGTGTTCAAACACTGAAAGCTGTCCGAGAAACAGCTGTTTAGTCACGAGGATACTAATTATAATTGTATTTCCGGGAAAAAACCCGGCATCAAAATCTTCAAAATTAAAACCTGTAGAGTTCAGAACACGATGTTAGTTAGATTAAATCTCTAAGAAGTCAATAAAATAGATCCTGGAGTTGTATGGGCATATATCTGAAACTCTAGGCTTCCATGTAAATACAGCCTTACTGTAACTGGGCTTTGTGCTAGAGTGAAAACTGACTTTCAAACAAGTGGGAAATGACGAATTGACGGTTGCCATATATAATTCCTGTTCAATCTGTTAGATATTGAAAAGAAACTTGGTTACAACAGTTTAAAATTCAATCCATAGACCTTAGAACACTATGTGAGTTGGACTGAACCTTTTAGAAATCAAAATAATAGAATCTTGTTTGGTGTAGGATGGTATCTGAAAAGCTCGGAAAATAAGTAAATAGAGACATACTCTCTGTGGGGCCGTGTTCAAACACTGAAAGACGTCATAGAAACAGTTGTTTAGTCAAGAGGATACCGATTACATTTGTATTTCCGGGAAAAAACTTGTCGTTTTTAGAAAACCCGGCATATATATATTCAAAATTCAAGCCTGTAGAGTTCAGAACACGATGTTAGTTAGATTAAATCTCTAAGAAGTCAATAAAATAGATCCTGGAGTTGTATGGGAATATATCAGAAAGGTTAGGGTCCATGTAAATACAGCTTTACACTATCGGGGCCGTGTTCTAACAGTGAAAACTGACTTTCAAACACTTCTAAAATAACGAATATACGGTTGCCATATATAATTCCTGTTCATTCTGTTATTTAAAAGAAACCTGGTTACAACAATTTAAAATAGATTCTATAGACCTTAGAACACAATATGAGTTGGACAGAACCTTTAAGAAATCAAAATAATAGGACCTTCTTTTGTGTAGTAGGGTATCTGAAAAGCTGAGAAAACAAGTAAGTAGAGCCATACTCTCTGTGGGGCCATGATCCAAAACTGAAAGCCGTCATAGAAACAGCTGTTTAGTAACGAGGATACTGATTACATTTGTATTTATGGGAAAAAACTTGGCGTTTTTAAAAAACGCCACATAAAATTCTTCAAAATAGGAGCCTGTGGAGTTCAGAACACGATGTTAGTTAGATTAAATCTCTAAGAATTCAAAAAAAATAGAACATGGAATTCTATGAGAATATATCTGAAACGCTAGGTTTCCATGAAAATACAGCCTTGCTGTGGACGGGGCCGTGTTCTAACAGTGAAAACTGACTTTCAAACAGTTCAGAAATGACGAATATACGGTTTCCATGTATAATTCTTGTTAAATCTGTTAGATATTTAAAAGAAACTTGGTTACAAAACTTTAAATTTCAATCTATAGACCTTAGACCACAATGTGAGTTGGACAGAACCTTTAAGAAATCAAAATAATAGGACCTTCTTTTGTGTAGGAAGGTATCTGAAAAGCTCTGAAAACAAGTAAGTAGAACCTTACTCTCTGGGTGCCGTGTTCAAACACTGAAAGCTGTCCGAGAAACAGCTGTTTAGTCACGAGGATACTAATTATAATTGTATTTCCGGGAAAAAACCCGGCATCAAAATCTTCAAAATTAAAACCTGTAGAGTTCAGAACACGATGTTAGTTAGATTAAATCTCTAAGAAGTCAATAAAATAGATCCTGGAGTTGTATGGGCATATATCTGAAACTCTAGGCTTCCATGTAAATACAGCCTTACTGTAACTGGGCTTTGTGCTAGAGTGAAAACTGACTTTCAAACAAGTGGGAAATGACGAATTGACGGTTGCCATATATAATTCCTGTTCAATCTGTTAGATATTGAAAAGAAACTTGGTTACAACAGTTTAAAATTCAATCCATAGACTTTAGAACACTATGTGAGTTGGACTGAACCTTTTAGAAATCAAAATAATAGAATCTTGTTTGGTGTAGGATGGTATCTGAAAAGCTCGGAAAATAAGTAAATAGAGACATACTCTCTGTGGGGCCGTGTTCAAACACTGAAAGACGTCATAGAAACAGTTGTTTAGTCAAGAGGATACCGATTACATTTGTATTTCCGGGAAAAAACTTGTCGTTTTTAGAAAACCCGGCATATATATATTCAAAATTCAAGCCTGTAGAGTTCAGAACACGATGTTAGTTAGATTAAATCTCTAAGAAGTCAATAAAATAGATCCTGGAGTTGTATGGGAATATATCTGAAACGTTAGGGTCCATGTAAATACAGCTTTACACTATCGGGGCCGTGTTCTAACAGTGAAAACTGACTTTCAAACACTTCTAAAATAACGAATATACGGTTGCCATATATAATTCCTGTTCATTCTGTTATTTAAAAGAAACCTGGTTACAACCCTTTAAAATAGATTCTATAGACCTTAGAACACAATATGAGTTGGACAGAACCTTTAAGAAATCAAAATAATAGGACCTTCTTTTGTGTAGTAGGGTATCTGAAAAGCTGAGAAAACAAGTAAGTAGAGCCATACTCTCTGTGGGGCCATGATCCAAAACTGAAAGCCGTCATAGAAACAGCTGTTTAGTCACGAGGATACTGATTACATTTGTATTTATGGGAAAAAACTTGGCGTTTTTAAAAAACGCCACATAAAATTCTTCAAAATAGGAGCCTGTGGAGTTCAGAACACGATGTTAGTTAGATTAAATCTCTAAGAATTCAAAAAAAATAGAACATGGAATTCTATGAGAATATATCTGAAACGCTAGGTTTCCATGAAAATACAGCCTTGCTGTGGACGGGGCCGTGTTCTAACAGTGAAAACTGACTTTCAAACAGTTCAGAAATGACGAATATACGGTTTCCATGTATAATTCTTGTTAAATCTGTTAGATATTTAAAAGAAACTTGGTTACAAAACTTTAAATTTCAATCTATAGACCTTAGACCACAATGTGAGTTGGACAGAACCTTTAAGAAATCAAAATAATAGGACCTTCTTTTGTGTAGGAAGGTATCTGAAAAGCTCCGAAAACAAGTAAGTAGAACCTTACTCTCTGGGTGCCGTGTTCAAACACTGAAAGCTGTCAGAGAAACAGCTGTTTAGTCACGAGGATACTAATTATAATTGTATTTCCGGGAAAAAACCCGGCATCAAAATCTTCAAAATTAAAACCTGTAGAGTTCAGAACACGATGTTAGTTAGATTAAATCTCTAAGAAGTCAATAAAATAGATCCTGGAGTTGTATGGGCATATATCTGAAACTCTAGGCTTCCATGTAAATACAGCCTTACTGTAACTGGGCTTTGTGCTAGAGTGAAAACTGACTTTCATACAAGTGGGAAATGACGAATTGACGGTTGCCATATATAATTCCTGTTCAATCTGTTAGATATTGAAAAGAAACTTGGTTACAACAGTTTAAAATTCAATCCATAGACCTTAGAACACTATGTGAGTTGGACTGAACCTTTTAGAAATCAAAATAATAGAATCTTGTTTGGTGTAGGATGGTATCTGAAAAGCTCGGAAAATAAGTAAATAGAGACATACTCTCTGTGGGGCCGTGTTCAAACACTGAAAGACGTCATAGAAACAGTTGTTTAGTCAAGAGGATACCGATTACATTTGTATTTCCGGGAAAAAACTTGTCGTTTTTAGAAAACCCGGCATATATATATTCAAAATTCAAGCCTGTAGAGTTCAGAACACGATGTTAGTTAGATTAAATCTCTAAGAAGTCAATAAAATAGATCCTGGAGTTGTATGGGAATATATCTGAAACGTTAGGGTCCATGTAAATACAGCTTTACACTATCGGGGCCGTGTTCTAACAGTGAAAACTGACTTTCAAACACTTCTAAAATAACGAATATACGGTTGCCATATATAATTCCTGTTCATTCTGTTATTTAAAAGAAACCTGGTTACAACCCTTTAAAATAGATTCTATAGACCTTTGAACACAATATGAGTTGGACAGAACCTTTAAGAAATCAAAATAATAGGACCTTCTTTTGTGTAGTAGGGTATCTGAAAAGCGAGAAAACAAGTAAGTAGAGCCATACTCTCTGTGGGGCCATGATCCAAAACTGAAAGCCGTCATAGAAACAGCTGTTTAGTCACGAGGATACTGATTACATTTGTATTTATGGGAAAAAACTTGGCGTTTTTAAAAAACGCCACATAAAATTCTTCAAAATAGGAGCCTGTGGAGTTCAGAACACGATGTTAGTTAGATTAAATCTCTAAGAATTCAAAAAAAATAGAACATGGAATTCTATGAGAATATATCTGAAACGCTAGGTTTCCATGAAAATACAGCCTTGCTGTGGACGGGGCCGTGTTCTAACAGTGAAAACTGACTTTCAAACAGTTCAGAAATGACGAATATACGGTTTCCATGTATAATTCTTGTTAAATCTGTTAGATATTTAAAAGAAACTTGGTTACAAAACTTTAAATTTCAATCTATAGACCTTAGACCACAATGTGAGTTGGACAGAACCTTTAAGAAATCAAAATAATAGGACCTTCTTTTGTGTAGGAAGGTATCTGAAAAGCTCCGAAAACAAGTAAGTAGAACCTTACTCTCTGGGTGCCGTGTTCAAACACTGAAAGCTGTCAGAGAAACAGCTGTTTAGTCACGAGGATACTAATTATAATTGTATTTCCGGGAAAAAACCCGGCATCAAAATCTTCAAAATTAAAACCTGTAGAGTTCAGAACACGATGTTAGTTAGATTAAATCTCTAAGAAGTCAATAAAATAGATCCTGGAGTTGTATGGGCATATATCTGAAACTCTAGGCTTCCATGTAAATACAGCCTTACTGTAACTGGGCTTTGTGCTAGAGTGAAAACTGACTTTCATACAAGTGGGAAATGACGAATTGACGGTTGCCATATATAATTCCTGTTCAATCTGTTAGATATTGAAAAGAAACTTGGTTACAACAGTTTAAAATTCAATCCATAGACCTTAGAACACTATGTGAGTTGGACTGAACCTTTTAGAAATCAA
Source organism: Myotis yumanensis (assembly GCF_028538775.1). NCBI lineage: Eukaryota > Metazoa > Chordata > Mammalia > Chiroptera > Vespertilionidae > Myotis > Myotis yumanensis. The sequence continues at coordinate 18,951,263 of NW_027223772.1, read as the reverse complement.
AATAATAGAATCTTGTTTGGTGTAGGATGGTATCTGAAAAGCTCGGAAAATAAGTAAATAGAGACATACTCTCTGTGGGGCCGTGTTCAAACACTGAAAGACGTCATAGAAACAGTTGTTTAGTCAAGAGGATACCGATTACATTTGTATTTCCGGGAAAAAACTTGTCGTTTTTAGAAAACCCGGCATATATATATTCAAAATTCAAGCCTGTAGAGTTCAGAACACGATGTTAGTTAGATTAAATCTCTAAGAAGTCAATAAAATAGATCCTGGAGTTGTATGGGAATATATCTGAAACGTTAGGGTCCATGTAAATACAGCTTTACACTATCGGGGCCGTGTTCTAACAGTGAAAACTGACTTTCAAACACTTCTAAAATAACGAATATACGGTTGCCATATATAATTCCTGTTCATTCTGTTATTTAAAAGAAACCTGGTTACAACCCTTTAAAATAGATTCTATAGACCTTTGAACACAATATGAGTTGGACAGAACCTTTAAGAAATCAAAATAATAGGACCTTCTTTTGTGTAGTAGGGTATCTGAAAAGCGAGAAAACAAGTAAGTAGAGCCATACTCTCTGTGGGGCCATGATCCAAAACTGAAAGCCGTCATAGAAACAGCTGTTTAGTCACGAGGATACTGATTACATTTGTATTTATGGGAAAAAACTTGGCGTTTTTAAAAAACGCCACATAAAATTCTTCAAAATAGGAGCCTGTGGAGTTCAGAACACGATGTTAGTTAGATTAAATCTCTAAGAATTCAAAAAAAATAGAACATGGAATTCTATGAGAATATATCTGAAACGCTAGGTTTCCATGAAAATACAGCCTTGCTGTGGACGGGGCCGTGTTCTAACAGTGAAAACTGACTTTCAAACAGTTCAGAAATGACGAATATACGGTTTCCATGTATAATTCTTGTTAAATCTGTTAGATATTTAAAAGAAACTTGGTTACAAAACTTTAAATTTCAATCTATAGACCTTAGACCACAATGTGAGTTGGACAGAACCTTTAAGAAATCAAAATAATAGGACCTTCTTTTGTGTAGGAAGGTATCTGAAAAGCTCCGAAAACAAGTAAGTAGAACCTTACTCTCTGGGTGCCGTGTTCAAACACTGAAAGCTGTCCGAGAAACAGCTGTTTAGTCACGAGGATACTAATTATAATTGTATTTCCGGGAAAAAACCCGGCATCAAAATCTTCAAAATTAAAACCTGTAGAGTTCAGAACACGATGTTAGTTAGATTAAATCTCTAAGAAGTCAATAAAATAGATCCTGGAGTTGTATGGGCATATATCTGAAACTCTAGGCTTCCATGTAAATACAGCCTTACTGTAACTGGGCTTTGTGCTAGAGTGAAAACTGACTTTCAAACAAGTGGGAAATGACGAATTGACGGTTGCCATATATAATTCCTGTTCAATCTGTTAGATATTGAAAAGAAACTTGGTTACAACAGTTTAAAATTCAATCCATAGACCTTAGAACACTATGTGAGTTGGACTGAACCTTTTAGAAATCAAAATAATAGAATCTTGTTTGGTGTAGGATGGTATCTGAAAAGCTCGGAAAATAAGTAAATAGAGACATACTCTCTGTGGGGCCGTGTTCAAACACTGAAAGACGTCATAGAAACAGTTGTTTAGTCAAGAGGATACCGATTACATTTGTATTTCCGGGAAAAAACTTGTCGTTTTTAGAAAACCCGGCATATATATATTCAAAATTCAAGCCTGTAGAGTTCAGAACACGATGTTAGTTAGATTAAATCTCTAAGAAGTCAATAAAATAGATCCTGGAGTTGTATGGGAATATATCTGAAACGTTAGGGTCCATGTAAATACAGCTTTACACTATCGGGGCCGTGTTCTAACAGTGAAAACTGACTTTCAAACACTTCTAAAATAACGAATATACGGTTGCCATATATAATTCCTGTTCATTCTGTTATTTAAAAGAAACCTGGTTACAACCCTTTAAAATAGATTCTATAGACCTTAGAACACAATATGAGTTGGACAGAACCTTTAAGAAATCAAAATAATAGGACCTTCTTTTGTGTAGTAGGGTATCTGAAAAGCTGAGAAAACAAGTAAGTAGAGCCATACTCTCTGTGGGGCCATGATCCAAAACTGAAAGCCGTCATAGAAACAGCTGTTTAGTCACGAGGATACTGATTACATTTGTATTTATGGGAAAAAACTTGGCGTTTTTAAAAAACGCCACATAAAATTCTTCAAAATAGGAGCCTGTGGAGTTCAGAACACTATGTTAGTTAGATTAAATCTCTGAGAATTCAAAAAAAATAGAACATGGAATTCTATGAGAATATATCTGAAACGCTAGGTTTCCATGAAAATACAGCCTTGCTGTGGACGGGGCCGTGTTCTAACAGTGAAAACTGACTTTCAAAGAGTTCAGAAATGACGAATATACGGTTTCCATGTATAATTCTTGTTAAATCTGTTCGATATTTAAAAGAAACTTGGTTACAAAACTTTAAATTTCAATCTATAGACCTTAGACCACAATGTGAGTTGGACAGAACCTTTAAGAAATCAAAATAATAGGACCTTCTCTTGTGTAGGAAGGTATCTGAAAAGCTCCGCAAACAAGTAAGTAGAACCTTACTCTCTGGGTGCCGTGTTCAAACACTGAAAGCTGTCCGAGAAACAGCTGTTTAGTCACGAGGATACTAATTATAATTGTATTTCCGGGAAAAAACCCGGCATCAAAATCTTCAAAATTAAAACCTGTAGAGTTCAGAACACGATGTTAGTTAGATTAAATCTCTAAGAAGTCAATAAAATAGATCCTGGAGTTGTATGGGCATATATCTGAAACTCTAGGCTTCCATGTAAATACAGCCTTACTGTAACTGGGCTTTGTGCTAGAGTGAAAACTGACTTTCAAACAAGTGGGAAATGACGAATTGACGGTTGCCATATATAATTCCTGTTCAATCTGTTAGATATTGAAAAGAAACTTGGTTACAACAGTTTAAAATTCAATCCATAGACCTTAGAACACTATGTGAGTTGGACTGAACCTTTTAGAAATCAAAATAATAGAATCTTGTTTGGTGTAGGATGGTATCTGAAAAGCTCGGAAAATAAGTAAATAGAGACATACTCTCTGTGGGGCCGTGTTCAAACACTGAAAGACGTCATAGAAACAGTTGTTTAGTCAAGAGGATACCGATTACATTTGTATTTCCGGGAAAAAACTTGTCGTTTTTAGAAAACCCGGCATATATATATTCAAAATTCAAGCCTGTAGAGTTCAGAACACGATGTTAGTTAGATTAAATCTCTAAGAAGTCAATAAAATAGATCCTGGAGTTGTATGGGAATATATCTGAAACGTTAGGGTCCATGTAAATACAGCTTTACACTATCGGGGCCGTGTTCTAACAGTGAAAACTGACTTTCAAACACTTCTAAAATAACGAATATACGGTTGCCATATATAATTCCTGTTCATTCTGTTATTTAAAAGAAACCTGGTTACAACCCTTTAAAATAGATTCTATAGACCTTAGAACACAATATGAGTTGGACAGAACCTTTAAGAAATCAAAATAATAGGACCTTCTTTTGTGTAGTAGGGTATCTGAAAAGCGAGAAAACAAGTAAGTAGAGCCATACTCTCTGTGGGGCCATGATCCAAAACTGAAAGCCGTCATAGAAACAGCTGTTTAGTCACGAGGATACTGATTACATTTGTATTTATGGGAAAAAACTTGGCGTTTTTAAAAAACGCCACATAAAATTCTTCAAAATAGGAGCCTGTGGAGTTCAGAACACGATGTTAGTTAGATTAAATCTCTAAGAATTCAAAAAAAATAGAACATGGAATTCTATGAGAATATATCTGAAACGCTAGGTTTCCATGAAAATACATCCTTGCTGTGGACGGGGCCGTGTTCTAACAGTGAAAACTGACTTTCAAAGAGTTCAGAAATGACGAATATACGGTTTCCATGTATAATTCTTGTTAAATCTGTTCGATATTTAAAAGAAACTTGGTTACAAAACTTTAAATTTCAATCTATAGACCTTAGACCACAATGTGAGTTGGACAGAACCTTTAAGAAATCAAAATAATAGGACCTTCTTTTGTGTAGGAAGGTATCTGAAAAGCTCCGAAAACAAGTAAGTAGAACCTTACTCTCTGGGTGCCGTGTTCAACCACTGAAAGCTGTCCGAGAAACAGCTGTTTAGTCACGAGGATACTAATTATAATTGTATTTCCGGGAAAAAACCCGGCATCAAAATCTTCAAAATTAAAACCTGTAGAGTTCAGAACACGATGTTAGTTAGATTAAATCTCTAAGAAGTCAATAAAATAGATCCTGGAGTTGTATGGGCATATATCTGAAACTCTAGGCTTCCATGTAAATACAGCCTTACTGTAACTGGGCTTTGTGCTAGAGTGAAAACTGACTTTCAAACAAGTGGGAAATGACGAATTGACGGTTGCCATATATAATTCCTGTTCAATCTGTTAGATATTGAAAAGAAACTTGGTTACAACAGTTTAAAATTCAATCCATAGACCTTAGAACACTATGTGAGTTGGACTGAACCTTTTAGAAATCAAAATAATAGAATCTTGTTTGGTGTAGGATGGTATCTGAAAAGCTCGGAAAATAAGTAAATAGAGACATACTCTCTGTGGGGCCGTGTTCAAACACTGAAAGACGTCATAGAAACAGTTGTTTAGTCAAGAGGATACCGATTACATTTGTATTTCCGGGAAAAAACTTGTCGTTTTTAGAAAACCCGGCATATATATATTCAAAATTCAAGCCTGTAGAGTTCAGAACACGATGTTAGTTAGATTAAATCTCTAAGAAGTCAATAAAATAGATCCTGGAGTTGTATGGGAATATATCTGAAACGTTAGGGTCCATGTAAATACAGCTTTACACTATCGGGGCCGTGTTCTAACAGTGAAAACTGACTTTCAAACACTTCTAAAATAACGAATATACGGTTGCCATATATAATTCCTGTTCATTCTGTTATTTAAAAGAAACCTGGTTACAACCCTTTAAAATAGATTCTATAGACCTTAGAACACAATATGAGTTGGACAGAACCTTTAAGAAATCAAAATAATAGGACCTTCTTTTGTGTAGTAGGGTATCTGAAAAGCGAGAAAACAAGTAAGTAGAGCCATACTCTCTGTGGGGCCATGATCCAAAACTGAAAGCCGTCATAGAAACAGCTGTTTAGTCACGAGGATACTGATTACATTTGTATTTATGGGAAAAAACTTGGCGTTTTTAAAAAACGCCACATAAAATTCTTCAAAATAGGAGCCTGTGGAGTTCAGAACACGATGTTAGTTAGATTAAATCTCTAAGAATTCAAAAAAAATAGAACATGGAATTCTATGAGAATATATCTGAAACGCTAGGTTTCCATGAAAATACATCCTTGCTGTGGACGGGGCCGTGTTCTAACAGTGAAAACTGACTTTCAAAGAGTTCAGAAATGACGAATATACGGTTTCCATGTATAATTCTTGTTAAATCTGTTCGATATTTAAAAGAAACTTGGTTACAAAACTTTAAATTTCAATCTATAGACCTTAGACCACAATGTGAGTTGGACAGAACCTTTAAGAAATCAAAATAATAGGACCTTCTTTTGTGTAGGAAGGTATCTGAAAAGCTCCGAAAACAAGTAAGTAGAACCTTACTCTCTGGGTGCCGTGTTCAAACACTGAAAGCTGTCCGAGAAACAGCTGTTTAGTCACGAGGATACTAATTATAATTGTATTTCCGGGAAAAAACCCGGCATCAAAATCTTCAAAATTAAAACCTGTAGAGTTCAGAACACGATGTTAGTTAGATTAAATCTCTAAGAAGTCAATAAAATAGATCCTGGAGTTGTATGGGCATATATCTGAAACTCTAGGCTTCCATGTAAATACAGCCTTACTGTAACTGGGCTTTGTGCTAGAGTGAAAACTGACTTTCAAACAAGTGGGAAATGACGAATTGACGGTTGCCATATATAATTCCTGTTCAATCTGTTAGATATTGAAAAGAAACTTGGTTACAACAGTTTAAAATTCAATCCATAGACCTTAGAACACTATGTGAGTTGGACTGAACCTTTTAGAAATCAAAATAATAGAATCTTGTTTGGTGTAGGATGGTATCTGAAAAGCTCGGAAAATAAGTAAATAGAGACATACTCTGTGTGGGGCCGTGTTCAAACACTGAAAGACGTCATAGAAACAGTTGTTTAGTCAAGAGGATACCGATTACATTTGTATTTCCGGGAAAAAAACTTGTCGTTTTTAGAAAACCCGGCATATATATATTCAAAATTCAAGCCTGTAGAGTTCAGAACACGATGTTAGTTAGATTAAATCTCTAAGAAATCAATAAAATAGATCCTGGAGTTGTATGGGAATATATCTGAAACGTTAGGGTCCATGTAAATACAGCTTTACACTATCGGGGCCGTGTTCTAACAGTGAAAACTGACTTTCAAACACTTCTAAAATAACGAATATACGGTTGCCATATATAATTCCTGTTCATTCTGTTATTTAAAAGAAACCTGGTTACAACCCTTTAAAATAGATTCTATAGACCTTAGAACACAATATGAGTTGGACAGAACCTTTAAGAAATCAAAATAATAGGACCTTCTTTTGTGTAGTAGGGTATCTGAAAAGCGAGAAAACAAGTAAGTAGAGCCATACTCTCTGTGGGGCCATGATCCAAAACTGAAAGCCGTCATAGAAACAGCTGTTTAGTCACGAGGATACTGATTACATTTGTATTTATGGGAAAAAACTTGGCGTTTTTAAAAAACGCCACATAAAATTCTTCAAAATAGGAGCCTGTGGAGTTCAGAACACGATGTTAGTTAGATTAAATCTCTAAGAATTCAAAAAAAATAGAACATGGAATTCTATGAGAATATATCTGAAACGCTAGGTTTCCATGAAAATACATCCTTGCTGTGGACGGGGCCGTGTTCTAACAGTGAAAACTGACTTTCAAACAGTTCAGAAATGACGAATATACGGTTTCCATGTATAATTCTTGTTAAATCTGTTAGATATTTAAAAGAAACTTGGTTACAAAACTTTAAATTTCAATCTATAGACCTTAGACCACAATATGAGTTGGACAGAACCTTTAAGAAATCAAAATAATAGGACCTTCTTTTGTGTAGGAAGGTATTTGAAAAGCTAAGAAAGCAGGTAAGTAGAGTCTGACTCTCTGTGGGGCCATGTTCCAAAACTGAAAGCCATCATAGAAACAGCTGTTTAGTCACGAGGATACTGATTACATTTGTATTTATGGGAAAAAACTTGGCGTTTTTAAAAAACGCCACATAAAATTCTTCAAAATAGGAGCCTGTGGAGTTCAGAACACTATGTTAGTTAGATTAAATCTCTGAGAATTCAAAAAAAATAGAACATGGAATTCTATGAGAATATATCTGAAACGCTAGGTTTCCATGAAAATACAGCCTTGCTGTGGACGGGGCCGTGTTCTAACAGTGAAAACTGACTTTCAAACAGTTCAGAAATGACGAATATACGGTTTCCATGTATAATTCTTGTTAAATCTGTTCGATATTTAAAAGAAACTTGGTTACAAAACTTTAAATTTCAATCTATAGACCTTAGACCACAATGTGAGTTGGACAGAACCTTTAAGAAATCAAAATAATAGGACCTTCTCTTGTGTAGGAAGGTATCTGAAAAGCTCCGAAAACTAGTAAGTAGAACCTTACTCTCTGGGTGCCGTGTACAAACACTGAAAGCTGTCTGAGAAACAGCTGTTTAGTCACGAGGATACTAATTATAATTGTATTTCCGGGAAAAAACCCGGCATCAAAATCTTCAAAATTAAAACCTGTACAGTTCAGAACACGATGTTAGTTAGATTAAATCTCTAAGAAGTCAATAAAATAGATCCTGGAGTTGTATGGGCATATATCTGAAACTCTAGGCTTCCATGTAAATACAGCCTTACTGTAACTGGGCTTTGTGCTAGAGTGAAAACTGACTTTCAAACAAGTGGGAAATGACGAATTGACGGTTGCCATATATAATTCCTGTTCAATCTGTTAGATATTGAAAAGAAACTTGGTTACAACAGTTTAAAATTCAATCCATAGACCTTAGAACACTATGTGAGTTGGACTGAACCTTTTAGAAATCAAAATAATAGAATCTTGTTTGGTGTAGGATGGTATCTGAAAAGCTCGGAAAATAAGTAAATAGAGACATACTCTGTGTGGGGCCGTGTTCAAACACTGAAAGACGTCATAGAAACAGTTGTTTAGTCAAGAGGATACCGATTACATTTGTATTTCCGGGAAAAAACTTGTCGTTTTTAGAAAACCCGGCATATATATATTCAAAATTCAAGCCTGTAGAGTTCAGAACACGATGTTAGTTAGATTAAATCTCTAAGAAGTCAATAAAATAGATCCTGGAGTTGTATGGGAATATATCTGAAACGTTAGGGTCCATGTAAATACAGCTTTACACTATCGGGGCCGTGTTCTAACAGTGAAAACTGACTTTCAAACACTTCTAAAATAACGAATATACGGTTGCCATATATAATTCCTGTTCATTCTGTTATTTAAAAGAAACCTGGTTACAACCCTTTAAAATAGATTCTATAGACCTTAGAACACAATATGAGTTGGACAGAACCTTTAAGAAATCAAAATAATAGGACCTTCTTTTGTGTAGTAGGGTATCTGAAAAGCGAGAAAACAATAAGTAGAGCCATACTCTCTGTGGGGCCATGATCCAAAACTGAAAGCCGTCATAGAAACAGCTGTTTAGTCACGAGGATACTGATTACATTTGTATTTATGGGAAAAAACTTGGCGTTTTTAAAAAACGCCACATAAAATTCTTCAAAATAGGAGCCTGTGGAGTTCAGAACACGATGTTAGTTAGATTAAATCTCTAAGAATTCAAAAAAAATAGAACATGGAATTCTATGAGAATATATCTGAAACGCTAGGTTTCCATGAAAATACATCCTTGCTGTGGACGGGGCCGTGTTCTAACAGTGAAAACTGACTTTCAAACAGTTCAGAAATGACGAATATACGGTTTCCATGTATAATTCTTGTTAAATCTGTTAGATATTTAAAAGAAACTTGGTTACAAAACTTTAAATTTCAATCTATAGACCTTAGACCACAATATGAGTTGGACAGAACCTTTAAGAAATCAAAATAATAGGACCTTCTTTTGTGTAGGAAGGTATTTGAAAAGCTAAGAAAACAGGTAAGTAGAGTCTGACTCTCTGTGGGGCCATGTTCCAAAACTGAAAGCCATCATAGAAACAGCTGTTTAGTCACGAGGATACTGATTACATTTGTATTTATGGGAAAAAACTTGGCGTTTTTAAAAAACGCCACATAAAATTCTTCAAAATAGGAGCCTGTGGAGTTCAGAACACTATGTTAGTTAGATTAAATCTCTGAGAATTCAAAAAAAATAGAACATGGAATTCTATGAGAATATATCTGAAACGCTAGGTTTCCATGAAAATACAGCCTTGCTGTGGACGGGGCCGTGTTCTAACAGTGAAAACTGACTTTCAAACAGTTCAGAAATGACGAATATACGGTTTCCATGTATAATTCTTGTTAAATCTGTTCGATATTTAAAAGAAACTTGGTTACAAAACTTTAAATTTCAATCTATAGACCTTAGACCACAATGTGAGTTGGACAGAACCTTTAAGAAATCAAAATAATAGGACCTTCTCTTGTGTAGGAAGGTATCTGAAAAGCTCCGAAAACTAGTAAGTAGAACCTTACTCTCTGGGTGCCGTGTACAAACACTGAAAGCTGTCTGAGAAACAGCTGTTTAGTCACGAGGATACTAATTATAATTGTATTTCCGGGAAAAAACCCGGCATCAAAATCTTCAAAATTAAAACCTGTACAGTTCAGAACACGATGTTAGTTAGATTAAATCTCTAAGAAGTCAATAAAATAGATCCTGGAGTTGTATGGGCATATATCTGAAACTCTAGGCTTCCATGTAAATACAGCCTTACTGTAACTGGGCTTTGTGCTAGAGTGAAAACTGACTTTCAAACAAGTGGGAAATGACGAATTGACGGTTGCCATATATAATTCCTGTTCAATCTGTTAGATATTGAAAAGAAACTTGGTTACAACAGTTTAAAATTCAATCCATAGACCTTAGAACACTATGTGAGTTGGACTGAACCTTTTAGAAATCAAAATAATAGAATCTTGTTTGGTGTAGGATGGTATCTGAAAAGCTCGGAAAATAAGTAAATAGAGACATACTCTCTGTGGGGCCGTGTTCAAACACTGAAAGACGTCATAGAAACAGTTGTTTAGTCAAGAGGATACCGATTACATTTGTATTTCCGGGAAAAAACTTGTCGTTTTTAGAAAACCCGGCATATATATATTCAAAATTCAAGCCTGTAGAGTTCAGAACACGATGTTAGTTAGATTAAATCTCTAAGAAGTCAATAAAATAGATCCTGGAGTTGTATGGGAATATATCAGAAAGGTTAGGGTCCATGTAAATACAGCTTTACACTATCGGGGCCGTGTTCTAACAGTGAAAACTGACTTTCAAACACTTCTAAAATAACGAATATACGGTTGCCATATATAATTCCTGTTCATTCTGTTATTTAAAAGAAACCTGGTTACAACCCTTTAAAATAGATTCTATAGACCTTAGAACACAATATGAGTTGGACAGAACCTTTAAGAAATCAAAATAATAGGACCTTCTTTTGTGTAGTAGGGTATGTGAAAAGCTGAGAAAACAAGTCAGTAGAGCCATACTCTCTGTGGGGCCATGATCGAAAACTGAAAGCCGTCATAGAAACAGCTGTTTAGTCACGAGGATACTGATTACATTAGTATTTATGGGAAAAAACTTGGCGTTTTTAAAAAACGCCACATAAAATTCTTCAAAATAGGAGCCTGTGGAGTTCAGAACACGATGTTAGTTAGATTAAATCTCTGAGAATTCAAAAAAAATAGAACATGGAATTCTATGAGAATATATCTGAAACGCTAGGTTTCCATGAAAATACAGCCTTGCTGTGGACGGGGCCGTGTTCTAACAGTGAAAACTGACTTTCAAACAGTTCAGAAATGACGAATATACGGTTTCCATGTATAATTCTTGTTAAATCTGTTCGATATTTAAAAGAAACTTGGTTACAAAACTTTAAATTTCAATCTATAGACCTTAGACCACAATGTGAGTTGGACAGAACCTTTAAGAAATCAAAATAATAGGACCTTCTCTTGTGTAGGAAGGTATCTGAAAAGCTCCGAAAACAAGTAAGTAGAACCTTACTCTCTGGGTGCCGTGTTCAAACACTGAAAGCTGTCCGAGAAACAGCTGTTTAGTCACGAGGATACTAATTATAATTGTATTTCCTGGAAAAAACCCGGCATCAAAATCTTCAAAATTAAAACCTGTAGAGTTCAGAACACGATGTTAGTTAGATTAAATCTCTAAGAAGTCAATAAAATAGATCCTGGAGTTGTATGGGCATATATCTGAAACTCTAGGCTTCCATGTAAATACAGCCTTACTGTAACTGGGCTTTGTGCTAGGGTGAAAACTGACTTTCAAACAAGTGGGAAATGACGAATTGACGGTTGCCATATATAATTCCTGTTCAATCTGTTAGATATTGAAAAGAAACTTGGTTACAACAGTTTAAAATTCAATCCGTAGACCTTAGAACACTATGTGAGTTGGACTGAACCTTTTAGAAATCAAAATAATAGAATCTTGTTTGGTGTAGGATGGTATCTGAAAAGCTCGGAAAATAAGTAAATAGAGACATACTCTCTGTGCGGCCGTGTTCAAACACTGAAAGACGTCATAGAAACAGTTGTTTAGTCAAGAGGATACCGATTACATTTGTATTTCCGGGAAAAAACTTGTCGTTTTTAGAAAACCCGGCATATATATATTCAAAATTCAAGCCTGTAGAGTTCAGAACACGATGTTAGTTAGATTAAATCTCTAAGAAGTCAATAAAATAGATCCTGGAGTTGTATGGGAATATATCTGAAACGTTAGGGTCCATGTAAATACAGCTTTACACTATCGGGGCCGTGTTCTAACAGTGAAAACTGACTTTCAAACACTTCTAAAATAACGAATATACGGTTGCCATATATAATTCCTGTTCATTCTGTTATTTAAAAGAAACCTGGTTACAACCCTTTAAAATAGATTCTATAGACCTTAGAACACAATATGAGTTGGACAGAACCTTTAAGAAATCAAAATAATAGGACCTTCTTTTGTGTAGTAGGGTATGTGAAAAGCTGAGAAAACAAGTAAGTAGAGCCATACTCTCTGTGGGGCCATGATCCAAAACTGAAAGCCGTCATAGAAACAGCTGTTTAGTCACGAGGATACTGATTACATTTGTATTTATGGGAAAAAACTTGGCGTTTTTAAAAAACGCCACATAAAATTCTTCAAAATAGGAGCCTGTGGAGTTCAGAACACGATGTTAGTTAGATTAAATCTCTGAGAATTCAAAAAAAATAGAACATGGAATTCTATGAGAATATATCTGAAACGCTAGGTTTCCATGAAAATACAGTCTTGCTGTGGACGGGGCCGTGTTCTAACAGTGAAAACTGACTTTCAAACAGTTCAGAAATGACGAATATACGGTTTCCATGTATAATTCTTGTTAAATCTGTTCGATATTTAAAAGAAACTTGGTTACAAAACTTTAAATTTCAATCTATAGACCTTAGACCACAATGTGAGTTGTACAGAACCTTTAAGAAATCAAAATAATAGGACCTTCTCTTGTGTAGGAAGGTATCTGAAAAGCTCCGAAAACAAGTAAGTAGAACCTTACTCTCTGGGTGCCGTGTTCAAAAACTGAAAGCTGTCTGAGAAACAGCTGTTTAGTCACGAGGATACTAATTATAATTGTATTTCCGGGAAAAAACCCGGCATCAAAATCTTCAAAATTAAAACCTGTAGAGTTCAGAACACGATGTTAGTTAGATTAAATCTCTAAGAAGTCAATAAAATAGATCCTGGAGTTGTATGGGCATATATCTGAAACTCTAGGCTTCCATGTAAATACAGCCTTACTGTAACTGGGCTTTGTGCTAGAGTGAAAACTGACTTTCAAACAAGTGGGAAATGACGAATTGACGGTTGCCATATATAATTCCTGTTCAATCTGTTAGATATTGAAAAGAAACTTGGTTACAACAGTTTAAAATTCAATCCGTAGACCTTAGAACACTATGTGAGTTGGACTGAACCTTTTAGAAATCAAAATAATAGAATCTTGTTTGGTGTAGGATGGTATCTGAAAAGCTCGGAAAATAAGTAAATAGAGACATACTCTCTGTGGGGCCGTGTTCAAACACTGAAAGACGTCATAGAAACAGTTGTTTAGTCAAGAGGATACCGATTACATTTGTATTTCCGGGAAAAAACTTGTCGTTTTGAGAAAACCCGGCATATATATATTCAAAATTCAAGCCTGTAGAGTTCAGAACACGATGTTAGTTAGATTAAATCTCTAAGAAGTCAATAAAATAGATCCTGGAGTTGTATGGGAATATATCTGAAACGTTAGGGTCCATGTAAATACAGCTTTACACTATCGGGGCCGTGTTCTAACAGTGAAAACTGACTTTCAAACACTTCTAAAATAACGAATATACGGTTGCCATATATAATTCCTGTTCATTCTGTTATTTAAAAGAAACCTGGTTACAACCCTTTAAAATAGATTCTATAGACCTTAGAACACAATATGAGTTGGACAGAACCTTTAAGAAATCAAAATAATAGGACCTTCTTTTGTGTAGTAGGGTATGTGAAAAGCTGAGAAAACAAGTAAGTAGAGCCATACTCTCTGTGGGGCCATGATCCAAAACTGAAAGCCGTCATAGAAACAGCTGTTTAGTCACGAGGATACTGATTACATTTGTATTTATGGGAAAAAACTTGGCGTTTTTAAAAAACGCCACATAAAATTCTTCAAAATAGGAGCCTGTGGAGTTCAGAACACGATGTTAGTTAGATTAAATCTCTGAGAATTCAAAAAAAATAGAACATGGAATTCTATGAGAATATATCTGAAACGCTAGGTTTCCATGAAAATACAGTCTTGCTGTGGACGGGGCCGTGTTCTAACAGTGAAAACTGACTTTCAAACAGTTCAGAAATGACGAATATACGGTTTCCATGTATAATTCTTGTTAAATCTGTTAGATATTTAAAAGAAACTTGGTTACAAAACTTTAAATTTCAATCTATAGACCTTAGACCACAATGTGAGTTGGACAGAACCTTTAAGAAATCAAAATAATAGGACCTTCTCTTGTGTAGGAAGGTATCTGAAAAGCTCCGAAAACAAGTAAGTAGAACCTTACTCTCTGGGTGCCGTGTTCAAACACTGAAAGCTGTCCGAGAAACAGCTGTTTAGTCACGAGGATACTAATTATAATTGTATTTCCGGGAAAAAACCCGGCATCAAAATCTTCAAAATTAAAACCTGTAGAGTTCACAACACGATGTTAGTTAGATTAAATCTCTAAGAAGTCAATAAAATAGATCCTGGAGTTGTATGGGCATATATCTGAAACTCTAGGCTTCCATGTAAATACAGCCTTACTGTAACTGGGCTTTGTGCTAGAGTGAAAACTGACTTTCAAACAAGTGGGAAATGACGAATTGACGGTTGCCATATATAATTCCTGTTCAATCTGTTAGATATTGAAAAGAAACTTGGTTACAACAGTTTAAAATTCAATCCGTAGACCTTAGAACACTATGTGAGTTGGACTGAACCTTTTAGAAATCAAAATAATAGAATCTTGTTTGGTGTAGGATGGTATCTGAAAAGCTCGGAAAATAAGTAAATAGAGACATACTCTCTGTGGGGCCGTGTTCAAACACTGAAAGACATCATAGAAACAGTTGTTTAGTCAAGAGGATACCGATTACATTTGTATTTCCGGGAAAAAACTTGTCGTTTTTAGAAAACCCGGCATATATATTTTCAAAATTCAAGCCTGTAGAGTTCAGAACACGATGTTAGTTAGATTAAATCTCTAAGAAGTCAATAAAATAGATCCTGGAGTTGTATGGGAATATATCTGAAACGTTAGGGTCCATGTAAATACAGCTTTACACTATCGGGGCCGTGTTCTAACAGTGAAAACTGACTTTCAAACACTTCTAAAATAACGAATATACGGTTGCCATATATAATTCCTGTTCATTCTGTTATTTAAAAGAAACCTGGTTACAACCCTTTAAAATAGATTCTATAGACCTTAGAACACAATATGAGTTGGACAGAACCTTTAAGAAATCAAAATAATAGGACCTTCTTTTGTGTAGTAGGGTATCTGAAAAGCTGAGAAAACAAGTAAGTAGAGCCATACTCTCTGTGGGGCCATGATCCAAAACTGAAAGCCGTCATAGAAACAGCTGTTTTGTCACGAGGATACTGATTACATTTGTATTTATGGGAAAAAACTTGGCGTTTTTAAAAAACGCCACATAAAATTCTTCAAAATAGGAGCCTGTGGAGTTCAGAACACGATGTTAGTTAGATTAAATCTCTAAGAATTCAAAAAAAATAGAACATGGAATTCTATGAGAATATATCTGAAACGCTAGGTTTCCATGAAAATACAGCCTTGCTGTGGACGGGGCCGTGTTCTAACAGTGAAAACTGACTTTCAAACAGTTCAGAAATGACGAATATACGGTTTCCATGTATAATTCTTGTTAAATCTGTTAGATATTTAAAAGAAACTTGGTTACAAAACTTTAAATTTCAATCTATAGACCTTAGACCACAATGTGAGTTGGACAGAACCTTTAAGAAATCAAAATAATAGGACCTTCTTTTGTGTAGGAATGTATCTGAAAAGCTCCGAAAACAAGTAAGTAGAACCTTACTCTCTGGGTGCCGTGTTCAAACACTGAAAGCTGTCCGAGAAACAGCTGTTTAGTCACGAGGATACTAATTATAATTGTATTTCCGGGAAAAAACCCGGCATCAAAATCTTCAAAATTAAAACCTGTAGAGTTCAGAACACGATGTTAGTTAGATTAAATCTCTAAGAAGTCAATAAAATAGATCCTGGAGTTGTATGGGCATATATCTGAAACGCTAGGTTTCCATGAAAATACAGCCTTGCTGTGGACGGGGCCGTGTTCTAACAGTGAAAACTGACTTTCAAACAGTTCAGAAATGACGAATATACGGTTTCCATTTATAATTCTTGTTAAATCTGTTAGATATTTAAAAGAAACTTGGTTACAAAACTTTAAATTTCAATCTATAGACCTTAGACCACAATATGAGTTGGACAGAACCTTTAAGAAATCAAAATAATAGGACCTTCTTTTGTGTAGGAAGGTATTTGAAAAGCTAAGAAAGCAGTTAAGTAGAGTCTGACTCTCTGTGGGGCCATGTTCCAAAACTGAAAGCCGTCATATAAACAGCTGTTTCGTCACGAGGATACTGATTACATTTGTATTTATGGGAAAAAACTTGGCGTTTTTAAAAAACGCCACATAAAATTCTTCAAAATAGGAGCCTGTGGAGTTCAGAACACTATGTTAGTTAGATTAAATCTCTGAGAATTCAAAAAAAATAGAACATGGAATTCTATGAGAATATATCTGAAACGCTAGGTTTCCATGAAAATACAGCCTTGCTGTGGACGGGGCCGTGTTCTAACAGTGAAAACTGACTTTCAAACAGTTCAGAAATGACGAATATACGGTTTCCATGTATAATTCTGTTAAATCTGTTAGATATTTAAAAGAAACTTGGTTACAAAACTTTAAATTTCAATCTATAGACCTTAGACCACAATGTGAGTTGGACAGAACCTTTAAGAAATCAAAATAATAGGACCTTCTCTTGTGTAGGAAGGTATCTGAAAAGCTCCGAAAACAAGTAAGTAGAACCTTACTCTCTGGGTGCCGTGTTCAAACACTGAAAGCTGTCCGAGAAACAGCTGTTTAGTCACGAGGATACTAATTATAATTGTATTTCCGGGAAAAAACCCGGCATCAAAATCTTCAAAATTAAAACCTGTAGAGTTCAGAACACGATGATAGTTAGATTAAATCTCTAAGAAGTCAATAAAATAGATCCTGGAGTTGTATGGGCATATATCTGAAACTCTAGGCTTCCATGTAAATACAGCCTTACTGTAACTGGGCTTTGTGCTAGAGTGAAAACTGACTTTCAAACAAGTGGGAAATGACGAATTGACGGTTGCCATATATAATTCCAGTTCAATCTGTTAGATATTGAAAAGAAACTTGGTTACAACAGTTTAAAATTCAATCCATAGACCTTAGAACACTATGTGAGTTGGACTGAACCTTTTAGAAATCAAAATAATAGAATCTTGTTTGGTGTAGGATGGTATCTGAAAAGCTCGGAAAATAAGTAAATAGAGACATACTCTCTGTGGGGCCGTGTTCAAACACTGAAAGACGTCATAGAAACAGTTGTTTAGTCAAGAGGATACCGATTACATTTGTATTTCCGGGAAAAAACTTGTCGTTTTTAGAAAACCCGGCATATATATATTCAAAATTCAAGCCTGTAGAGTTCAGAACACGATGTTAGTTAGATTAAATCTCTAAGAAGTCAATAAAATAGATCCTGGAGTTGTATGGGAATATATCTGAAACGTTAGGGTCCATGTAAATACAGCTTTACACTATCGGGGCCGTGTTCTAACAGTGAAAACTGACTTTCAAACACTTCTAAAATAACGAATATACGGTTGCCATATATAATTCCTGTTCATTCTGTTATTTAAAAGAAACCTGGTTACAACCCTTTAAAATAGATTCTATAGACCTTAGAACACAATATGAGTTGGACAGAACCTTTAAGAAATCAAAATAATAGGACCTTCTTTTGTGTAGTAGGGTATCTGAAAAGCTGAGAAAACAAGTAAGTAGAGCCATACTCTCTGTGGGGCCATGATCCAAAACTGAAAGCCGTCATAGAAACAGCTGTTTAGTCACGAGGATACTGATTACATTTGTATTTATGGGAAAAAACTTGGCGTTTTTAAAAAACGCCACATAAAATTCTTCAAAATAGGAGCCTGTGGAGTTCAGAACACGATGTTAGTTAGATTAAATCTCTAAGAATTCAAAAAAAATAGAACATGGAATTCTATGAGAATATATCTGAAACGCTAGGTTTCCATGAAAATACAGCCTTGCTGTGGACGGGGCCGTGTTCTAACAGTGAAAACTGACTTTCAAACAGTTCAGAAATGACGAATATACGGTTTCCATGTATAATTCTTGTTAAATCTGTTAGATATTTAAAAGAAACTTGGTTACAAAACTTTAAATTTCAATCTATAGACCTTAGACCACAATATGAGTTGGACAGAACCTTTAAGAAATCAAAATAATAGGACCTTCTTTTGTGTAGGAAGGTATCTGAAAAGCTCCGAAAACAAGTAAGTAGAACCTTACTCTCTGGGTGCCGTGTTCAAACACTGAAAGCTGTCCGAGAAACAGCTGTTTAGTCACGAGGATACTAATTATAATTGTATTTCCGGGAAAAAACCCGGCATCAAAATCTTCAAAATTAAAACCTGTAGAGTTCACAACACGATGTTAGTTAGATTAAATCTCTAAGAAGTCAATAAAATAGATCCTGGAGTTGTATGGGCATATATCTGAAACTCTAGGCTTCCATGTAAATACAGCCTTACTGTAACTGGGCTTTGTGCTAGAGTGAAAACTGACTTTCAAACAAGTGGGAAATGACGAATTGACGGTTGCCATATATAATTCCTGTTCAATCTGTTAGATATTGAAAAGAAACTTTGTTACAACAGTTTAAAATTCAATCCATAGACCTTAGAACACTATGTGAGTTGGACCGAACCTTTTAGAAATCAAAATAATAGAATCTTGTTTGGTGTAGGATGGTATCTGAAAAGCTCGGAAAATAAGTTAATAGAGACATACTCTCTGTGGGGCCGTGTTCAAACACTGAAAGACGTCATAGAAACAGTTGTTTAGTCAAGAGGATACCGATTACATTTGTATTTCCGGGAAAAAACTTGTCGTTTTTAGAAAACCCGGCATATATATATTCAAAATTCAAGCCTGTAGAGTTCAGAACACGATGTTAGTTAGATTAAATCTCTAAGAAGTCAATAAAATAGATCCTGGAGTTGTATGGGAATATATCAGAAAGGTTAGGGTCCATGTAAATACAGCTTTACACTATCGGGGCCGTGTTCTAACAGTGAAAACTGACTTTCAAACACTTCTAAAATAACAAATATACGGTTGCCATATATAATTCCTGTTCATTCTGTTATTTAAAAGAAACCTGGTTACAACCCTTTAAAATAGATTCTATAGACCTTAGAACACAATATGAGTTGGACAGAACCTTTAAGAAATCAAAATAATAGGACCTTCTTTTGTGTAGTAGGGTATCTGAAAAGCGAGAAAACAAGTAAGTAGAGCCATACTCTCTGTGGGGCCATGATCCAAAACTGAAAGCCGTCATAGAAACAGCTGTTTAGTCACGAGGATACTGATTACATTTGTATTTATGGGAAAAAACTTGGCGTTTTTAAAAAACGCCACATAAAATTCTTCAAAATAGGAGCCTGTGGAGTTCAGAACACTATGTTAGTTAGATTAAATCTCTGAGAATTCAAAAAAAATAGAACATGGAATTCTATGAGAATATATCTGAAACGCTAGGTTTCCATGAAAATACAGCCTTGCTGTGGACGGGGCCGTGTTCTAACAGTGAAAACTGACTTTCAAACAGTTCAGAAATGACGAATATACGGTTTCCATTTATAATTCTTGTTAAATCTGTTAGATATTTAAAAGAAACTTGGTTACAAAACTTTAAATTTCAATCTATAGACCTTAGACCACAATATGAGTTGGACAGAACCTTTAAGAAATCAAAATAATAGGACCTTCTTTTGTGTAGGAAGGTATTTGAAAAGCTAAGAAAGCAGGTAAGTAGAGTCTGACTCTCTGTGGGGCCATGTTCCAAAACTGAAAGCCGTCATATAAACAGCTGTTTAGTCACGAGGATACTGATTACATTTGTATTTATGGGAAAAAACTTGGCGTTTTTAAAAAACGCCACATAAAATTCTTCAAAATAGGAGCCTGTGGAGTTCAGAACACTATGTTAGTTAGATTAAATCTCTGAGAATTCAAAAAAAACAGAACATGGAATTCTATGAGAATATATCTGAAACGCTAGGTTTCCATGAAAATACAGCCTTGCTGTGGATGGGGCCGTGTTCTAACAGTGAAAACTGACTTTCAAACAGTTCAGAAATGACGAATATACGGTTTCCATGTATAATTCTTGTTAAATCTGTTAGATATTTAAAAGAAACTTGGTTACAAAACTTTAAATTTCAATCTATAGACCTTAGACCACAATGTGAGTTGGACAGAACCTTTAAGAAATCAAAATAATAGGACCTTCTCTTGTGTAGGAAGGTATCTGAAAAGCTCCGAAAACAAGTAAGTAGAACCTTACTCTCTGGGTGCCGTGTTCAAACACTGAAAGCTGTCCGAGAAACAGCTGTTTAGTCACGAGGATACTAATTATAATTGTATTTCCGGGAAAAAACCCGGCATCAAAATCTTCAAAATTAAAACCTGTAGAGTTCAGAACACGATGATAGTTAGATTAAATCTCTAAGAAGTCAATAAAATAGATCCTGGAGTTGTATGGGCATATATCTGAAACTCTAGGCTTCCATGTAAATACAGCCTTACTGTAACTGGGCTTTGTGCTAGAGTGAAAACTGACTTTCAAACAAGTGGGAAATGACGAATTGACGGTTGCCATATATAATTCCAGTTCAATCTGTTAGATATTGAAAAGAAACTTGGTTACAACAGTTTAAAATTCAATCCGTAGACCTTAGAACACTATGTGAGTTGGACTGAACCTTTTAGAAATCAAAATAATAGAATCTTGTTTGGTGTAGGATGGTATCTGAAAAGCTCGGAAAATAAGTAAATAGAGACATACTCTCTGTGGGGCCGTGTTCAAACACTGAAAGACGTCATAGAAACAGTTGTTTAGTCAAGAGGATACCGATTACATTTGTATTTCCGGGAAAAAACTTGTCGTTTTTAGAAAACCCGGCATATATATATTCAAAATTCAAGCCTGTAGAGTTCAGAACACGATGTTAGTTAGATTAAATCTCTAAGAAGTCAATAAAATAGATCCTGGAGTTGTATGGGAATATATCTGAAACGTTAGGGTCCATGTAAATACAGCTTTACACTATCGGGGCCGTGTTCTAACAGTGAAAACTGACTTTCAAACACTTCTAAAATAACGAATATACGGTTGCCATATATAATTCCTGTTCATTCTGTTATTTAAAAGAAACCTGGTTACAACCCTTTAAAATAGATTCTATAGACCTTAGAACACAATATGAGTTGGACAGAACCTTTAAGAAATCAAAATAATAGGACCTTCTTTTGTGTAGTAGGGTATCTGAAAAGCTGAGAAAACAAGTAAGTAGAGCCATACTCTCTGTGGGGCCATGATCCAAAACTGAAAGCCGTCATAGAAACAGCTGTTTAGTCACGAGGATACTGATTACATTTGTATTTATGGGAAAAAACTTGGCGTTTTTAAAAAACGCCACATAAAATTCTTCAAAATAGGAGCCTGTGGAGTTCAGAACACGATGTTAGTTAGATTAAATCTCTAAGAATTCAAAAAAAATAGAACATGGAATTCTATGAGAATATATCTGAAACGCTAGGTTTCCATGAAAATACAGCCTTGCTGTGGACGGGGCCGTGTTCTAACAGTGAAAACTGACTTTCAAACAGTTCAGAAATGACGAATATACGGTTTCCATGTATAATTCTTGTTAAATCTGTTAGAGCTTTAAAAGAAACTTGGTTACAAAACTTTAAATTTCAATCTATAGACCTTAGACCACAATGTGAGTTGGACAGAACCTTTAAGAAATCAAAATAATAGGACCTTCTTTTGTGTAGGAATGTATCTGAAAAGCTCCGAAAACAAGTAAGTAGAACCTTACTCTCTGGGTGCCGTGTTCAAACACTGAAAGCTGTCCGAGAAACAGCTGTTTAGTCACGAGGATACTAATTATAATTGTATTTCCGGGAAAAAACCCGGCATCAAAATCTTCAAAATTAAAACCTGTAGAGTTCAGAACACGATGTTAGTTAGATTAAATCTCTAAGAAGTCAATAAAATAGATCCTGGAGTTGTATGGGCATATATCTGAAACTCTAGGCTTCCATGTAAATACAGCCTTACTGTAACTGGGCTTTGTGCTAGAGTGAAAACTGACTTTCAAACAAGTGGGAAATGACGAATTGACGGTTGCCATATATAATTCCTGTTCAATCTGTTAGATATTGAAAAGAAACTTGGTTACAACAGTTTAAAATTCAATCCATAGACCTTAGAACACTATGTGAGTTGGACCGAACCTTTTAGAAATCAAAATAATAGAATCTTGTTTGGTGTAGGATGGTATCTGAAAAGCTCGGAAAATAAGTTAATAGAGACATACTCTCTGTGGGGCCGTGTTCAAACACTGAAAGACGTCATAGAAACAGTTGTTTAGTCAAGAGGATACCGATTACATTTGTATTTCCGGGAAAAAACTTGTCGTTTTTAGAAAACCCGGCATATATATATTCAAAATTCAAGCCTGTAGAGTTCAGAACACGATGTTAGTTAGATTAAATCTCTAAGAAGTCAATAAAATAGATCCTGGAGTTGTATGGGAATATATCAGAAAGGTTAGGGTCCATGTAAATACAGCTTTACACTATCGGGGCCGTGTTCTAACAGTGAAAACTGACTTTCAAACACTTCTAAAATAACGAATATACGGTTGCCATATATAATTCCTGTTCATTCTGTTATTTAAAAGAAACCTGGTTACAACCCTTTAAAATAGATTCTATAGACCTTAGAACACAATGTGAGTTGGACAGAACCTTTAAGAAATCAAAATAATAGGACCTTCTTTTGTGTAGTAGGGTATCTGAAAAGCGAGAAAACAAGTAAGTAGAGCCATACTCTCTGTGGGGCCATGATCCAAAACTGAAAGCCGTCATAGAAACAGCTGTTTAGTCACGAGGATACTGATTACATTTGTATTTATGGGAAAAAACTTGGCGTTTTTAAAAAACGCCACATAAAATTCTTCAAAATAGGAGCCTGTGGAGTTCAGAACACTATGTTAGTTAGATTAAATCTCTGAGAATTCAAAAAAAATACAACATGGAATTCTATGAGAATATATCTGAAACGCTAGGTTTCCATGAAAATACAGCCTTGCTGTGGACGGGGCCGTGTTCTAACAGTGAAAACTGACTTTCAAACAGTTCAGAAATGACGAATATACGGTTTCCATTTATAATTCTTGTTAAATCTGTTAGATATTTAAAAGAAACTTGGTTACAAAACTTTAAATTTCAATCTATAGACCTTAGACCACAATATGAGTTGGACAGAACCTTTAAGAAATCAAAATAATAGGACCTTCTTTTGTGTAGGAAGGTAGTTGAAAAGCTAAGAAAGCAGGTAAGTAGAGTCTGACTCTCTGTGGGGCCATGTTCCAAAACTGAAAGCCGTCATATAAACAGCTGTTTAGTCATGAGGATACTGATTACATTTGTATTTATGGGAAAAAACTTGGCGTTTTTAAAAAACGCCACATAAAATTCTTCAAAATAGGAGCCTGTGGAGTTCAGAACACTATGTTAGTTAGATTAAATCTCTGAGAATTCAAAAAAAATAGAACATGGAATTCTATGAGAATATATCTGAAACGCTAGGTTTCCATGAAAATACAGCCTTGCTGTGGACGGGGCCGTGTTCTAACAGTGAAAACTGACTTTCAAACAGTTCAGAAATGACGAATATACGGTTTCCATGTATAATTCTTGTTAAATCTGTTAGATAGTTAAAAGAAACTTGGTTACAAAACTTTAAATTTCAATCTATAGACCTTAGACCACAATGTGAGTTGGACAGAACCTTTAAGAAATCAAAATAATAGGACCTTCTCTTGTGTAGGAAGGTATCTGAAAAGCTCCGAAAACAAGTAAGTAGAACCTTACTCTCTGGGTGCCGTGTTCAAACACTGAAAGCTGTCCGAGAAACAGCTGTTTAGTCACGAGGATACTAATTATAATTGTATTTCCGGGAAAAAACCCGGCATCAAAATCTTCAAAATTAAAACCTGTAGAGTTCAGAACACGATGTTAGTTAGATTAAATCTCTAAGAAGTCAATAAAATAGATCCTGGAGTTGTATGGGCATATATCTGAAACTCTAGGCTTCCATGTAAATACAGCCTTACTGTAACTGGGCTTTGTGCTAGAGTGAAAACTGACTTTCAAACAAGTGGGAAATGACGAATTGACGGTTGCCATATATAATTCCTGTTCAATCTGTTAGATATTGAAAAGAAACTTGGTTACAACAGTTTAAAATTCAATCCGTAGACCTTAGAACACTATGTGAGTTGGACTGAACCTTTTAGAAATCAAAATAATAGAATCTTGTTTGGTGTAGGATGGTATCTGAAAAGCTCGGAAAATAAGTAAATAGAGACATACTCTCTGTGGGGCCGTGTTCAAACACTGAAAGACGTCATAGAAACAGTTGTTTAGTCAAGAGGATACCGATTACATTTGTATTTCCGGGAAAAAACTTGTCGTTTTTAGAAAACCCGGCATATATATATTCAAAATTCAAGCCTGTAGAGTTCAGAACACGATGTTAGTTAGATTAAATCTCTAAGAAGTCAATAAAATAGATCCTGGAGTTGTATGGGAATATATCTGAAACGTTAGGGTCCATGTAAATACAGCTTTACACTATCGGGGCCGTGTTCTAACAGTGAAAACTGACTTTCAAACACTTCTAAAATAACGAATATACGGTTGCCATATATAATTCCTGTTCATTCTGTTATTTAAAAGAAACCTGGTTACAACCCTTTAAAATAGATTCTATAGACCTTAGAACACAATATGAGTTGGACAGAACCTTTAAGAAATCAAAATAATAGGACCTTCTTTTGTGTAGTAGGGTATCTGAAAAGCTGAGAAAACAAGTAAGTAGAGCCATACTCTCTGTGGGGCCATGATCCAAAACTGAAAGCCGTCATAGAAACAGCTGTTTAGTCACGAGGATACTGATTACATTTGTATTTATGGGAAAAAACTTGGCGTTTTTAAAAAACGCCACATAAAATTCTTCAAAATAGGAGCCTGTGGAGTTCAGAACACGATGTTAGTTAGATTAAATCTCTGAGAATTCAAAAAAAATAGAACATGGAATTCTATGAGAATATATCTGAAACGCTAGGTTTCCATGAAAATACAGCCTTGCTGTGGACGGGGCCGTGTTCTAACAGTGAAAACTGACTTTCAAAGAGTTCAGAAATGACGAATATACGGTTTCCATGTATAATTCTTGTTAAATCTGTTCGATATTTAAAAGAAACTTGGTTACAAAACTTTAAATTTCAATCTATAGACCTTAGACCACAATGTGAGTTGGACAGAACCTTTAAGAAATCAAAATAATAGGACCTTCTTTTGTGTAGGAAGGTATCTGAAAAGCTCCGAAAACAAGTAAGTAGAACCTTACTCTCTGGGTGCCGTGTTCAAACACTGAAAGCTGTCCGAGAAACAGCTGTTTAGTCACGAGGATACTAATTATAATTGTATTTCCGGGAAAAAACCCGGCATCAAAATCTTCAAAATTAAAACCTGTAGAGTTCAGAACACGATGTTAGTTAGATTAAATCTCTAAGAAGTCAATAAAATAGATCCTGGAGTTGTATGGGCATATATCTGAAACTCTAGGCTTCCATGTAAATACAGCCTTACTGTAACTGGGCTTTGTGCTAGAGTGAAAACTGACTTTCATACAAGTGGGAAATGACGAATTGACGGTTGCCATATATAATTCCTGTTCAATCTGTTAGATATTGAAAAGAAACTTGGTTACAACAGTTTAAAATTCAATCCGTAGACCTTAGAACACTATGTGAGTTGGACTGAACCTTTTAGAAATCAAAATAATAGAATCTTGTTTGGTGTAGGATGGTATCTGAAAAGCTCGGAAAATAAGTAAATAGAGACATACTCTCTGTGGGGCCGTGTTCAAACACTGAAAGACGTCATAGAAACAGTTGTTTAGTCAAGAGGATACCGATTACATTTGTATTTCCGGGAAGAAACTTGTCGTTTTTAGAAAACCGGGCATATATATATTCAAAATTCAAGCCTGTAGAGTTCAGAACACGATGTTAGTTAGATTAAATCTCTAAGAAGTCAATAAAATAGATCCTGGAGTTGTATGGGAATATATCTGAAACGTTAGGGTCCATGTAAATACAGCTTTACACTATCGGGGCCGTGTTCTAACAGTGAAAACTGACTTTCAAACACTTCTAAAATAACGAATATACGGTTGCCATATATAATTCCTGTTCATTCTGTTATTTAAAAGAAACCTGGTTACAACCCTTTAAAATAGATTCTATAGACCTTAGAACACAATATGAGTTGGACAGAACCTTTAAGAAATCAAAATAATAGGACCTTCTTTTGTGTAGTAGGGTATCTGAAAAGTGAGAAAACAAGTAAGTAGAGCCATACTCTCTGTGGGGCCATGATCCAAAACTGAAAGCCGTCATAGAAACAGCTGTTTAGTCACGAGGATACTGATTACATTTGTATTTATGGGAAAAAACTTGGCGTTTTTAAAAAACGCCACATAAAATTCTTCAAAATAGGAGCCTGTGGAGTTCAGAACTCGATGTTAGTTAGATTAAATCTCTAAGAATTCAAAAAAAATAGAACATGGAATTCTATGAGAATATATCTGAAACGCTAGGTTTCCATGAAAATACAGCCTTGCTGTGGACGGGGCCGTGTTCTAACAGTGAAAACTGACTTTCAAACAGTTCAGAAATGACGAATATACGGTTTCCATGTATAATTCTTGTTAAATCTGTTAGATATTTAAAAGAAACTTGGTTACAAAACTTTAAATTTCAATCTATAGACCTTAGACCACAATGTGAGTTGGACAGAACCTTTAAGAAATCAAAATAATAGGACCTTCTTTTGTGTAGGAAGGTATCTGAAAAGCTCCGAAAACAAGTAAGTAGAACCTTACTCTCTGGGTGCCGTGTTCAAACACTGAAAGCTGTCCGAGAAACAGCTGTTTAGTCACGAGGATACTAATTATAATTGTATTTCCGGGAAAAAACCCGGCATCAAAATCTTCAAAATTAAAACCTGTAGAGTTCAGAACACGATGTTAGTTAGATTAAATCTCTAAGAAGTCAATAAAATAGATCCTGGAGTTGTATGGGCATATATCTGAAACTCTAGGCTTCCATGTAAATACAGCCTTACTGTAACTGGGCTTTGTGCTAGAGTGAAAACTGACTTTCAAACAAGTGGGAAATGACGAATTGACGGTTGCCATATATAATTCCTGTTCAATCTGTTAGATATTGAAAAGAAACTTGGTTACAACAGTTTAAAATTCAATCCATAGACCTTAGAACACTATGTGAGTTGGACTGAACCTTTTAGAAATCAAAATAATAGAATCTTGTTTGGTGTAGGATGGTATCTGAAAAGCTCGGAAAATAAGTAAATAGAGACATACTCTGTGTGGGGCCGTGTTCAAACACTGAAAGACGTCATAGAAACAGTTGTTTAGTCAAGAGGATACCGATTACATTTGTATTTCCGGGAAAAAACTTGTCGTTTTTAGAAAACCCGGCATATATATATTCAAAATTCAAGCCTGTAGAGTTCAGAACACGATGTTAGTTAGATTAAATCTCTAAGAAGTCAATAAAATAGATCCTGGAGTTGTATGGGAATATATCTGAAACGTTAGGGTCCATGTAAATACAGCTTTACACTATCGGGGCCGTGTTCTAACAGTGAAAACTGACTTTCAAACACTTCTAAAATAACGAATATACGGTTGCCATATATAATTCCTGTTCATTCTGTTATTTAAAAGAAACCTGGTTACAACCCTTCAAAATAGATTCTATAGACCTTAGAACACAATATGAGTTGGACAGAACCTTTAAGAAATCAAAATAATAGGACCTTCTTTTGTGTAGTAGGGTATCTGAAAAGCGAGAAAACAAGTAAGTAGAGCCATACTCTCTGTGGGGCCATGATCCAAAACTGAAAGCCGTCATAGAAACAGCTGTTTAGTCACGAGGATACTGATTACATTTGTATTTATGGGAAAAAACTTGGCGTTTTTAAAAAACGCCACATAAAATTCTTCAAAATAGGAGCCTGTGGAGTTCAGAACACTATGTTAGTTAGATTAAATCTCTGAGAATTCAAAAAAAATAGAACATGGAATTCTATGAGAATATATCTGAAACGCTAGGTTTCCATGAAAATACAGCCTTGCTGTGGACGGGGCCGTGTTCTAACAGTGAAAACTGACTTTCAAACACTTCTAAAATAACGAATATACGGTTGCCATATATAATTCCTGTTCATTCTGTTATTTAAAAGAAACCTG
Source organism: Myotis yumanensis (assembly GCF_028538775.1). Taxonomy (NCBI): domain Eukaryota; kingdom Metazoa; phylum Chordata; class Mammalia; order Chiroptera; family Vespertilionidae; genus Myotis; species Myotis yumanensis. Next base: position 18,922,554 of record NW_027223772.1, on the reverse strand, counting down.
GTTACAACCCTTTAAAATAGATTCTATAGACCTTAGAACACAATATGAGTTGGACAGAACCTTTAAGAAATCAAAATAATAGGACCTTCTTTTGTGTAGTAGGGTATCTGAAAAGCTGAGAAAACAAGTAAGTAGAGCCATACTCTCTGTGGGGCCATGATCCAAAACTGAAAGCCGTCATAGAAACAGCTGTTTAGTCACGAGGATACTGATTACATTTGTATTTATGGGAAAAAACTTGGCGTTTTTAAAAAAGGCCACATAAAATTCTTCAAAATACGAGCCTGTAGAGTTCAGAACACGATGTTAGTTAGATTAAATCTCTAAGAATTCAAAAAAATAGATCATGGAATTGTATGAGAATATATCTGAAAGGCTCGGTTTCCATGGAAATACAGCCTTACTGTGGACGGGGCCGTGTTCTAACATTTTAAAACTGACTTTCAAACAGTTCAGAAATGACGAATATACGGTTTCCATTTATAATTCTTATTAAATCTGTTCGATATTTAAAAGAAACTTGGTTACAAAACTTTAAATTTCAATCTATAGACCTTAGACCACAATGTGAGTTGGACAGAACCTTTAAGAAATTAAAATAATAGGACCTTCTTTTGTGTAGGAAGGTATCTGAAAAGCTAAGAAATCAGGTAAGTAGAGTCTTACTGTCTGTGGGGCCATGATCCAAAACTGAAAGCCGTCAAAGAAACAGCTGTTTAGTCACGAGGATACTGAATACATTTGTATTTATGGGAAAAAACTTGGCGTTTTTAAAAAAGGCCACATAAAATTCTTCAAAATACGAGCCTGTAGAGTTCAGAACACGATGTTAGTTAGATTAAATCTCTAAGAATTCAAAAAAATAGATCATGGAATTGTATGAGAATATATCTGAAACGCTCGGTTTCCATGGAAATACAGCCTTACTGTGGACGGGGCCGTGTTCTAACAGTGAAAACTGACTTTCAAACAGTTCAGAAATGACGAATATACGGTTTCCATGTATAATTCTTGTTAAATCTGTTAGATATTTAAAAGAAACTTGGTTACAAAACTTTAAATTTCAATCTATAGACCTTAGACCACAATGTGAGTTGGACAGAACCTTTAAGAAATCAAAATAATAGGACCTTCTTTTGTGTAGGAAGGTATCTGAAAAGCTCCGAAAACAAGTAAGTAGAACCTTACTCTCTGGGTGCCGTGTTCAAACACTGAAAGCTGTCCGAGAAACAGCTGTTTAGTCACGAGGATACTAATTATAATTGTATTTCCGGGAAAAAACCCGGCATCAAAATCTTCAAAATTAAAACCTGTAGAGTTCAGAACACGATGTTAGTTAGATTAAATCTCTAAGAAGTCAATAAAATAGATCCTGGAGTTGTATGGGCATATATCTGAAACTCTAGGCTTCCATGTAAATACAGCCTTACTGTAACTGGGCTTTGTGCTAGAGTGAAAACTGACTTTCATACAAGTGGGAAATGACGAATTGACGGTTGCCATATATAATTCCTGTTCAATCTGTTAGATATTGAAAAGAAACTTGGTTACAACAGTTTAAAATTCAATCCGTAGACCTTAGAACACTATGTGAGTTGGACTGAACCTTTTAGAAATCAAAATAATATAATCTTGTTTGGTGTAGGATGGTATCTGAAAAGCTCGGAAAATAAGTAAATAGAGACATACTCTCTGTGGGGCCGTGTTCAAACACTGAAAGACGTCATAGAAACAGTTGTTTAGTCAAGAGGATACCGATTACATTTGTATTTCCGGGAAAAAACTTGTCGTTTTTAGAAAAGCCGGCATATATATATTCAAAATTCAAGCCTGTAGAGTTCAGAACACGATGTTAGTTAGATTAAATCTCTAAGAAGTCAATAAAATAGATCCTGGAGTTGTATGGGAATATATCTGAAACGTGAGGGTCCATGTAAATACAGCTTTACACTATCGGGGCCGTGTTCTAACAGTGAAAACTGACTTTCAAACACTTCTAAAATAACGAATATACGGTTGCCATATATAATTCCTGTTCATTCTGTTATTTAAAAGAAACCTGGTTACAACCCTTTAAAATAGATTCTATAGACCTTAGAACACAATATGAGTTGGACAGAACCTTTAAGAAATCAAAATAATAGGACCTTCTTTTGTGTAGTAGGGTATCTGAAAAGTGAGAAAACAAGTAAGTAGAGCCATACTCTCTGTGGGGCCATGATCCAAAACTGAAAGCCGTCATAGAAACAGCTGTTTAGTCACGAGGATACTGATTACATTTGTATTTATGGGAAAAAACTTGGCGTTTTTAAAAAACGCCACATAAAATTCTTCAAAATAGGAGCCTGTGGAGTTCAGAACACGATGTTAGTTAGATTAAATCTCTAAGAATTCAAAAAAAATAGAACATGGAATTCTATGAGAATATATCTGAAACGCTAGGTTTCCATGAAAATACAGCCTTGCTGTGGACGGGGCCGTGTTCTAACAGTGAAAACTGACTTTCAAACAGTTCAGAAATGACGAATATACGGTTTCCATGTATAATTCTTGTTAAATCTGTTCGATATTTAAAAGAAACTTGGTTACAAAACTTTAAATTTCAATCTATAGACCTTAGACCACAATGTGAGTTGGACAGAACCTTTAAGAAATCAAAATAATAGGACCTTCTTTTGTGTAGGAAGGTATCTGAAAAGCTCCGAAAACAAGTAAGTAGAACCTTACTCTCTGGGTGCCGTGTTCAAACACTGAAAGCTGTCCGAGAAACAGCTGTTTAGTCACGAGGATACTAATTATAATTGTATTTCCGGGAAAAAACCCGGCATCAAAATCTTCAAAATTAAAACCTGTAGAGTTCAGAACACGATGTTAGTTAGATTAAATCTCTAAGAAGTCAATAAAATAGATCCTGGAGTTGTATGGGCATATATCTGAAACTCTAGGCTTCCATGTAAATACAGCCTTACTGTAACTGGGCTTTGTGCTAGAGTGAAAACTGACTTTCAAACAAGTGGGAAATGACGAATTGACGGTTGCCATATATAATTCCTGTTCAATCTGTTAGATATTGAAAAGAAACTTGGTTACAACAGTTTAAAATTCAATCCATAGACCTTAGAACACTATGTGAGTTGGATTGAACCTTTTAGAAATCAAAATAATAGAATCTTGTTTGGTGTAGGATGGTATCTGAAAAGCTCGGAAAATAAGTAAATAGAGACATACTCTGTGTGGGGCCGTGTTCAAACACTGAAAGACGTCATAGAAACAGTTGTTTAGTCAAGAGGATACCGATTACATTTGTATTTCCGGGAAAAAACTTGTCGTTTTTAGAAAACCCGGCATATATATATTCAAAATTCAAGCCTGTAGAGTTCAGAACACGATGTTAGTTAGATTAAATCTCTAAGAAGTCAATAAAATAGATCCTGGAGTTGTATGGGAATATATCTGAAACGTTAGGGTCCATGTAAATACAGCTTTACACTATCAGGGCCGTGTTCTAACAGTGAAAACTGACTTTCAAACACTTCTAAAATAACGAATATACGGTTGCCATATATAATTCCTGTTCATTCTGTTATTTAAAAGAAACCTGGTTACAACCCTTCAAAATAGATTCTATAGACCTTAGAACACAATATGAGTTGGACAGAACCTTTAAGAAATCAAAATAATAGGACCTTCTTTTGTGTAGTAGGGTATCTGAAAAGCGAGAAAACAAGTAAGTAGAGCCATACTCTCTGTGGGGCCATGATCCAAAACTGAAAGCCGTCATAGAAACAGCTGTTTAGTCACGAGGATACTGATTACATTTGTATTTATGGGAAAAAACTTGGCGTTTTTAAAAAACGCCACATAAAATTCTTCAAAATAGGAGCGTGTGGAGTTCAGAACACTATGTTAGTTAGATTAAATCTCTGAGAATTCAAAAAAAATAGAACATGGAATTCTATGAGAATATATCTGAAACGCTAGGTTTCCATGAAAATACAGCCTTGCTGTGGACGGGGCCGTGTTCTAACAGTGAAAACTGACTTTCAAACACTTCTAAAATAACGAATATACGGTTGCCATATATAATTCCTGTTCATTCTGTTATTTAAAAGAAACCTGGTTACAACCCTTTAAAATAGATTCTATAGACCTTAGAACACAATATGAGTTGGACAGAACCTTTAAGAAATCAAAATAATAGGACCTTCTTTTGTGTAGTAGGGTATCTGAAAAGCTGAGAAAACAAGTAAGTAGAGCCATACTCTCTGTGGGGCCATGATCCAAAACTGAAAGCCGTCATAGAAACAGCTGTTTAGTCACGAGGATACTGATTACATTTGTATTTATGGGAAAAAACTTGGCGTTTTTAAAAAAGGCCACATAAAATTCTTCAAAATACGAGCCTGTAGAGTTCAGAACACGATGTTAGTTAGATTAAATCTCTAAGAATTCAAAAAAATAGATCATGGAATTGTATGAGAATATATCTGAAAGGCTCGGTTTCCATGGAAATACAGCCTTACTGTGGACGGGGCCGTGTTCTAACATTTTAAAACTGACTTTCAAACAGTTCAGAAATGACGAATATACGGTTTCCATTTATAATTCTTATTAAATCTGTTCGATATTTAAAAGAAACTTGGTTACAAAACTTTAAATTTCAATCTATAGACCTTAGACCACAATGTGAGTTGGACAGAACCTTTAAGAAATTAAAATAATAGGACCTTCTTTTGTGTAGGAAGGTATCTGAAAAGCTAAGAAATCAGGTAAGTAGAGTCTTACTGTCTGTGGGGCCATGATCCAAAACTGAAAGCCGTCAAAGAAACAGCTGTTTAGTCACGAGGATACTGATTACATTTGTATTTATGGAAAAAAACTTGGCGTTTTTAAAAAACGCCACATAAAATTCTTCAAAATACGAGCCTGTAGAGTTCAGAACACCATGTTAGTTAGATTAAATCTCTAAGAATTCAAAAAAATAGATCATGGAATTGTATGAGAATATATCTGAAACGCTCGGTTTCCATGGAAATACAGCCTTACTGTGGACGGGGCCGTGTTCTAACAGTGAAAACTGACTTTCAAACAGTTCAGAAATGACGAATATACGGTTTCCATGTATAATTCTTGTTAAATCTGTTAGATATTTAAAAGAAACTTGGTTACAAAACTTTAAATTTCAATCTATAGACCTTAGACCACAATGTGAGTTGGACAGAACCTTTAAGAAATCAAAATAATAGGACCTTCTCTTGTGTAGGAAGGTATCTGAAAAGCTCCGAAAACAAGTAAGTAGAACCTTACTCTCTGGGTGCCGTGTTCAAACACTGAAAGCTGTCCGAGAAACAGCTGTTTAGTCACGAGGATACTAATTATAATTGTATTTCCGGGAAAAAACCCGGCATCAAAATCTTCAAAATTAAAACCTGTAGAGTTCAGAACACGATGTTAGTTAGATTAAATCTCTAAGAAGTCAATAAAATAGATCCTGGAGTTGTATGGGCATATATCTGAAACTCTAGGCTTCCATGTAAATACAGCCTTACTGTAACTGGGCTTTGTGCTAGAGTGAAAACTGACTTTCAAACAAGTGGGAAATGACGAATTGACGGTTGCCATATATAATTCCTGTTCAATCTGTTAGATATTGAAAAGAAACTTGGTTACAACAGTTTAAAATTCAATCCATAGACCTTAGAACACTATGTGAGTTGGACTGAACCTTTTAGAAATCAAAATAATAGAATCTTGTTTGGTGTAGAATGGTATCTGAAAAGCTCGGAAAATAAGTAAATAGAGACATACTCTCTGTGGGGCCGTGTTCAAACACTGAAAGACGTCATAGAAACAGTTGTTTAGTCAAGAGGATACCGATTACATTTGTATTTCCGGGAAAAAACTTGTCGTTTTTAGAAAACCCGGCATATATATATTCAAAATTCAAGCCTGTAGAGTTCAGAACACGATGTTAGTTAGATTAAATCTCTAAGAAGTCAATAAAATAGATCCTGGAGTTGTATGGGAATATATCTGAAACGTTAGGGTCCATGTAAATACAGCTTTACACTATCGGGGCCGTGTTCTAACAGTGAAAACTGACTTTCAAACACTTCTAAAATAACGAATATACGGTTGCCATATATAATTCCTGTTCATTCTGTTATTTAAAAGAAACCTGGTTACAACCCTTTAAAATAGACTCTATAGACCTTAGAACACAATATGAGTTGGACAGAACCTTTAAGAAATCAAAATAATAGGACCTTCTTTTGTGTAGTAGGGTATCTGAAAAGCTGAGAAAACAAGTAAGTAGAGCCATACTCTCTGTGGGGCCATGATCCAAAACTGAAAGCCGTCATAGAAACAGCTGTTTAGTCACGAGGATACTGATTACATTTGTATTTATGGGAAAAAACTTGGCGTTTTTAAAAAACGCCACATAAAATTCTTCAAAATATGAGCCTGTAGAGTTCAGAACACGATGTTAGTTAGATTAAATCTCTAAGAATTCAAAAAAATAGATCATGGAATTGTATGAGAATATATCTGAAAGGCTCGGTTTCCATGGAAATACAGCCTTACTGTGGACGGGGCCGTGTTCTAACATTTTAAAACTGACTTTCAAACAGTTCAGAAATGACGAATATACGGTTTCCATTTATAATTCTTATTAAATCTGTTCGATATTTAAAAGAAACTTGGTTACAAAACTTTAAATTTCAATCTATAGACCTTAGATCACAATGTGAGTTGGACAGAACCTTTAAGAAATTAAAATAATAGGACCTTCTTTTGTGTAGGAAGGTATCTGAAAAGCTAAGAAATCAGGTAAGTAGAGTCTTACTGTCTGTGGGGCCATGATCCAAAACTGAAAGCCGTCAAAGAAACAGCTGTTTAGTCACGAGGATACTGATTACATTTGTATTTATGGGAAAAAACTTGGCGTTTTTAAAAAAGGCCACATAAAATTCTTCAAAATACGAGCCTGTAGAGTTCAGAACACGATGTTAGTTAGATTAAATCTCTAAGAATTCAAAAAAATAGATCATGGAATTGTATGAGAATATATCTGAAACGCTCGGTTTCCATGGAAATACAGCCTTACTGTGGACGGGGCCGTGTTCTAACAGTGAAAACTGACTTTCAAACAGTTCAGAAATGACGAATATACGGTTTCCATGTATAATTCTTGTTAAATCTGTTAGATATTTAAAAGAAACTTGGTTACAAAACTTTAAATTTCAATCTATAGACCTTAGACCACAATGTGAGTTGGACAGAACCTTTAAGAAATCAAAATAATAGGACCTTCTTTTGTGTAGGAAGGTATCTGAAAAGCTCCGAAAACAAGTAAGTAGATCCTTACTCTCTGGGTGCCGTGTTCAAACACTGAAAGCTGTCCGAGAAACAGCTGTTTAGTCACGAGGATACTAATTATAATTGTATTTCCGGGAAAAAACCCGGCATCAAAATCTTCAAAATTAAAACCTGTAGAGTTCAGAACACGATGTTAGTTAGATTAAATCTCTAAGAAGTCAATAAAATAGATCCTGGAGTTGTATGGGAATATATCTGAAACGTTAGGGTCCATGTAAATACAGCTTTACACTATCGGGGCCGTGTTCTAACAGTGAAAACTGACTTTCAAACACTTCTAAAATAACGAATATACGGTTGCCATATATAATTCCTGTTCATTCTGTTATTTAAAAGAAAACTGGTTACAACCCTTTAAAATAGACTCTATAGACCTTAGAACACAATATGAGTTGGACAGAACCTTTAAGAAATCAAAATAATAGGACCTTCTTTTGTGTAGTAGGGTATGTGAAAAGCTGAGAAAACAAGTAAGTAGAGCCATACTCTCTGTGGGGCCATGATCCAAAACTGAAAGCCGTCATAGAAACAGCTGTTTAGTCACGAGGATACTGATTACATTAGTATTTATGGGAAAAAACTTGGCGTTTTTAAAAAACGCCACATAAAATTCTTCAAAATAGGAGCCTGTGGAGTTCAGAACACGATGTTAGTTAGATTAAATCTCTAAGAATTCAAAAAAAATAGAACATGGAATTCTATGAGAATATATCTGAAACGCTAGGTTTCCATGAAAATACAGCCTTGCTGTGGACGGGGCCGTGTTCTAACAGTGAAAACTGACTTTCAAACAGTTCAGAAATGACGAATATACGGTTTCCATGTATAATTCTTGTTAAATCTGTTAGATATTTAAAAGAAACTTGGTTACAAAACTTTAAATTTCAATCTATAGACCTTAGACCACAATGTGAGTTGGACAGAACCTTTAAGAAATCAAAATAATAGGACCTTCTTTTGTGTAGGAAGGTATCTGAAAAGCTCCGAAAACAAGTAAGTAGAACCTTACTCTCTGGGTGCCGTGTTCAAACACTGAAAGCTGTCCGAGAAACAGCTGTTTAGTCACGAGGATACTAATTATAATTGTATTTCCGGGAAAAAACCCGGCATCAAAATCTTCAAAATTAAAACCTGTAGAGTTCAGAACACGATGTTAGTTAGATTAAATCTCTAAGAAGTCAATAAAATAGATCCTGGAGTTGTATGGGCATATATCTGAAACTCTAGGCTTCCATGTAAATACAGCCTTACTGTAACTGGGCTTTGTGCTAGAGTGAAAACTGACTTTCATACAAGTGGGAAATGACGAATTGACGGTTGCCATATATAATTCCTGTTCAATCTGTTAGATATTGAAAAGAAACTTGGTTACAACAGTTTAAAATTCAATCCATAGACCTTAGAACACTATGTGAGTTGGACTGAACCTTTTAGAAATCAAAATAATAGAATCTTGTTTGGTGTAGGATGGTATCTGAAAAGCTCGGAAAATAAGTAAATAGAGACATACTCTCTGTGGGGCCGTGTTCAAACACTGAAAGACGTCATAGAAACAGTTGTTTAGTCAAGAGGATACCGATTACATTTGTATTTCCGGGAAAAAACTTGTCGTTTTTAGAAAACCCGGCATATATATATTCAAAATTCAAGCCTGTAGAGTTCAGAACACGATGTTAGTTAGATTAAATCTCTAAGAAGTCAATAAAATAGATCCTGGAGTTGTATGGGAATATATCTGAAACGTTAGGGTCCATGTAAATACAGCTTTACACTATCGGGGCCGTGTTCTAACAGTGAAAACTGACTTTCAAACACTTCTAAAATAACGAATATACGGTTGCCATATATAATTCCTGTTCATTCTGTTATTTAAAAGAAACCTGGTTACAACCCTTTAAAATAGATTCTATAGACCTTAGAACACAATATGAGTTGGACAGAACCTTTAAGAAATCACAATAATAGGACCTTCTTTTGTGTAGTAGGGTATCTGAAAAGCGAGAAAACAAGTAAGTAGAGCCATACTCTCTGTGGGGCCATGATCCAAAACTGAAAGCCGTCATAGAAACAGCTGTTTAGTCACGAGGATACTGATTACATTTGTATTTATGGGAAAAAACTTGGCGTTTTTAAAAAACGCCACATAAAATTCTTCAAAATAGGAGCCTGTGGAGTTCAGAACACGATGTTAGTTAGATTAAATCTCTAAGAATTCAAAAAAAATAGAACATGGAATTCTATGAGAATATATCTGAAACGCTAGGTTTCCATGAAAATACAGCCTTGCTGTGGACGGGGCCGTGTTCTAACAGTGAAAACTGACTTTCAAACAGTTCAGAAATGACGAATATACGGTTTCCATGTATAATTCTTGTTAAATCTGTTAGATATTTAAAAGAAACTTGGTTACAAAACTTTAAATTTCAATCTATAGACCTTAGACCACAATGTGAGTTGGACAGAACCTTTAAGAAATCAAAATAATAGGACCTTCTTTTGTGTAGGAAGGTATCTGAAAAGCTCCGAAAACAAGTAAGTAGAACCTTACTCTCTGGGTGCCATGTTCAAACACTGAAAGCTGTCCGAGAAACAGCTGTTTAGTCACGAGGATACTAATTATAATTGTATTTCCGGGAAAAAACCCGGCATCAAAATCTTCAAAATTAAAACCTGTAGAGTTCAGAACACGATGTTAGTTAGATTAAATCTCTAAGAAGTCAATAAAATAGATCCTGGAGTTGTATGGGCATATATCTGAAACTCTAGGCTTCCATGTAAATACAGCCTTACTGTAACTGGGCTTTGTGCTAGAGTGAAAACTGACTTTCAAACAAGTGGGAAATGACGAATTGACGGTTGCCATATATAATTCCTGTTCAATCTGTTAGATATTGAAAAGAAACTTGGTTACAACAGTTTAAAATTCAATCCATAGACCTTAGAACACTATGTGAGTTGGACTGAACCTTTTAGAAATCAAAATAATAGAATCTTGTTTGGTGTAGGATGGTATCTGAAAAGCTCGGAAAATAAGTAAATAGAGACATACTCTCTGTGGGGCCGTGTTCAAACACTGAAAGACGTCATAGAAACAGTTGTTTAGTCAAGAGGATACCGATTACATTTGTATTTCCGGGAAAAAACTTGTCGTTTTTAGAAAACCGGGCATATATATATTCAAAATTCAAGCCTGTAGAGTTCAGAACACGATGTTAGTTAGATTAAATCTCTAAGAAGTCAATAAAATAGATCCTGGAGTTGTATGGGAATATATCTGAAACGTTAGGGTCCATGTAAATACAGCTTGACACTATCGGGGCCGTGTTCTAACAGTGAAAACTGACTTTCAAACACTTCTAAAATAACGAATATACGGTTGCCATATATAATTCCTGTTCATTCTGTTATTTAAAAGAAACCTGGTTACAACCCTTTAAAATAGATTCTATAGACCTTAGAACACAATATGAGTTGGACAGAACCTTTAAGAAATCAAAATAATAGGACCTTCTTTTGTGTAGTAGGGTATCTGAAAAGCTGAGAAAACAAGTAAGTAGAGCCATACTCTCTGTGGGGCCATGATCCAAAACTGAAAGCCGTCATAGAAACAGCTGTTTAGTCACGAGGATACTGATTACATTTGTATTTATGGGAAAAAACTTGGCGTTTTTAAAAAAGGCCACATAAAATTCTTCAAAATACGAGCCTGTAGAGTTCAGAACACGATGTTAGTTAGATTAAATCTCTAAGAATTCAAAAAAATAGATCATGGAATTGTATGAGAATATATCTGAAAGGCTCGGTTTCCATGGAAATACAGCCTTACTGTGGACGGGGCCGTGTTCTAACATTTTAAAACTGACTTTCAAACAGTTCAGAAATGACGAATATACGGTTTCCATTTATAATTCTTATTAAATCTGTTCGATATTTAAAAGAAACTTGGTTACAAAACTTTAAATTTCAATCTATAGACCTTAGACCACAATGTGAGTTGGACAGAACCTTTAAGAAATTAAAATAATAGGACCTTCTTTTGTGTAGGAAGGTATCTGAAAAGCTAAGAAATCAGGTAAGTAGAGTCTTACTGTCTGTGGGGCCATGATCCAAAACTGAAAGCCGTCAAAGAAACAGCTGTTTAGTCACGAGGATACTGATTACATTTGTATTTATGGGAAAAAACTTGGCGTTTTTAAAAAAGGCCACATAAAATTCTTCAAAATACGAGCCTGTAGAGTTCAGAACACGATGTTAGTTAGATTAAATCTCTAAGAATTCAAAAAAATAGATCATGGAATTGTATGAGAATATATCTGAAACGCTCGGTTTCCATGGAAATACAGCCTTACTGTGGACGGGGCCGTGTTCTAACAGTGAAAACTGACTTTCAAACAGTTCAGAAATGACGAATATACGGTTTCCATGTATAATTCTTGTTAAATCTGTTAGATATTTAAAAGAAACTTGGTTACAAAACTTTAAATTTCAATCTATAGACCTTAGACCACAATGTGAGTTGGACAGAACCTTTAAGAAATCAAAATAATAGGACCTTCTCTTGTGTAGGAAGGTATCTGAAAAGCTCCGAAAACAAGTAAGTAGAACCTTACTCTCTGGGTGCCGTGTTCAAACACTGAAAGCTGTCCGAGAAACAGCTGTTTAGTCACGAGGATACTAATTATAATTGTATTTCCGGGAAAAAACCCGGCATCAAAATCTTCAAAATTAAAACCTGTAGAGTTCAGAACACGATGTTAGTTAGATTAAATCTCTAAGAAGTCAATAAAATAGATCCTGGAGTTGTATGGGCATATATCTGAAACTCTAGGCTTCCATGTAAATACAGCCTTACTGTAACTGGGCTTTGTGCTAGAGTGAAAACTGACTTTCAAACAAGTGGGAAATGACGAATTGACGGTTGCCATATATAATTCCTGTTCAATCTGTTAGATATTGAAAAGAAACTTGGTTACAACAGTTTAAAATTCAATCCATAGACTTTAGAACACTATGTGAGTTGGACTGAACCGTTTAGAAATCAAAATAATAGAATCTTGTTTGGTGTAGGATGGTATCTGAAAAGCTCGGAAAATAAGTAAATAGAGACATACTCTCTGTGGGGCCGTGTTCAAACACTGAAAGACGTCATAGAAACAGTTGTTTAGTCAAGAGGATACCGATTACATTTGTATTTCCGGGAAAAAACTTGTCATTTTTAGAAAACCCGGCATATATATATTCAAAATTCAAGCCTGTAGAGTTCAGAACACGATGTTAGTTAGATTAAATCTCTAAGAAGTCAATAAAATAGATCCTGGAGTTGTATGGGAATATATCTGAAACGTTAGGGTCCATGTAAATACAGCTTGACACTATCGGGGCCGTGTTCTAACAGTGAAAACTGACTTTCAAACACTTCTAAAATAACGAATATACGGTTGCCATATATAATTCCTGTTCATTCTGTTATTTAAAAGAAACCTGGTTACAACCCTTTAAAATAGATTCTATAGACCTTAGAACACAATATGAGTTGGACAGAACCTTTAAGAAATCAAAATAATAGGACCTTCTTTTGTGTAGTAGGGTATCTGAAAAGCTGAGAAAACAAGTAAGTAGAGCCATACTCTCTGTGGGGCCATGATCCAAAACTGAAAGCCGTCATAGAAACAGCTGTTTAGTCACGAGGATACTGATTACATTTGTATTTATGGGAAAAAACTTGGCGTTTTTAAAAAAGGCCACATAAAATTCTTCAAAATACGAGCCTGTAGAGTTCAGAACACGATGTTAGTTAGATTAAATCTCTAAGAATTCAAAAAAATAGATCATGGAATTGTATGAGAATATATCTGAAAGGCTCGGTTTCCATGGAAATACAGCCTTACTGTGGACGGGGCCGTGTTCTAACATTTTAAAACTGACTTTCAAACAGTTCAGAAATGACGAATATACGGTTTCCATTTATAATTCTTATTAAATCTGTTCGATATTTAAAAGAAACTTGGTTACAAAACTTTAAATTTCAATCTATAGACCTTAGACCACAATGTGAGGTGGACAGAACCTTTAAGAAATTAAAATAATAGGACCTTCTTTTGTGTAGGAAGGTATCTGAAAAGCTAAGAAATCAGGTAAGTAGAGTCTTACTGTCTGTGGGGCCATGATCCAAAACTGAAAGCCGTCAAAGAAACAGCTGTTTAGTCACGAGGATACTGATTACATTTGTATTTATGGGAAAAAACTTGGCGTTTTTAAAAAACGCCACATAAAATTCTTCAAAATACGAGCCTGTAGAGTTCAGAACACGATGTTAGTTAGATTAAATCTCTAAGAATTCAAAAAAATAGATCATGGAATTGTATGAGAATATATCTGAAACGCTCGGTTTCCATGGAAATACAGCCTTACTGTGGACGGGGCCTTGTTCTAACAGTGAAAACTGACTTTCAAACAGTTCAGAAATGACGAATATACGGTTTCCATGTATAATTCTTGTTAAATCTGTTAGATATTTAAAAGAAACTTGGTTACAAAACTTTAAATTTCAATCTATAGACCTTAGACCACAATGTGAGTTGGACAGAACCTTTAAGAAATCAAAATAATAGGACCTTCTTTTGTGTAGGAAGGTATCTGAAAAGCTCCGAAAACAAGTAAGTAGAACCTTACTCTCTGGGTGCCGTGTTCAAACACTGAAAGCTGTCCGAGAAACAGCTGTTTAGTCACGAGGATACTAATTATAATTGTATTTCCGGATAAAACCCGGCATCAAAATCTTCAAAATTAAAACCTGTAGAGTTCAGAACACGATGTTAGTTAGATTAAATCTCTAAGAAGTCAATAAAATAGATCCTGGAGTTGTATGGGCATATATCCGAAACTCTAGGCTTCCACGTAAATACAGCCTTACTGTAACTGGGCTTTGTGCTAGAGTGAAAACTGACTTTCAAACAAGTGGGAAATGACGAATTGACGGTTGCCATATATAATTCCTGTTCAATCTGTTAGATATTGAAAAGAAACTTGGTTACAACAGTTTAAAATTCAATCCATAGACCTTAGAACACTATGTGAGTTGGACTGAACCTTTTAGAAATCAAAATAATAGAATCTTGTTTGGTGTAGGATGGTATCTGAAAAGCTCGGAAAATAAGTAAATAGAGACATACTCTCTGTGGGGCCGTGTTCAAACACTGAAAGACGTCATAGAAACAGTTGTTTAGTCAAGAGGATACCGATTACATTTGTATTTCCGGGAAAAAACTTGTCGTTTTTAGAAAACCGGGCATATATATATTCAAAATTCAAGCCTGTAGAGTTCAGAACACGATGTTAGTTAGATTAAATCTCTAAGAAGTCAATAAAATAGATCCTGGAGTTGTATGGGAATATATCTGAAACGTTAGGGTCCATGTAAATACAGCTTGACACTATCGGGGCCGTGTTCTAACAGTGAAAACTGACTTTCAAACACTTCTAAAATAACGAATATACGGTTGCCATATATAATTCCTGTTCATTCTGTTATTTAAAAGAAACCTGGTTACAACCCTTTAAAATAGATTCTATAGACCTTAGAACACAATATGAGTTGGACAGAACCTTTAAGAAATCAAAATAATAGGACCTTCTTTTGTGTAGTAGGGTATCTGAAAAGCTGAGAAAACAAGTAAGTAGAGCCATACTCTCTGTGGGGCCATGATCCAAAACTGAAAGCCGTCATAGAAACAGCTGTTTAGTCACGAGGATACTGATTACATTTGTATTTATGGGAAAAAACTTGGCGTTTTTAAAAAACGCCACATAAAATTCTTCAAAATACGAGCCTGTGGAGTTCAGAACACCATGTTAGTTAGATTAAATCTCTAAGAATTCAAAAAAATAGAACATAGAATTCTATGAGAATATATCTGAAATGTTAGGTTTCCATGGAAATACAGCCTTGCTGTGGACGGGGCCGTGTTCTAACAGTGAAAACTTAATTTCAAACAGTTCAGAAATGACCAATATACGGTTTCCATTTATAATTCTTGTTAAATCTGTTAGATATTTAAAAGAAACTTGGTTACAAAACTTTAAATTTCAATCTATAGACCTTAGACCACAATGTGAGTTGGACAGAACCTTTAAGAAATCAAAATAATAGGACCTTCTCTTGTGTAGGAAGGTATCTGAAAAGCTCCGAAAACAAGTAAGTAGAACCTCACTCTCTGGGTGCCGTGTTCAAACACTGAAAGCTGTCCGAGAAACAGCTGTTTAGTCACGAGGATACTAATTATAATTGTATTTCCGGGAAAAAACCCGGCATCAAAATCTTCAAAATTAAAACCTGTAGAGTTCAGAACACGATGTTAGTTAGATTTAATCTCTAAGAAGTCAATAAAATAGATCCTGGAGTTGTATGGGCATATATCTGAAACTCTAGGCTTCCATGTAAATACAGCCTTACTGTAACTGGGCTTTGTGCTAGAGTGAAAACTGACTTTCAAACAAGTGGGAAATGACGAATTGACGGTTGCCATATATAATTCCTGTTCAATCTGTTAGATATTGAAAAGAAACTTGGTTACAACAGTTTAAAATTCAATCCATAGACCTTAGAACACTATGTGAGTTGGACTGAACCTTTTAGAAATCAAAATAATAGAATCTTGTTTGGTGTAGGATGGTATCTGAAAAGCTCGGAAAATAAGTAAATAGAGACATACTCTCTGTGGGGCCGTGTTCAAACACTGAAAG
Organism: Myotis yumanensis; assembly: GCF_028538775.1. Taxonomy (NCBI): domain Eukaryota; kingdom Metazoa; phylum Chordata; class Mammalia; order Chiroptera; family Vespertilionidae; genus Myotis; species Myotis yumanensis. Next base: position 18,906,432 of record NW_027223772.1, on the reverse strand, counting down.
ACGTCATAGAAACAGTTGTTTAGTCAAGAGGATACCGATTACATTTGTATTTCCGGGAAAAAACTTGTCGTTTTTAGAAAACCCGGCATATATATATTCAAAATTCAAGCCTGTAGAGTTCAGAACACGATGTTAGTTAGATTAAATCTCTAAGAAGTCAATAAAATAGATCCTGGAGTTGTATGGGAATATATCTGAAACGTTAGGGTCCATGTAAATACAGCTTTACACTATCGGGGCCGTGTTCTAACAGTGAAAACTGACTTTCAAACACTTCTAAAATAACGAATATACGGTTGCCATATATAATTCCTGTTCATTCTGTTATTTAAAAGAAACCTGGTTACAACCCTTTAAAATAGACTCTATAGACCTTAGAACACAATATGAGTTGGACAGAACCTTTAAGAAATCAAAATAATAGGACCTTCTTTTGTGTAGTAGGGTATCTGAAAAGCTGAGAAAACAAGTAAGTAGAGCCATACTCTCTGTGGGGCCATGATCCAAAACTGAAAGCCGTCAAAGAAACAGCTGTTTAGTCACGAGGATACTGATTACATTTGTATTTATGGGAAAAAACTTGGCGTTTTTAAAAAAGGCCACATAAAATTCTTCAAAATACGAGCCTGTAGAGTTCAGAACACGATGTTAGTTAGATTAAATCTCTAAGAATTCAAAAAAATAGATCATGGAATTGTATGAGAATATATCTGAAAGGCTCGGTTTCCATGGAAATACAGCCTTACTGTGGACGGGGCCGTGTTCTAACATTTTAAAACTGACTTTCAAACAGTTCAGAAATGACGAATATACGGTTTCCATTTATAATTCTTATTAAATCTGTTCGATATTTAAAAGAAACTTGGTTACAAAACTTTAAATTTCAATCTATAGACCTTAGACCACAATGTGAGTTGGACAGAACCTTTAAGAAATTAAAATAATAGGACCTTCTTTTGTGTAGGAAGGTATCTGAAAAGCTAAGAAATCAGGTAAGTAGAGTCTTACTGTCTGTGGGGCCATGATCCAAAACTGAAAGCCGTCAAAGAAACAGCTGTTTAGTCACGAGGATACTGATTACATTTGTATTTATGGGAAAAAACTTGGCGTTTTTAAAAAAGGCCACATAAAATTCTTCAAAATACGAGCCTGTAGAGTTCAGAACACGATGTTAGTTAGATTAAATCTCTAAGAATTCAAAAAAATAGATCATGGAATTGTATGAGAATATATCTGAAACGCTCGGTTTCCATGGAAATACAGCCTTACTGTGGACGGGGCCTTGTTCTAACAGTGAAAACTGACTTTCAAACAGTTCAGAAATGACGAATATACGGTTTCCATGTATAATTCTTGTTAAATCTGTTAGATATTTAAAAGAAACTTGGTTACAAAACTTTAAATTTCAATCTATAGACCTTAGACCACAATGTGAGTTGGACAGAACCTTTAAGAAATCAAAATAATAGGACCTTCTCTTGTGTAGGAAGGTATCTGAAAAGCTCCGAAAACAAGTAAGTAGAACCTCACTCTCTGGGTGCCGTGTTCAAACACTGAAAGCTGTCCGAGAAACAGCTGTTTAGTCACGAGGATACTAATTATAATTGTATTTCCGGGAAAAAACCCGGCATCAAAATCTTCAAAATTAAAACCTGTAGAGTTCAGAACACGATGTTAGTTAGATTTAATCTCTAAGAAGTCAATAAAATAGATCCTGGAGTTGTATGGGCATATATCTGAAACTCTAGGCTTCCATGTAAATACAGCCTTACTGTAACTGGGCTTTGTGCTAGAGTGAAAACTGACTTTCAAACAAGTGGGAAATGACGAATTGACGGTTGCCATATATAATTCCTGTTCAATCTGTTAGATATTGAAAAGAAACTTGGTTACAACAGTTTAAAATTCAATCCATAGACCTTAGAACACTATGTGAGTTGGACTGAACCTTTTAGAAATCAAAATAATAGAATCTTGTTTGGTGTAGGATGGTATCTGAAAAGCTCGGAAAATAAGTAAATAGAGACATACTCTCTGTGGGGCCGTGTTCAAACACTGAAAGACGTCATAGAAACAGTTGTTTAGTCAAGAGGATACCGATTACATTTGTATTTCCGGGAAAAAACTTGTCGTTTTTAGAAAACCCGGCATATATATATTCAAAATTCAAGCCTGTAGAGTTCAGAACACGATGTTAGTTAGATTAAATCTCTAAGAAGTCAATAAAATAGATCCTGGAGTTGTATGGGAATATATCTGAAACGTTAGGGTCCATGTAAATACAGCTTTACACTATCGGGGCCGTGTTCTAACAGTGAAAACTGACTTTCAAACACTTCTAAAATAACGAATATACGGTTGCCATATATAATTCCTGTTCATTCTGTTATTTAAAAGAAACCTGGTTACAACCCTTTAAAATAGACTCTATAGACCTTAGAACACAATATGAGTTGGACAGAACCTTTAAGAAATCAAAATAATAGGACCTTCTTTTGTGTAGTAGGGTATCTGAAAAGCTGAGAAAACAAGTAAGTAGAGCCATACTCTCTGTGGGGCCATGATCCAAAACTGAAAGCCGTCATAGAAACAGCTGTTTAGTCACGAGGATACTGATTACATTTGTATTTATGGGAAAAAACTTGGCGTTTTTAAAAAAGGCCACATAAAATTCTTCAAAATACGAGCCTGTAGAGTTCAGAACACGATGTTAGTTAGATTAAATCTCTAAGAATTCAAAAAAATAGATCATGGAATTGTATGAGAATATATCTGAAAGGCTCGGTTTCCATGGAAATACAGCCTTACTGTGGACGGGGCCGTGTTCTAACATTTTAAAACTGACTTTCAAACAGTTCAGAAATGACGAATATACGGTTTCCATTTATAATTCTTATTAAATCTGTTCGATATTTAAAAGAAACTTGGTTACAAAACTTTAAATTTCAATCTATAGACCTTAGACCACAATGTGAGTTGGACAGAACCTTTAAGAAATTAAAATAATAGGATCTTCTTTTGTGTAGGAAGGTATCTGAAAAGCTAAGAAATCAGGTAAGTAGAGTCTTACTGTCTGTGGGGCCATGATCCAAAACTGAAAGCCGTCAAAGAAACAGCTGTTTAGTCACGAGGATACTGATTACATTTGTATTTATGGGAAAAAACTTGGCGTTTTTAAAAAAGGCCACATAAAATTCTTCAAAATACGAGCCTGTAGAGTTCAGAACACGATGTTAGTTAGATTAAATCTCTAAGAATTCAAAAAAATAGATCATGGAATTGTATGAGAATATATCTGAAACGCTCGGTTTCCATGGAAATACAGCCTTACTGTGGACGGGGCCGTGTTCTAACAGTGAAAACTGACTTTCAAACAGTTCAGAAATGACGAATATACGGTTTCCATGTATAATTCTTGTTAAATCTGTTAGATATTTAAAAGAAACTTGGTTACAAAACTTTAAATTTCAATCTATAGACCTTAGACCACAATGTGAGTTGGACAGAACCTTTAAGAAATCAAAATAATAGGACCTTCTTTTGTGTAGGAAGGTATCTGAAAAGCTCCGAAAACAAGTAAGTAGATCCTTACTCTCTGGGTGCCGTGTTCAAACACTGAAAGCTGTCCGAGAAACAGCTGTTTAGTCACGAGGATACTAATTATAATTGTATTTCCGGGAAAAAACCCGGCATCAAAATCTTCAAAATTAAAACCTGTAGAGTTCAGAACACGATGTTAGTTAGATTAAATCTCTAAGAAGTCAATAAAATAGATCCTGGAGTTGTATGGGCATATATCTGAAACTCTAGGCTTCCATGTAAATACAGCCTTACTGTAACTGGGCTTTGTGCTAGAGTGAAAACTGACTTTCAAACAAGTGGGAAATGACGAATTGACGGTTGCCATATATAATTCCTGTTCAATCTGTTAGATATTGAAAAGAAACTTGGTTACAACAGTTTAAAATTCAATCCATAGACCTTAGAACACTATGTGAGTTGGACTGAACCTTTTAGAAATCAAAATAATAGAATCTTGTTTGGTGTAGGATGGTATCTGAAAAGCTCGGAAAATAAGTAAATAGAGACATACTCTCTGTGGGGCCGTGTTCAAACACTGAAAGACGTCATAGAAACAGTTGTTTAGTCAAGAGGATACCGATTACATTTGTATTTCCGGGAAAAAACTTGTCGTTTTTAGAAAACCGGGCATATATATATTCAAAATTCAAGCCTGTAGAGTTCAGAACACGATGTTAGTTAGATTAAATCTCTAAGAAGTCAATAAAATAGATCCTGGAGTTGTATGGGAATATATCTGAAACGTTAGGGTCCATGTAAATACAGCTTTACACTATCGGGGCCGTGTTCTAACAGTGAAAACTGACTTTCAAACACTTCTAAAATAACGAATATACGGTTGCCATATATAATTCCTGTTCATTCTGTTATTTAAAAGAAACCTGGTTACAACCCTTTAAAATAGACTCTATAGACCTTAGAACACAATATGAGTTGGACAGAACCTTTAAGAAATCAAAATAATAGGACCTTCTTTTGTGTAGTAGGGTATCTGAAAAGCTGAGAAAACAAGTAAGTAGAGCCATACTCTCTGTGGGGCCATGATCCAAAACTGAAAGCCGTCATAGAAACAGCTGTTTAGTCACGAGGATACTGATTACATTTGTATTTATGGGAAAAAACTTGGCGTTTTTAAAAAACGCCACATAAAATTCTTCAAAATAGGAGCCTGTGGAGTTCAGAACACGATGTTAGTTAGATTAAATCTCTAAGAATTCAAAAAAAATAGAACATGGAATTCTATGAGAATATATCTGAAACGCTAGGTTTCCATGAAAATACAGCCTTGCTGTGGACGGGGCCGTGTTCTAACAGTGAAAACTGACTTTCAAACAGTTCAGAAATGACGAATATACGGTTTCCATGTATAATTCTTGTTAAATCTGTTAGATATTTAAAAGAAACTTGGTTACAAAACTTTAAATTTCAATCTATAGACCTTAGACCACAATGTGAGTTGGACAGAACCTTTAAGAAATCAAAATAATAGGACCTTCTCTTGTGTAGGAAGGTATCTGAAAAGCTTGAAAACAAGTAAGTAGAACCTTACTCTCTGGGTGCCGTGTTCAAACACTGAAAGCTGTCCGAGAAACAGCTGTTTAGTCACGAGGATACTAATTATAATTGTATTTCCGGGAAAAAACCCGGCATCAAAATCTTCAAAATTAAAACCTGTAGAGTTCAGAACACGATGTTAGTTAGATTGAATCTCTAAGAAGTCAATAAAATAGATCCTGGAGTTGTATGGGCATATATCTGAAACTCTAGGCTTCCATGTAAATACAGCCTTACTGTAACTGGGCTTTGTGCTAGAGTGAAAACTGACTTTCAAACAAGTGGGAAATGACGAATTGACGGTTGCCATATATAATTCCTGTTCAATCTGTTAGATATTGAAAAGAAACTTGGTTACAACAGTTTAAAATTCAATCCATAGACCTTAGAACACTATGTGAGTTGGACTGAACCTTTTAGAAATCAAAATAATAGAATCTTGTTTGGTGTAGGATGGTATCTGAAAAGCTCGGAAAATAAGTAAATAGAGACATACTCTCTGTGGGGCCGTGTTCAAACACTGAAAGACGTCATAGAAACAGTTGTTTAGTCAAGAGGATACCGATTACATTTGTATTTCCGGGAAAAAACTTGTCGTTTTTAGAAAACCCGGCATATATATATTCAAAATTCAAGCCTGTAGAGTTCAGAACACGATGTTAGTTAGATTAAATCTCTAAGAAGTCAATAAAATAGATCCTGGAGTTGTATGGGAATATATCTGAAACGTTAGGGTCCATGTAAATACAGCTTTACACTATCGGGGCCGTGTTCTAACAGTGAAAACTGACTTTCAAACACTTCTAAAATAACGAATATACGGTTGCCATATATAATTCCTGTTCATTCTGTTATTTAAAAGAAACCTGGTTACAACCCTTTAAAATAGACTCTATAGACCTTAGAACACAATATGAGTTGGACAGAACCTTTAAGAAATCAAAATAATAGGACCTTCTTTTGTGTAGTAGGGTATCTGAAAAGCTGAGAAAACAAGTAAGTAGAGCCATACTCTCTGTGGGGCCATGATCCAAAACTGAAAGCCGTCATAGAAACAGCTGTTTAGTCACGAGGATACTGATTACATTTGTATTTATGGGAAAAAACTTGGCGTTTTTAAAAAAGGCCACATAAAATTCTTCAAAATACGAGCCTGTAGAGTTCAGAACACGATGTTAGTTAGATTAAATCTCTAAGAATTCAAAAAAATAGATCATGGAATTGTATGAGAATATATCTGAAAGGCTCGGTTTCCATGGAAATACAGCCTTACTGTGGACGGGGCCGTGTTCTAACATTTTAAAACTGACTTTCAAACAGTTCAGAAATGACGAATATACGGTTTCCATTTATAATTCTTATTAAATCTGTTCGATATTTAAAAGAAACTTGGTTACAAAACTTTAAATTTCAATCTATAGACCTTAGACCACAATGTGAGTTGGACAGAACCTTTAAGAAATTAAAATAATAGGACCTTCTTTTGTGTAGGAAGGTATCTGAAAAGCTAAGAAATCAGGTAAGTAGAGTCTTACTGTCTGTGGGGCCATGATCCAAAACTGAAAGCCGTCAAAGAAACAGCTGTTTAGTCACGAGGATACTGATTACATTTGTATTTATGGGAAAAAACTTGGCGTTTTTAAAAAAGGCCACATAAAATTCTTCAAAATACGAGCCTGTAGAGTTCAGAACACGATGTTAGTTAGATTAAATCTCTAAGAATTCAAAAAAATAGATCATGGAATTGTATGAGAATATATCTGAAACGCTCGGTTTCCATGGAAATACAGCCTTACTGTGGACGGGGCCGTGTTCTAACAGTGAAAACTGACTTTCAAACAGTTCAGAAATGACGAATATACGGTTTCCATGTATAATTCTTGTTAAATCTGTTCGATATTTAAAAGAAACTTGGTTACAAAACTTTAAATTTCAATCTATAGACCTTAGACCACAATGTGAGTTGGACAGAACCTTTAAGAAATCAAAATAATAGGACCTTCTCTTGTGTAGGAAGGTATCTGAAAAGCTCCGAAAACAAGTAAGTAGAACCTTACTCTCTGGGTGCCGTGTTCAAACACTGAAAGCTGTCCGAGAAACAGCTGTTTAGTCACGAGGATACTAATTATAATTGTATTTCTGGGAAAAAACCCGGCATCAAAATCTTCAAAATTAAAACCTGTAGAGTTCAGAACACGATGTTAGTTAGATTAAATCTCTAAGAAGTCAATAAAATAGATCCTGGAGTTGTATGGGCATATATCTGAAACTCTAGGCTTCCACGTAAATACAGCCTTACTGTAACTGGGCTTTGTGCTAGAGTGAAAACTGACTTTCAAACAAGTGGGAAATGACGAATTGACGGTTGCCATATATAATTCCTGTTCAATCTGTTAGATATTGAAAAGAAACTTGGTTACAACAGTTTAAAATTCAATCCATAGACCTTAGAACACTATCTGAGTTGGACTGAACCTTTTAGAAATCAAAATAATAGAATCTTGTTTGGTGTAGGATGGTATCTGAAAAGCTCGGAAAATAAGTAAATAGAGACATACTCTCTGTGGGGCCGTGTTCAAACACTGAAAGACGTCATAGAAACAGTTGTTTAGTCAAGAGGATACCGATTACATTTGTATTTCCGGGAAAAAACTTGTCGTTTTTAGAAAACCCGGCATATATATATTCAAAATTCAAGCCTGTAGAGTTCAGAACACGATGTTAGTTAGATTAAATCTCTAAGAAGTCAATAAAATAGATCCTGGAGTTGTATGGGAATATATCAGAAAGGTTAGGGTCCATGTAAATACAGCTTTACACTATCGGGGCCGTGTTCTAACAGTGAAAACTGACTTTCAAACACTTCTAAAATAACGAATATACGGTTGCCATATATAATTCCTGTTCATTCTGTTATTTAAAAGAAACCTGGTTACAACCCTTTAAAATAGATTCCATAGACCTTAGAACACAATATGAGTTGGACAGAACCTTTAAGAAATCAAAATAATAGGACCTTCTTTTGTGTAGTAGGGTATCTGAAAAGCTGAGAAAACAAGTAAGTAGAGCCTTACTCTCTGTGGGGCCATGATCCAAAACTGAAAGCCGTCATAGAAACAGCTGTTTAGTCACGAGGATACTGATTACATTTGTATTTATGGGAAAAAACTTGGCGTTTTTAAAAAAGGCCACATAAAATTCTTCAAAATACGAGCCTGTGGAGTTCAGAACACCATGTTAGTTAGATTAAATCTCTAAGAATTCAAAAAAATAGAACATGGAATTCTATGAGAATATATCTGAAACGCTAGGTTTCCATGGAAATACAGCCTTGCTGTGGACGGGGCCGTGTTCTAACAGTGAAAACTGACTTTCAAACAGTTCAGAAATGACGAATATACGGTTTCCATTTATAATTCTTGTTAAATCTGTTAGATATTTAAAAGAAACTTGGTTACAAAACTTTAAATTTCAATCTATAGACCTTAGACCACAATGTGAGTTGGACAGAACCTTTAAGAAATCAAAATAATAGGACCTTCTTTTGTGTAGGAAGGTATCTGAAAAGCTAAGAAAGCAGGTAAGTAGAGTCTTACTCTCTGTGGGGCCATGATCCAAAACTGAAAGCCGTCATAGAAACAGCTGTTTAGTCACGAGGATACTGATTACATTTGTATTTATGGGAAAAAACTTGGCGTTTTTAAAAAACGCCACATAAAATTCTTCAAAATACGAGCCTGTGGAGTTCAGAACACCATTTTAGTTAGATTAAATCTCTAAGAATTCAAAAAAATAGAACATGGAATTCTATGAGAATATATCTGAAACGCTAGATTTCCATGGAAATACAGCCTTGCTGTGGACGGGGCCGTGTTCTAACAGTGAAAACTGACTTTCAAACAGTTCAGAAATGACGAATATACGGTTTCCATGTATAATTCTTGTTAAATCTGTTAGATATTTAAAAGAAACTTGGTTACAAAACTTTAAATTTCAATCTATAGACCTTAGACCACAATGTGAGTTGGACAGAACCTTTAAGAAATCAAAATAATAGGACCTTCTTTTGTGTAGGAAGGTATCTGAAAAGCTAAGAAAGCAGGTAAGTAGAGTCTTACTCTCTGTGGGGCCATGATCCAAAACTGAAAGCCGTCATAGAAACAGCTGTTTAGTCACGAGGATACTGATTACATTTGTATTTATGGTTAAAAACTTGGCGTTTTTAAAAAACGCCACATAAAATTCTTCAAAATACGAGCCTGTGGAGTTCAGAACACGATGTTAGTTAGATTAAATCTCTAAGAATTCAAAAAAATAGAACATGGAATTCTCTGAGAATATATCTGAAACGCTAGGTTTCCATGGAAATACAGCCTTGCTGTGGACGGGGCCGTGTTCTAACAGTGAAAACTGACTTTCAAACAGTTCAGAAATGACGAATATACGGTTTCCATGTATAATTCTTGTTAAATCTGTTAGATATTTAAAAGAAACTTGGTTACAAAACTTTAAATTTCAATCTATAGACCTTAGACCACAATGTGAGTTGGACAGAACCTTTAAGAAATCAAAATAATAGGACCTTCTTTTGTGTAGGAAGGTATCTGAAAAGCTAAGAAAGCAGGTAAGTAGAGTCTTACTCTCTGTGGGGCCATGATCCAAAACTGAAAGCCGTCATAGAAACCGCTGTTTAGTCACGAGGATACTGATTACATTTGTATTTATGGGAAAAAACTTGGCGTTTTTAAAAAACGCCACATAAAATTCTTCAAAATACGAGCCTGTGGAGTTCAGAACACGATGTTAGTTAGATTAAATCTCTAAGAATTCAAAAAAATAGAACATGGAATTCTATGAGAATATATCTGAAACGCTAGGTTTCCATGGAAATACAGCCTTGCTGTGGACGGGGCCGTGTTCTAACAGTGAAAACTGACTTTCAAACAGTTCAGAAATGACGAATATACGGTTTCCATGTATATTTCTTGTTAAATCTGTTTGATATTTAAAAGAAACTTGGTTACAAAACTTTAAATTTCAATCTATAGACCTTAGACCACAATGTGAGTTGGACAGAACCTTTAAGAAATCAAAATAATAGGACCTTCTTTTGTGTAGGAAGGTATCTGAAAAGCTCCGAAACAAGTAAGTAGAACCTTACTCTCTGGGTGCCGTGTTCAAACACTGAAAGCTGTCAGAGAAACAGCTGTTTAGTCACGAGGATACTAATTATAATTGTATTTCCGGGAAAAAACCCGGCATCAAAATCTTCAAAATTAAAACCTGTAGAGTTCAGAACACGATGTTAGTTAGATTAAATCTCTAAGAAGTCAATAAAATAGATCCTGGAGTTGTATGGGCATATATCTGAAACTCTAGGCTCCCATGTAAATACAGCCTTACTGTAACTGGGCTTTGTGCTAGAGTGAAAACTGACTTTCAAACAAGTGGGAAATGACGAATTGACGGTTGCCATATATAATTCCTGTTCAATCTGTTAGATATTGAAAAGAAACTTGGTTACAACAGTTTAAAATTCAATCCATAGACCTTAGAACACTATGTGAGTTGGACCGAACCTTTTAGAAATCAAAATAATAGAATCTTGTTTGGTGTAGGATGGTATCTGAAAAGCTCGGAAAGTAAGTAAATAGAGACATACTCTCTGTGGGGCCGTGTTCAAACACTGAAAGACGTCATAGAAACAGTTGTTTAGTCAAGAGGATACCGATTACATTTGTATTTCCGGGAAAAAACTTGTCGTTTTTAGAAAACCCGGCATATATATATTCAAAATTCAAGCCTGTAGAGTTCAGAACACGATGTTAGTTAGATTAAATCTCTAAGAAGTCAATAAAATAGATCCTGGAGTTGTATGGGAATATATCAGAAAGGTTAGGGTCCATGTAAATACAGCTTGACACTATCGGGGCCGTGTTCTAACAGTGAAAACTGACTTTCAAACACTTCTAAAATAACGAATATACGGTTGCCATATATAATTCCTGTTCATTCTGTTATTTAAAAGAAACCTGGTTACAACCCTTTAAAATAGATTCCATAGACCTTAGAACACAATATGAGTTGGACAGAACCTTTAAGAAATCAAAATAATAGGACCTTCTTTTCTGTAGTAGGGTATCTGAAAAGCTGAGAAAACAAGTAAGTAGAGCCTTACTCTCTGTGGGGCCATGATCCAAAACTGAAAGCCGTCATAGAAACAGCTGTTTAGTCACGAGGATACTGATTACATTTGTATTTATGGGAAAAAACTTGGCGTTTTTAAAAAACGCCACATAAAATTCTTCAAAATACGAGCCTGTGGAGTTCAGAACACCATGTTAGTTAGATTAAATCTCTAAGAATTCAAAAAAATAGAACATGGAATTCTATGAGAATATATCTGAAACGCTCAGTTTCCATGGAAATACAGCCTTACTGGGGACGGTGCCGTGTTCTAACATTTTAAAACTGACTTTCAAACAGTTCAGAAATGACGAATATACGGTTTCCATGTATAATTCTTGTTAAATCTGTTCGATATTTAAAAGAAACTTGGTTACAAAACTTTAAATTTCAATCTATAGACCTTAGACCACAATGTGAGTTGGACAGAACCTTTAAGAAATCAAAATAATAGGACCTTCTTTTGTGTAGGAAGGTATCTGAAAAGCTAAGAAAGCAGGTAAGTAGAGTCTTACTGTCTGTGGGGACATGATCCAAAACTGAAAGCCGTCATAGAAACAGCTGTTTAGTCACGAGGATACTGATTACATTTGTATTTATGGGAAAAAACTTGGCGTTTTTAAAAAAGGCCACATAAAATTCTTCAAAATACGAGCCTGTGGAGTTCAGAACACGATGTTAGTTAGATTAAATAAGAATTCAAAAAAATAGATCATGGAATTGTATGAGAATATATCTGAAACGCTCGGTTTCCATGGAAATACAGCCTTACTGTGGACGGGGCCGTGTTCTAACATTTTAAAACTGACTTTCAAACAGTTCAGAAATGACGAATATACGGTTTCCATTTATAATTCTTATTAAATCTGTTCGATATTTAAAAGAAACTTGGTTACAAAACTTTAAATTTCAATCTATAGACCTTAGACCACAATGTGAGTTGGACAGAACCTGTAAGAAATCAAAATAATAGGACCTTCTTTTGTGTAGGAAGGTATCTGAAAAGCTAAGAAAGCAGGTAAGTAGAACCTTACTCTCTGGGTGCCGTGTTCAAACACTGAAAGCTGTCAGAGAAACAGCTGTTTAGTCACGAGGATACTAATTATAATTGTATTTCCGGGAAAAAACCCGGCATCAAAATCTTCAAAATTAAAACCTGTAGAGTTCAGAACACGATGTTAGTTAGATTAAATCTCTAAGAAGTCAATAAAATAGATCCTGGAGTTGTATGGGCATATATCTGAAACTCTAGGCTTCCATGTAAATACAGCCTTACTGTAACTGGGCTTTTTGCTAGAGTGAAAACTGACTTTCAAACAAGTGGGAAATGACGAATTGACGGTTGCCATATATAATTCCTGTTCAATCTGTTAGATATTGAAAAGAAACTTGGTTACAACAGTTTAAAATTCAATCCATAGACCTTAGAACACTATGTGAGTTGGACTGAACCTTTTAGAAATCAAAATAATAGAATCTTGTTTGGTGTAGGATGGTATCTGAAAAGCTCGGAAAATAAGTAAATAGAGACATACTCTCTGTGGGGCCGTGTTCAAACACTGAAAGACGTCATAGAAACAGTTGTTTAGTCAAGAGGATACCGATTACATTTGTATTTCCGGGAAAAAACTTGTCGTTTTTAGAAAACCCGGCATATATATATTCAAAATTCAAGCCTGTAGAGTTCAGAACACGATGTTAGTTAGATTAAATCTCTAAGAAGTCAATAAAATAGATCCTGGAGTTGTATGGGAATATATCTGAAACGTTAGGGTCCATGTAAATACAGCTTTACACTATCGGGGCCGTGTTCTAACAGTGAAAACTGACTTTCAAACACTTCTAAAATAACGAATATACGGTTGCCATATATAATTCCTGTTCATTCTGTTATTTAAAAGAAACCTGGTTACAACCCTTTAAAATAGATTCTATAGACCTTAGAACACAATATGAGTTGGACAGAACCTTTAAGAAATCAAAATAATAGGACCTTCTTTTGTGTAGTAGGGTATCTGAAAAGCTGAGAAAACAAGTAAGTAGAGCCATACTCTCTGTGGGGCCATGATCCAAAACTGAAAGCCGTCATAGAAACAGCTGTTTAGTCACGAGGATACTGATTACATTTGTATTTATGGGAAAAAACTTGGCGTTTTTAAAAAACGCCACATAAAATTCTTCAAAATACGAGCCTGTGGAGTTCAGAACACCATGTTAGTTAGATTAAATCTCTAAGAATTCAAAAAAATAGAACATAGAATTCTATGAGAATATATCTGAAACGCTAGGTTTCCATGGAAATACAGCCTTGCTGTGGACGGGGCCGTGTTCTAACAGTGAAAACTGACTTTCAAACAGTTCAGAAATGACGAATATATGGTTTCCATTTATAATTCTTGTTAAATCTGTTAGATATTTAAAAGAAACTTGGTTACAAAACTTTAAATTTCAATCTATAGACCTTAGACCACAATGTGAGTTGGACAGAACCTTTAAGAAATCAAAATAATAGGACCTTCTTTTGTGTAGGAAGGTATCTGAAAAGCTAAGAAAGCAGGTAAGTAGAGTCTTACTCTCTGTTGGGCCATGATCCAAAACTGAAAGCCGTCATAGAAACAGCTGTTTAGTCACGAGGATACTGATTACATTTGTATTTATGGGAAAAAACTTGGCGTTTTTAAAAAAGGCCACATAAAATTCTTCAAAATACGAGCCTGTAGAGTTCAGAACACGATGTTAGTTAGATTAAATCTCTAAGAATTCAAAAAAATAGATCATGGAATTGTATGAGAATATATCTGAAACGCTCGGTTTCCATGGAAATACAGCCTTACTGTGGACGGGGCCGTGTTCTAACAGTGAAAACTGACTTTCAAACAGTTCAGAAATGACGAATATACGGTTTCCATGTATAATTCTTGTTAAATCTGTTAGATATTTAAAAGAAACTTGGTTACAAAACTTTAAATTTCAATCTATAGACCTTAGACCACAATGTGAGTTGGACAGAACCTTTAAGAAATCAAAATAATAGGACCTTCTTTTGTGTAGGAAGGTATCTGAAAAGCTCCGAAAACAAGTAAGTAGAACCTTACTCTCTGGGTGCCGTGCTCAAACACTGAAAGCTGTCTGAGAAACAGCTGTTTAGTCACGAGGATACTAATTATAATTGTATTTCCGGGAAAAAACCCGGCATCAAAATCTTCAAAATTAAAACCTGTAGAGTTCAGAACACAATGTTAGTTAGATTAAATCTCTAAGAAGTCAATAAAATAGATCCTGGAGTTGTATGGGCATATATCTGAAACTCTAGGCTTCCACGTAAATACAGCCTTACTGTAACTGGGCTTTGTGCTAGAGTGAAAACTGACTTTCAAACAAGTGGGAAATGACGAATTGACGGTTGCCATATATAATTCCTGTTCAATCTGTTAGATATTGAAAAGAAACTTGGCTACAACAGTTTAAAATTCAATCCATAGACCTTAGAACACTATGTGAGTTGGACTGAACCTTTTAGAAATCAAAATAATAGAATCTTGTTTGGTGTAGGATGGTAACTGAAAAGCTCGGAAAATAAGTAAATAGAGACATACTCTCTGTGGGGCCGTGTTCAAACACTGAAAGACGTCATAGAAACAGTTGTTTAGTCAAGAGGATACCGATTACATTTGTATTTCCGGGAAAAAACTTGTCGTTTTTAGAAAACCCGGCATATATATATTCAAAATTCAAGCCTGTAGAGTTCAGAACACGATGTTAGTTAGATTAAATCTCTAAGAAGTCAATAAAATAGATCCTGGAGTTGTATGGGAATATATCTGAAACGTTAGGGTCCATGTAAATACAGCTTTACACTATCGGGGCCGTGTTCTAACAGTGAAAACTGACTTTCAAACACTTCTAAAATAACGAATATACGGTTGCCATATATAATTCCTGTTCATTCTGTTATTTAAAAGAAACCTGGTTACAACCCTTTAAAATAGACTCTATAGACCTTAGAACACAATATGAGTTGGACAGAACCTTTAAGAAATCAAAATAATAGGACCTTCTTTTGTGTAGTAGGGTATCTGAAAAGCTGAGAAAACAAGTAAGTAGAGCCATACTCTCTGTGGGGCCATGATCCAAAACTGAAAGCCGTCATAGAAACAGCTGTTTAGTCACGAGGATACTGATTACATTTGTATTTATGGGAAAAAACTTGGCGTTTTTAAAAAACGCCACATAAAATTCTTCAAAATAGGAGCCTGTGGAGTTCAGAACACGATGTTAGTTAGATTAAATCTCTAAGAATTCAAAAAAAATAGAACATGGAATTCTATGAGAATATATCTGAAACGCTAGGTTTCCATGAAAATACAGCCTTGCTGTGGACGGGGCCTTGTTCTAACAGTGAAAACTGACTTTCAAACAGTTCAGAAATGACGAATATACGGTTTCCATGTATAATTCTTGTTAAATCTGTTCGATATTTAAAAGAAACTTGGTTGCAAAACTTTAAATTTCAATCTATAGACCTTAGACCACAATGTGAGTTGGACAGAACCTTTAAGAAATCAAAATAATAGGACCTTCTTTTGTGTAGGAAGGAATCTGAAAAGCTCCGAAAACAAGTAAGTAGAACCTTACTCTCTGGGTGCCTTGTTTAAACACTGAAAGCTGTCCGAGAAACAGCTGTTTAGTCACGAGGATACTAATTATAATTGTATTTCCGGGAAAAAACCCGGCATCAAAATCTTCAAAATTAAAACCTGTAGAGTTCAGAACACGATGTTAGTTAGATTAAATCTCTAAGAAGTCAATAAAATAGATCCTGGAGTTGTATGGGCATATATCTGAAACTCTAGGCTTCCATGTAAATACAGCCTTACTGTAACTGGGCTTTGTGCTAGAGTGAAAACTGACTTTCAAACAAGTGGGAAATGACGAATTGACGGTTGCCATATATAATTCCTGTTCAATCTGTTAGATATTGAAAAGAAACTTGGTTACAACAGTTTAAAATTCAATCCATAGACCTTAGAACACTATGTGAGTTGGACTGAACCTTTTAGAAATCAAAATAATAGAATCTTGTTTGGTGTAGGATGGTATCTGAAAAGCTCGGAAAATAAGTAAATAGAGACATACTCTCTGTGGGGCCGTGTTCAAACACTGAAAGACGTCATAGAAACAGTTGTTTAGTCAAGAGGATACCGATTACATTTGTATTTCCGGGAAAAAACTTGTCGTTTTTAGAAAACCGGGCATATATATATTCAAAATTCAAGCCTGTAGAGTTCAGAACACGATGTTAGTTAGATTAAATCTCTAAGAAGTCAATAAAATAGATCCTGGAGTTGTATGGGAATATATCTGAAACGTTAGGGTCCATGTAAATACAGCTTTACACTATCGGGGCCGTGTTCTAACAGTGAAAACTGACTTTCAAACACTTCTAAAATAACGAATATACGGTTGCCATATATAATTCCTGTTCATTCTGTTATTTAAAAGAAACCTGGTTACAACCCTTTAAAATAGACTCTATAGACCTTAGAACACAATATGAGTTGGACAGAACCTTTAAGAAATCAAAATAATAGGACCTTCTTTTGTGTAGTAGGGTATCTGAAAAGCTGAGAAAACAAGTAAGTAGAGCCATACTCTCTGTGGGGCCATGATCCAAAACTGAAAGCCGTCATAGAAACAGCTGTTTAGTCACGAGGATACTGATTACATTTGTATTTATGGGAAAAAACTTGGCGTTTTTAAAAAACGCCACATAAAATTCTTCAAAATAGGAGCCTGTGGAGTTCAGAACACGATGTTAGTTAGATTAAATCTCTGAGAATTCAAAAAAAATAGAACATGGAATTCTATGAGAATATATCTGAAACGCTAGGTTTCCATGAAAATACAGCCTTGCTGTGGACGGGGCCGTGTTCTAACAGTGAAAACTGACTTTCAAACAGTTCAGAAATGACGAATATACGGTTTCCATTCAAAATTCTTGTTAAATCTGTTAGATATTTAAAAGAAACTTGGTTACAAAACTTTAAATTTCAATCTATAGACCTTAGACCACAATGTGAGTTGGACAGAACCTTTAAGAAATCAAAATAATAGGACCTTCTTTTGTGTAGGAAGGTATCTGAAAAGCTAAGAAAGCAGGTAAGTAGAGTCTTACTGTCTGTGGGGACATGATCCAAAACTGAAAGCCGTCATAGAAACAGCTGTTTAGTCACGAGGATACTGATTACATTTGTATTTATGGGAAAAAACTTATCGTTTTTAAAAAAGGCCACATAAAATTCTTCAAAATACGAGCCTGTAGAGTTCAGAACACGATGTTAGTTAGATTAAATCTCTAAGAATTCAAAAAAATAGATCATGGAATTGTATGAGAATATATCTGAAAGGCTCGGTTTCCATGGAAATACAGCCTTACTGTGGACGGGGCCGTGTCCTAACATTTTAAAACTGACTTTCAAACAGTTCAGAAATGACGAATATACGGTTTCCATTTATAATTCTTATTAAATCTGTTCGATATTTAAAAGAAACTTGGTTACAAAACTTTAAATTTCAATCTATAGACCTTAGACCACAATGTGAGTTGGACAGAACCTTTAAGAAATTAAAATAATAGGACCTTCTTTTGTGTAGGAAGGTATCTGAAAAGCTAAGAAATCAGGTAAGTAGAGTCTTACTGTCTGTGGGGCCATGATCCAAAACTGAAAGCCGTCAAAGAAACAGCTGTTTAGTCACGAGGATACTGATTACATTTGTATTTATGGGAAAAAACTTGGCGTTTTTAAAAAAGGCCACATAAAATTCTTCAAAATACGAGCCTGTAGAGTTCAGAACACGATGTTAGTTAGATTAAATCTCTAAGAATTCAAAAAAATAGATCATGGAATTGTATGAGAATATATCTGAAACGCTCGGTTTCCATGGAAATACAGCCTTACTGTGGACGGGGCCGTGTTCTAACAGTGAAAACTGACTTTCAAACAGTTCAGAAATGACGAATATACGGTTTCCATGTATAATTCTTGTTAAATCTGTTAGATATTTAAAAGAAACTTGGTTACAAAACTTTAAATTTCAATCTATAGACCTTAGACCACAATGTGAGTTGGACAGAACCTTTAAGAAATCAAAATAATAGGACATTCTTTTGTGTAGGAAGGTATCTGAAAAGCTCCGAAAACAAGTAAGTAGAACCTTACTCTCTGGGTGCCGTGTTCAAACACTGAAAGCTGTCCGAGAAACAGCTGTTTAGTCACGAGGATACTAATTATAATTGTATTTCCGGGAAAAAACCCGGCATCAAAATCTTCAAAATTAAAACCTGTAGAGTTCAGAACACGATGTTAGTTAGATTAAATCTCTAAGAAGTCAATAAAATAGATCCTGGAGTTGTATGGGCATATATCTGAAACTCTAGGCTTCCACGTAAATACAGCCTTACTGTAACTGGGCTTTGTGCTAGAGTGAAAACTGACTTTCAAACAAGTGGGAAATGACGAATTGACGGTTGCCATATATAATTCCTGTTCAATCTGTTAGATATTGAAAAGAAACTTGGCTACAACAGTTTAAAATTCAATCCATAGACCTTAGAACACTATGTGAGTTGGACTGAACCTTTTAGAAATCAAAATAATAGAATCTTGTTTGGTGTAGGATGGTATCTGACAAGCTCGGAAAATAAGTAAATAGAGACATACCCTCTGTGGGCCCGTGTTCAAACACTGAAAGACGTCATAGAAACAGTTGTTTAGTCAAGAGGATACCGATTACATTTGTATTTCCGGGAAAAAACTTGTCGTTTTTAGAAAACCCGGCATATATATATTCAAAATTCAAGCCTGTAGAGTTCAGAACACGATGTTAGTTAGATTAAATCTCTAAGAAGTCAATAAAATAGATCCTGGAGTTGTATGGGAATATATCTGAAACGTTAGGGTCCATGTAAATACAGCTTTACACTATCGGGGCCGTGTTCTAACAGTGAAAACTGACTTTCAAACACTTCTAAAATAACGAATATACGGTTGCCATATATAATTCCTGTTCATTCTGTTATTTAAAAGAAACCTGGTTACAACCCTTTAAAATAGACTCTATAGACCTTAGAACACAATATGAGTTGGACAGAACCTTTAAGAAATCAAAATAATAGGACCTTCTTTTGTGTAGTAGGGTATCTGAAAAGCTGAGAAAACAAGTAAGTAGAGCCATACTCTCTGTGGGGCCATGATCCAAAACTGAAAGCCGTCATAGAAACAGCTGTTTAGTCACGAGGATACTGATTACATTTGTATTTATGGGAAAAAACTTGGCGTTTTTAAAAAACACCACATAAAATTCTTCAAAATAGGAGCCTGTGGAGTTCAGAACACGATGTTAGTTAGATTAAATCTCTAAGAATTCAAAAAAAATAGAACATGGAATTCTATGAGAATATATCTGAAACGCTAGGTTTCCATGAAAATACAGCCTTGCTGTGGACGGGGCCGTGTTCTAACAGTGAAAACTGACTTTCAAACAGTTCAGAAATGACGAATATACGGTTTCCATGTATAATTCTTGTTAAATCTGTTAGATATTTAAAAGAAACTTGGTTACAAAACTTTAAATTTCAATCTATAGACCTTAGACCACAATGTGAGTTGGACAGAACCTTTAAGAAATCAAAATAATAGGACCTTCTTTTGTGTAGGAAGGTATCTGAAAAGCTCCGAAAACAAGTAAGTAGAACCTTACTCTCTGGGTGCCGTGTTTAAACACTGAAAGCTGTCCGAGAAACAGCTGTTTAGTCACGAGGATACTAATTATAATTGTATTTCCGGGAAAAAACCCGGCATCAAAATCTTCAAAATTAAAACCTGTAGAGTTCAGAACACGATGTTAGTTAGATTAAATCTCTAAGAAGTCAATAAAATAGATCCTGGAGTTGTATGGGCATATATCTGAAACTCTAGGCTTCCATGTAAATACAGCCTTACTGTAACTGGGCTTTGTGCTAGAGTGAAAACTGACTTTCAAACAAGTGGGAAATGACGAATTGACGGTTGCCATATATAATTCCTGTTCAATCTGTTAGATATTGAAAAGAAACTTGGTTACAACAGTTTAAAATTCAATCCATAGACCTTAGAACACTATGTGAGTTGGACTGAACCTTTTAGAAATCAAAATAATAGAATCTTGTTTGGTGTAGGATGGTATCTGAAAAGCTCGGAAAATAAGTAAATAGAGACATACTCTCTGTGGGGCCGTGTTCAAACACTGAAAGACGTCATAGAAACAGTTGTATAGTCAAGAGGATACCGATTACATTTGTATTTCCGGGAAAAAACTTGTCGTTTTTAGAAAACCGGGCATATATATATTCAAAATTCAAGCCTGTAGAGTTCAGAACACGATGTTAGTTAGATTAAATCTCTAAGAAGTCAATAAAATAGATCCTGGAGTTGTATGGGAATATATCTGAAACGTTAGGGTCCATGTAAATACAGCTTTACACTATCGGGGCCGTGTTCTAACAGTGAAAACTGACTTTCAAACACTTCTAAAATAACGAATATACGGTTGCCATATATAATTCCTGTTCATTCTGTTATTTAAAAGAAACCTGGTTACAACCCGTTAAAATAGACTCTATAGACCTTAGAACACAATATGAGTTGGACAGAACCTTTAAGAAATCAAAATAATAGGACCTTCTTTTGTGTAGTAGGGTATCTGAAAAGCTGAGAAAACAAGTAAGTAGAGCCATACTCTCTGTGGGGCCATGATCCAAAACTGAAAGCCGTCATAGAAACAGCTGTTTAGTCACGAGGATACTGATTACATTTGTATTTATGGGAAAAAACTTGGCGTTTTTAAAAAACGCCACATAAAATTCTTCAAAATAGGAGCCTGTGGAGTTCAGAACACGATGTTAGTTAGATTAAAACTCTGAGAATTCAAAAAAAATAGAACATGGAATTCTATGAGAATATATCTGAAACGCTAGGTTTCCATGAAAATACAGCCTTGCTGTGGACGGGGCCGTGTTCTAACAGTGAAAACTGACTTTCAAACAGTTCAGAAATGACGAATATACGGTTTCCATTCAAAATTCTTCTTAAATCTGTTAGATATTTAAAAGAAACTTGGTTACAAAACTTTAAATTTCAATCTATAGACCTTAGACCACAATGTGAGTTGGACAGAACCTTTAAGAAATTAAAATAATAGGACCTTCTTTTGTGTGGAAGGTATCTGAAAAGCTAAGAAAGCAGGTAAGTAGAATCTTACTCTCTGTGGGGCCATGATCCAAAACTGAATGCCGTCATAGAAACAGCTGTTTAGTCACGAGGATACTGATTACATTTGTATTTATGGGAAAAAACTTGGCGTTTTTAAAAAAGGCCACATAAAATTCTTCAAAATACGAGCCTGTAGAGTTCAGAACACGATGTTAGTTAGATTAAATCTCTAAGAATTCAAAAAAATAGATCATGGAATTGTATGAGAATATATCTGAAACGCTCGGTTTCCATGGAAATACAGCCTTACTGTGGACGGGGCCGTGTTCTAACAGTGAAAACTGACTTTCAAACAGTTCAGAAATGACGAATATACGGTTTCCATGTATAATTCTTGTTAAATCTGTTAGATATTTAAAAGAAACTTGGTTACAAAACTTTAAATTTCAATCTATAGACCTTAGACCACAATGTGAGTTGGACAGAACCTTTAAGAAATCAAAATAATAGGACCTTCTTTTGTGTAGGAAGGTATCTGAAAAGCTCCGAAAACAAGTAAGTAGAACCTTACTCTCTGGGTGCCGTGTTCAAACACTGAAAGCTGTCCGAGAAACAGCTGTTTAGTCACGAGGATACTAATTATAATTGTATTTCCGGGAAAAAACCGGCATCAAAATCTTCAAAATTAAAACCTTTAGAGTTCAGAACACGATGTTAGTTAGATTAAATCTCTAAGAAGTCAATAAAATAGATCCTGGAGTTGTATGGGCATATATCTGAAACTCTAGGCTTCCATGTAAATACAGCCTTACTGTAACTGGGCTTTGTGCTAGAGTGAAAACTGACTTTCAAAGAAGTGGGAAATGACGAATTGACGGTTGCCATATATAATTCCTGTTCAATCTGTTAGATATTGAAAAGCAACTTGGTTACAACAGTTTAAAATTCAATCCATAGACCTTAGAACACTATGTGAGTTGGACTGAACCTTTTAGAAATCAAAATAATAGAATCTTGTTTGGTGTAGGATGGTATCTGAAAAGCTCGGAAAATAAGTAAATAGAGACATACTCTCTGTGGGGCCGTGTTCAAACACTGAAAGACGTCATAGAAACAGTTGTTTAGTCAAGAGGATACCGATTACATTTGTATTTCCGGGAAAAAACTTGTCGTTTTTAGAAAACCCGGCATATATATATTCAAAATTCAAGCCTGTAGAGTTCAGAACACGATGTTAGTTAGATTAAATCTCTAAGAAGTCAATAAAATAGATCCTGGAGTTGTATGGGAATATATCTGAAACGTTAGGGTCCATGTAAATACAGCTTTACACTATCGGGGCCATGTTCTAACAGTGAAAACTGACTTTCAAACACTTCTAAAATAACGAATATACGGTTGCCATATATAATTCCTGTTCATTCTGTTATTTAAAAGAAACCTGGTTACAACCCTTTAAAATAGATTCTATAGACCTTAGAACACAATATGAGTTGGACAGAACCTTTAAGAAATCAAAATAATAGGACCTTCTTTTGTGTAGTAGGGTATCTGAAAAGCTGAGAAAACAAGTAAGTAGAGCCATACTCTCTGTGGGACCATGATCCAAAACTGAAAGCCGTCATAGAAACAGCTGTTTAGTCACGAGGATACTGATTACATTTGTATTTATGGGAAAAAACTTGGCGTTTTTAAAAAACGCCACATAAAATTCTTCAAAATAGGAGCCTGTGGAGTTCAGAACACGATGTTAGTTAGATTAAATCTCTAAGAATTCAAAAAAAATAGAACATGGAATTCTATGAGAATATATCTGAAACGCTAGGTTTCCATGAAAATACAGCCTTGCTGTGGACGGGGCCGTGTTCTAACAGTGAAAACTGACTTTCAAACAGTTCAGAAATGACGAATATACGGTTTCCATGTATAATTCTTGTTAAATCTGTTAGATATTTAAAAGAAACTTGGTTACAAAACTTTAAATTTCAATCTATAGACCTTAGACCACAATGTGAGTTGGACAGAACCTTTAAGAAATCAAAATAATAGGACCTTCTCTTGTGTAGGAAGGTATCTGAAAAGCTCCGCAAACAAGTAAGTAGAACCTTACTCTCTGGGTGCCGTGTTCAAACACTGAAAGCTGTCCGAGAAACAGCTGTTTAGTCACGAGGATACTAATTATAATTGTATTTCCGGGAAAAAACCCGGCATCAAAATCTTCAAAATTAAAACCTGTAGAGTTCAGAACACGATGTTAGTTAGATTAAATCTCTAAGAAGTCAATAAAATAGATCCTGGAGTTGTATGGGCATATATCTGAAACTCTAGGCTTCCATGTAAATACAGCCTTACTGTAACTGGGCTTTGTGCTAGAGTGAAAACTGACTTTCAAACAAGTGGGAAATGACGAATTGACGGTTGCCATATATAATTCCTGTTCAATCTGTTAGATATTGAAAAGAAACTTGGTTACAACAGTTTAAAATTCAATCCATAGACCTTAGAACACTATGTGAGTTGGACTGAACCTTTTAGAAATCAAAATAATAGAATCTTGTTTGGTGTAGGATGGTATCTGAAAAGCTCGGAAAATAAGTAAATAGAGACATACTCTCTGTGGGGCCGTGTTCAAACACTGAAAGACGTCATAGAAACAGTTGTTTAGTCAAGAGGATACCGATTACATTTGTATTTCCGGGAAAAAACTTGTCGTTTTTAGAAAACCCGGCATATATATATTCAAAATTCAAGCCTGTAGAGTTCAGAACACGATGTTAGTTAGATTAAATCTCTAAGAAGTCAATAAAATAGATCCTGGAGTTGTATGGGAATATATCTGAAACGTTAGGGTCCATGTAAATACAGCTTTACACTATCGGGGCCGTGTTCTAACAGTGAAAACTGACTTTCAAACACTTCTAAAATAACGAATATACGGTTGCCATATATAATTCCTGTTCATTCTGTTATTTAAAAGAAACCTGGTTACAACCCTTTAAAATAGACTCTATAGACCTTAGAACACAATATGAGTTGGACAGAACCTTTAAGAAATCAAAATAATAGGACCTTCTTTTGTGTAGTAGGGTATCTGAAAAGCTGAGAAAACAAGTAAGTAGAGCCATACTCTCTGTGGGGCCATGATCCAAAACTGAAAGCCGTCATAGAAACAGCTGTTTAGTCACGAGGATACTGATTACATTTGTATTTATGGGAAAAAACTTGGCGTTTTTAAAAAAGGCCACATAAAATTCTTCAAAATACGAGCCTGTAGAGTTCAGAACACGATGTTAGTTAGATTAAATCTCTAAGAATTCAAAAAAATAGATCATGGAATTGTATGAGAATATATCTGAAACGCTCGGTTTCCATGGAAATACAGCCTTACTGTGGACGGGGCCGTGTTCTAACATTTTAAAACTGACTTTCAAACAGTTCAGAAATGACGAATATACGGTTTCCATTTATAATTCTTATTAAATCTGTTCGATATTTAAAAGAAACTTGGTTACAAAACTTTAAATTTCAATCTATAGACCTTAGACCACAATGTGAGTTGGACAGAACCTTTAAGAAATTAAAATAATAGGACCTTCTTTTGTGTAGGAAGGTATCTGAAAAGCTCCGAAAACAAGTAAGTAGAACCTTACTCTCTGGGTGCCGTGTTCAAACACTGAAAGCTGTCCGAGAAACAGCTGTTTAGTCACGAGGATACTAATTATAATTGTATTTCCGGGAAAAAACCCGGCATCAAAATCTTCAAAATTAAAACCTGTAGAGTTCAGAACACGATGTTAGTTAGATTAAATCTCTAAGAAGTCAATAAAATAGATCCTGGAGTTGTATGGGCATATATCTGAAACTCTAGGCTTCCATGTAAATACAGCCTTACTGTAACTGGGCTTTGTGCTAGAGTGAAAACTGACTTTCAAACAAGTGGGAAATGACGAATTGACGGTTGCCATATATAATTCCTGTTCAATCTGTTAGATATTGAAAAGAAACTTGGTTACAACAGTTTAAAATTCAATCCATAGACCTTAGAACACTATGTGAGTTGGACTGAACCTTTTAGAAATCAAAATAATAGAATCTTGTTTGGTGTAGGATGGTATCTGAAAAGCTCGGAAAATAAGTAAATAGAGACATACTCTCTGTGGGGCCGTGTTCAAACACTGAAAGACGTCATAGAAACAGTTGTTTAGTCAAGAGGATACCGATTACATTTGTATTTCCGGGAAAAAACTTGTCGTTTTTAGAAAACCGGGCATATATATATTCAAAATTCAAGCCTGTAGAGTTCAGAACACGATGTTAGTTAGATTAAATCTCTAAGAAGTCAATAAAATAGATCCTGGAGTTGTATGGGAATATATCTGAAACGTTAGGGTCCATGTAAATACAGCTTTACACTATCGGGGCCGTGTTCTAACAGTGAAAACTGACTTTCAAACACTTCTAAAATAACGAATATACGGTTGCCATATATAATTCCTGTTCATTCTGTTATTTAAAAGAAAACTGGTTACAACCCTTTAAAATAGACTCTATAGACCTTAGAACACAATATGAGTTGGACAGAACCTTTAAGAAATCAAAATAATAGGACCTTCTTTTGTGTAGTAGGGTATCTGAAAAGCTGAGAAAACAAGTAAGTAGAGCCATACTCTCTGTGGGGCCATGATCCAAAACTGAAAGCCGTCATAGAAACAGCTGTTTAGTCACGAGGATACTGATTACATTTGTATTTATGGGAAAAAACTTGGCGTTTTTAAAAAACGCCACATAAAATTCTTCAAAATAGGAGCCTGTGGAGTTCAGAACACGATGTTAGTTAGATTAAATCTCTAAGAATTCAAAAAAAATAGAACATGGAATTCTATGAGAATATATCTGAAACGCTAGGTTTCCATGAAAATACAGCCTTGCTGTGGACGGGGCCGTGTTCTAACAGTGAAAACTGACTTTCAAACAGTTCAGAAATGACGAATATACGGTTTCCATGTATAATTCTTGTTAAATCTGTTAGATATTTAAAAGAAACTTGGTTACAAAACTTTAAATTTCAATCTATAGACCTTAGACCACAATGTGAGTTGGACAGAACCTTTAAGAAATCAAAATAATAGGACCTTCTCTTGTGTAGGAAGGTATCTGAAAAGCTCCGAAAACAAGTAAGTAGAACCTTACTCTCTGGGTGCCGTGTTCAAACACTGAAAGCTGTCCGAGAAACAGCTGTTTAGTCACGAGGATACTAATTATAATTGTATTTCCGGGAAAAAACCCGGCATCAAAATCTTCAAAATTAAAACCTGTAGAGTTCAGAACACGATGTTAGTTAGATTAAATCTCTAAGAAGTCAATAAAATAGATCCTGGAGTTGTATGGGCATATATCTGAAACTCTAGGCTTCCATGTAAATACAGCCTTACTGTAACTGGGCTTTGTGCTAGAGTGAAAACTGACTTTCAAACAAGTGGGAAATGACGAATTGACGGTTGCCATATATAATTCCTGTTCAATCTGTTAGATATTGAAAAGAAACTTGGTTACAACAGTTTAAAATTCAATCCATAGACCTTAGATCACTATGTGAGTTGGACTGAACCTTTTAGAAATCAAAATAATAGAATCTTGTTTGGTGTAGGATGGTATCTGAAAAGCTCGGAAAATAAGTAAATAGAGACATACTCTCTGTGGGGCCGTGTTCAAACACTGAAAGACGTCATAGAAACAGTTGTTCAGTCAAGAGGATACCGATTACATTTGTATTTCCGGGAAAAAACTTGTCGTTTTTAGAAAACCCGGCATATATATATTCAAAATTCAAGCCTGTAGAGTTCAGAACACGATGTTAGTTAGATTAAATCTCTAAGAAGTCAATAAAATAGATCCTGGAGTTGTATGGGAATATATCTGAAACGTTAGGGTCCATGTAAATACAGCTTTACACTATCGGGGCCGTGTTCTAACAGTGAAAACTGACTTTCAAACACTTCTAAAATAACGAATATACGGTTGCCATATATAATTCCTGTTCATTCTGTTATTTAAAAGAAAACTGGTTACAACCCTTTAAAATAGACTCTATAGACCTTAGAACACAATATGAGTTGGACAGAACCTTTAAGAAATCAAAATAATAGGACCTTCTTTTGTGTAGTAGGGTATCTGAAAAGCTGAGAAAACAAGTAAGTAGAGCCATACTCTCTGTGGGGCCATGATCCAAAACTGAAAGCCGTCATACAAACAGCTGTTTAGTCACGAGGATACTGATTACATTTGTATTTATGGGAAAAAACTTGGCGTTTTTAAAAAACGCCACATAAAATTCTTCAAAATAGGAGCCTGTGGAGTTCAGAACACGATGTTAGTTAGATTAAATCTCTAAGAATTCAAAAAAAATAGAACATGGAATTCTATGAGAATATATCTGAAACGCTAGGTTTCCATGAAAATACAGCCTTGCTGTGGACGGGGCCGTGTTCTAACAGTGAAAACTGACTTTCAAACAGTTCAGAAATGACGAATATACGGTTTCCATTTATAATTCTTATTAAATCTGTTCGATATTTAAAAGAAACTTGGTTAAAAAACTTTAAATTTCAATCTATAGACCTTAGACCACAATGTGAGTTGGACAGAACCTTTAAGAAATTAAAATAATAGGACCTTCTTTTGTGTAGGAAGGTATCTGAAAAGCTAAGAAATCAGGTAAGTAGAGTCTTACTGTCTGTGGGGCCATGATCCAAAACTGAAAGCCGTCAAAGAAACAGCTGTTTAGTCACGAGGATACTGATTACATTTGTATTTATGGGAAAAAACTTGGCGTTTTTAAAAAAGGCCACATAAAATTCTTCAAAATACGAGCCTGTAGAGTTCAGAACACGATGTTAGTTAGATTAAATCTCTAAGAATTCAAAAAAATAGATCATGGAATTGTATGAGAATATATCTGAAACGCTCGGTTTCCATGGAAATACAGCCTTACTGTGGACGGGGCCATGTTCTAACAGTGAAAACTGACTTTCAAACAGTTCAGAAATGACGAATATACGGTTTCCATGTATAATTCTTGTTAAATCTGTTAGATATTTAAAAGAAACTTGGTTACAAAACTTTAAATTTCAATCTATAGACCTTAGACCACAATGTGAGTTGGACAGAACCTTTAAGAAATCAAAATAATAGGACCTTCTTTTGTGTAGGAAGGTATCTGAAAAGCTCCGAAAACAAGTAAGTAGAACCTTACTCTCTGGGTGCCGTGTTCAAACACTGAAAGCTGTCCGAGAAACAGCTGTTTAGTCACGAGGATACTAATTATAATTGTATTTCCGGGAAAAAACCCGGCATCAAAATCTTCAAAATTAAAACCTGTAGAGTTCAGAACACGATGTTAGTTAGATTAAATCTCTAAGAAGTCAATAAAATAGATCCTGGAGTTGTATGGGCATATATCTGAAACTCTAGGCTTCCATGTAAATACAGCCTTACTGTAACTGGGCTTTGTGCTAGAGTGAAAACTGACTTTCAAACAAGTGGGAAATGACGAATTGACGGTTGCCATATATAATTCCTGTTCAATCTGTTAGATATTGAAAAGAAACTTGGTTACAACAGTTTAAAATTCAATCCATAGACCTTAGAACACTATGTGAGTTGGACTGAACCTTTTAGAAATCAAAATAATAGAATCTTGTTTGGTGTAGGATGGTATCTGAAAAGCTCGGAAAATAAGTAAATAGAGACATACTCTCTGTGGGGCCGTGTTCAAACACTGAAAGACGTCATAGAAACAGTTGTTTAGTCAAGAGGATACCGATTACATTTGTATTTCCGGGAAAAAACTTGTCGTTTTTAGAAAACCCGGCATATATATATTCAAAATTCAAGCCTGTAGAGTTCAGAACACGATGTTAGTTAGATTAAATCTCTAAGAAGTCAATAAAATAGATCCTGGAGTTGTATGGGAATATATCTGAAACGTTAGGGTCCATGTAAATACAGCTTTACACTATCGGGGCCGTGTTCTAACAGTGAAAACTGACTTTCAAACACTTCTAAAATAACGAATATACGGTTGCCATATATAATTCCTGTTCATTCTGTTATTTAAAAGAAACCTGGTTACAACCCTTTAAAATAGACTCTATAGACCTTAGAACACAATATGAGTTGGACAGAACCTTTAAGAAATCAAAATAATAGGACCTTCTTTTGTGTAGTAGGGTATCTGAAAAGCTGAGAAAACAAGTAAGTAGAGCCATACTCTCTGTGGGGCCATGATCCAAAACTGAAAGCCGTCATAGAAACAGCTGTTTAGTCACGAGGATACTGATTACATTTGTATTTATGGGAAAAAACTTGGCGTTTTTAAAAAAGGCCACATAAAATTCTTCAAAATACGAGCCTGTAGAGTTCAGAACACGATGTTAGTTAGATTAAATCTCTAAGAATTCAAAAAAATAGATCATGGAATTGTATGAGAATATATCTGAAAGGCTCGGTTTCCATGGAAATACAGCCTTACTGTGGACGGGGCCGTGTTCTAACATTTTAAAACTGACTTTCAAACAGTTCAGAAATGACGAATATACGGTTTCCATTTATAATTCTTATTAAATCTGTTCGATATTTAAAAGAAACTTGGTTAAAAAACTTTAAATTTCAATCTATAGACCTTAGACCACAATGTGAGTTGGACAGAACCTTTAAGAAATTAAAATAATAGGACCTTCTTTTGTGTAGGAAGGTATCTGAAAAGCTAAGAAATCAGGTAAGTAGAGTCTTACTGTCTGTGGGGCCATGATCCAAAACTGAAAGCCGTCAAAGAAACAGCTGTTTAGTCACGAGGATACTGATTACATTTGTATTTATGGGAAAAAACTTGGCGTTTTTAAAAAAGGCCACATAAAATTCTTCAAAATAGGAGCCTGTAGAGTTCAGAACACGATGTTAGTTAGATTAAATCTCTAAGAATTCAAAAAAATAGATCATGGAATTGTATGAGAATATATCTGAAACGCTCGGTTTCCATGGAAATACAGCCTTACTGTGGACGGGGCCGTGTTCTAACAGTGAAAACTGACTTTCAAACAGTTCAGAAATGACGAATATACGGTTTCCATGTATAATTCTTGTTAAATCTGTTAGATATTTAAAAGAAACTTGGTTACAAAACTTTAAATTTCAATCTATAGACCTTAGACCACAATGTGAGTTGGACAGAACCTTTAAGAAATCAAAATAATAGGACCTTCTTTTGTGTAGGAAGGTATCTGAAAAGCTCCGAAAACAAGTAAGTAGAACCTTACTCTCTGGGTGCCGTGTTCAAACACTGAAAGCTGTCCGAGAAACAGCTGTTTAGTCACGAGGATACTAATTATAATTGTATTTCCGGGAAAAAACCCGGCATCAAAATCTTCAAAATTAAAACCTGTAGAGTTCAGAACACGATGTTAGTTAGATTAAATCTCTAAGAAGTCAATAAAATAGATCCTGGAGTTGTATGGGCATATATCTGAAACTCTAGGCTTCCATGTAAATACAGCCTTACTGTAACTGGGCTTTGTGCTAGAGTGAAAACTGACTTTCAAACAAGTGGGAAATGACGAATTGACGGTTGCCATATATAATTCCTGTTCAATCTGTTAGATATTGAAAAGAAACTTGGTTACAACAGTTTAAAATTCAATCCATAGACCTTAGAACACTATGTGAGTTGGACTGAACCTTTTAGAAATCAAAATAATAGAATCTTGTTTGGTGTAGGATGGTATCTGAAAAGCTCGGAAAATAAGTAAATAGAGACATACTCTCTGTGGGGCCGTGTTCAAACACTGAAAGACGTCATAGAAACAGTTGTTTAGTCAAGAGGATACCGATTACATTTGTATTTCCGGGAAAAAACTTGTCGTTTTTAGAAAACCCGGCATATATATATTCAAAATTCAAGCCTGTAGAGTTCAGAACACGATGTTAGTTAGATTAAATCTCTAAGAAGTCAATAAAATAGATCCTGGAGTTGTATGGGAATATATCTGAAACGTTAGGGTCCATGTAAATACAGCTTTACACTATCGGGGCCGTGTTCTAACAGTGAAAACTGACTTTCAAACACTTCTAAAATAACGAATATACGGTTGCCATATATAATTCCTGTTCATTCTGTTATTTAAAAGAAACCTGGTTACAACCCTTTAAAATAGATTCTATAGACCTTAGAACACAATATGAGTTGGACAGAACCTTTAAGAAATCAAAATAATAGGACCTTCTTTTGTGTAGTAGGGTATCTGAAAAGCTGAGAAAACAAGTAAGTAGAGCCATACTCTCTGTGGGGCCATGATCCAAAACTGAAAGCCGTCATAGAAACAGCTGTTTAGTCACGAGGATACTGATTACATTTGTATTTATGGGAAAAAACTTGGCGTTTTTAAAAAACGCCACATAAAATTCTTCAAAATACGAGCCTGTGGAGTTCAGAACACCATGTTAGTTAGATTAAATCTCTGAGAATTCAAAAAAATAGAACATAGAATTCTATGAGAATATATCTGAAACGCTAGGTTTCCATGGAAATACAGCCTTGCTGTGGACGGGGCCGTGTTCTAACAGTGAAAACTGACTTTCAAACAGTTCAGAAATGACGAATATATGGTTTCCATTTATAATTCTTGTTAAATCTGTTAGATATTTAAAAGAAACTTGGTTACAAAACTTTAAATTTCAATCTATAGACCTTAGACCACAATGTGAGTTGGACAGAACCTTTAAGAAATCAAAATAATAGGACCTTGTCTTGTGTAGGAAGGTATCTGAAAAGCTCAGAAAACAAGTAAGTAGAACCTTACTCTCTGGGTGCCGTGTTCAAACACTGAAAGCTGTCCGAGAAACAGCTGTTTAGTCACGAGGATACTAATTATAATTGTATTTCCGGGAAAAAACCCGGCATCAAAATCTTCAAAATTAAAACCTGTAGAGTTCAGAACACGATGTTAGTTAGATTAAATCTCTAAGAAGTCAATAAAATAGATCCTGGAGTTGTATGGGCATATATCTGAAACTCTAGGCTTCCATGTAAATACAGCCTTACTGTAACTGGGCTTTGTGCTAGAGTGAAAACTGACTTTCAAACAAGTGGGAAATGACGAATTGACGGTTGCCATATATAATTCCTGTTCAATCTGTTAGATATTGAAAAGAAACTTGGTTACAACAGTTTAAAATTCAATCCATAGACCTTAGAACACTATGTGAGTTGGACTGAACCTTTTAGAAATCAAAATAATAGAATCTTGTTTGGTGTAGGATGGTATCTGAAAAGCTCGGAAAATAAGTAAATAGAGACATACTCTCTGTGGGGCCGTGTTCAAACACTGAAAGACGTCATAGAAACAGTTGTTTAGTCAAGAGGATACCGATTACATTTGTATTTCTGGGAAAAAACTTGTCGTTTTTAGAAAACCCGGCATATATATATTCAAAATTCAAGCCTGTAGAGTTCAGAACACGATGTTAGTTAGATTAAATCTCTAAGAAGTCAATAAAATAGATCCTGGAGTTGTATGGGAATATATCTGAAACGTTAGGGTCCATGTAAATACAGCTTTACACTATCGGGGCCGTGTTCTAACAGTGAAAACTGACTTTCAAACACTTCTAAAATAACGAATATACGGTTGCCATATATAATTCCTGTTCATTCTGTTATTTAAAAGAAACCTGGTTACAACCCTTTAAAATAGACTCTATAGACCTTAGAACACAATATGAGTTGGACAGAACCTTTAAGAAATCAAAATAATAGGACCTTCTTTTGTGTAGTAGGGTATCTGAAAAGCTGAGAAAACAAGTAAGTAGAGCCATACTCTCTGTGGGGCCATGATCCAAAACTGAAAGCCGTCATAGAAACAGCTGTTTAGTCACGAGGATACTGATTACATTTGTATTTATGGGAAAAAAACTTGGCGTTTTTAAAAAAGGCCACATAAAATTCTTCAAAATACGAGCCTGTAGAGTTCAGAACACGATGTTAGTTAGATTAAATCTCTAAGAATTCAAAAAAATAGATCATGGAATTGTATGAGAATATATCTGAAAGGCTCGGTTTCCATGGAAATACAGCCTTACTGTGGACGGGGCCGTGTTCTAACATTTTAAAACTGACTTTCAAACAGTTCAGAAATGACGAATATACGGTTTCCATTTATAATTCTTATTAAATCTGTTCGATATTTAAAAGAAACTTGGTTACAAAACTTTAAATTTCAATCTATAGACCTTAGACCACAATGTGAGTTGGAAAGAACCTTTAAGAAATTAAAATAATAGGACCTTCTTTTGTGTAGGAAGGTATCTGAAAAGCTAAGAAATCAGGTAAGTAGAGTCTTACTGTCTGTGGGGCCATGATCCAAAACTGAAAGCCGTCAAAGAAACAGCTGTTTAGTCACGAGGATACTGATTACATTTGTATTTATGGGAAAAAACTTGGCGTTTTTAAAAAAGGCCACATAAAATTCTTCAAAATACGAGCCTGTAGAGTTCAGAACACGATGTTAGTTAGATTAAATCTCTAAGAATTCAAAAAAATAGATCATGGACTTGTATGAGAATATATCTGAAACGCTCGGTTTCCATGGAAATACAGCCTTACTGTGGACGGGGCCGTGTTCTAACAGTGAAAACTGACTTTCAAACAGTTCAGAAATGACGAATATACGGTTTCCATGTATAATTCTTGTTAAATCTGTTAGATATTTAAAAGAAACTTGGTTACAAAACTTTAAATTTCAATCTATAGACCTTAGACCACAATGTGAGTTGGACAGAACCTTTAAGAAATCAAAATAATAGGACCTTCTTTTGTGTAGGAAGGTATCTGAAAAGCTCCGAAAACAAGTAAGTAGAACCTTACTCTCTGGGTGCCGTGTTCAAACACTGAAAGCTGTCCGAGAAACAGCTGTTTAGTCACGAGGATACTAATTATAATTGTATTTCCGGGAAAAAACCCCGCATCAAAATCTTCAAAATTAAAACCTGTAGAGTTCAGAACACGATGTTAGTTAGATTAAATCTCTAAGAAGTCAATAAAATAGATCCTGGAGTTGTATGGGCATATATCTGAAACTCTAGGCTTCCATGTAAATACAGCCTTACTGTAACTGGGCTTTGTGCTAGAGTGAAAACTGACTTTCAAACAAGTGGGAAATGACGAATTGACGGTTGCCATATATAATTCCTGTTCAATCTGTTAGATATTGAAAAGAAACTTGGTTACAACAGTTTAAAATTCAATCCATAGACCTTAGAACACTATGTGAGTTGGACTGAACCTTTTAGAAATCAAAATAATAGAATCTTGTTTGGTGTAGGATGGTATATGAAAAGCTCGGAAAATAAGTAAATAGAGACATACTCTCTGTGGGGCCGTGTTCAAACACTGAAAGACGTCATAGAAACAGTTGTTTAGTCAAGAGGATACCGATTACATTTGTATTTCCGGGAAAAAACTTGTCGTTTTTAGAAAACCCGGCATATATATATTCAAAATTCAAGCCTGTAGAGTTCAGAACACGATGTTAGTTAGATTAAATCTCTAAGAAGTCAATAAAATAGATCCTGGAGTTGTATGGGAATATATCTGAAACGTTAGGGTCCATGTAAATACAGCTTTACACTATCGGGGCCGTGTTCTAACAGTGAAAACTGACTTTCAAACACTTCTAAAATAACGAATATACGGTTGCCATATATAATTCCTGTTCATTCTGTTATTTAAAAGAAACCTGGTTACAACCCTTTAAAATAGACTCTATAGACCTTAGAACACAATATGAGTTGGACAGAACCTTTAAGAAATCAAAATAATAGGACCTTCTTTTGTGTAGTAGGGTATCTGAAAAGCTGAGAAAACAAGTAAGTAGAGCCATACTCTCTGTGGGGCCATGATCCAAAACTGAAAGCCGTCATAGAAACAGCTGTTTAGTCACGAGGATACTGATTACATTTGTATTTATGGGAAAAAAACTTGGCGTTTTTAAAAAAGGCCACATAAAATTCTTCAAAATACGAGCCTGTAGAGTTCAGAACACGATGTTAGTTAGATTAAATCTCTAAGAATTCAAAAAAATAGATCATGGAATTGTATGAGAATATATCTGAAAGGCTCGGTTTCCATGGAAATACAGCCTTACTGTGGACGGGGCCGTGTTCTAACATTTTAAAACTGACTTTCAAACAGTTCAGAAATGACGAATATACGGTTTCCATTTATAATTCTTATTAAATCTGTTCGATATTTAAAAGAAACTTGGTTACAAAACTTTAAATTTCAATCTATAGACCTTAGACCACAATGTGAGTTGGACAGAACCTTTAAGAAATTAAAATAATAGGACCTTCTTTTGTGTAGGAAGGTATCTGAAAAGCTAAGAAATCAGGTAAGTAGAGTCTTACTGTCTGTGGGGCCATGATCCAAAACTGAAAGCCGTCAAAGAAACAGCTGTTTAGTCACGAGGATACTGATTACATTTGTATTTATGGGAAAAAACTTGGCGTTTTTAAAAAAGGCCACATAAAATTCTTCAAAATACGAGCCTGTAGAGTTCAGAACACGATGTTAGTTAGATTAAATCTCTAAGAATTCAAAAAAATAGATCATGGAATTGTATGAGAATATATCTGAAACGCTCGGTTTCCATGGAAATACAGCCTTACTGTGGACGGGGCCGTGTTCTAACAGTGAAAACTGACTTTCAAACAGTTCAGAAATGACGAATATACGGTTTCCATGTATAATTCTTGTTAAATCTGTTAGATATTTAAAAGAAACTTGGTTACAAAACTTTAAATTTCAATCTATAGACCTTAGACCACAATGTGAGTTGGACAGAACCTTTAAGAAATCAAAATAATAGGACCTTCTTTTGTGTAGGAAGGTATCTGAAAAGCTCCGAAAACAAGTAAGTAGAACCTTACTCTCTGGGTGCCGTGTTCAAACACTGAAAGCTGTCCGAGAAACAGCTGTTTAGTCACGAGGATACTAATTATAATTGTATTTCCGGGAAAAAACCCGGCATCAAAATCTTCAAAATTAAAACCTGTAGAGTTCAGAACACGATGTTAGTTAGATTAAATCTCTAAGAAGTCAATAAAATAGATCCTGGAGTTGTATGGGCATATATCTGAAACTCTAGGCTTCCATGTAAATACAGCCTTACTGTAACTGGGCTTTGTGCTAGAGTGAAAACTGACTTTCAAACAAGTGGGAAATGACGAATTGACGGTTGCCATATATAATTCCTGTTCAATCTGTTAGATATTGAAAAGAAACTTGGTTACAACAGTTTAAAATTCAATCCATAGACCTTAGAACACTATGTGAGTTGGACTGAACCTTTTAGAAATCAAAATAATAGAATCTTGTTTGGTGTAGGATGGTATCTGAAAAGCTCGGAAAATAAGTAAATAGAGACATACTCTGTGTGGGGCCGTGTTCAAACACTGAAAGACGTCATAGAAACAGTTGTTTAGTCAAGAGGATACCGATTACATTTGTATTTCCGGGAAAAAACTTGTCGTTTTTAGAAAACCCGGCATATATATATTCAAAATTCAAGCCTGTAGAGTTCAGAACACGATGTTAGTTAGATTAAATCTCTAAGAAGTCAATAAAATAGATCCTGGAGTTGTATGGGAATATATCTGAAACGTTAGGGTCCATGTAAATACAGCTTTACACTATCGGGGCCGTGTTCTAACAGTGAAAACTGACTTTCAAACACTTCTAAAATAACGAATATACGGTTGCCATATATAATTCCTGTTCATTCTGTTATTTAAAAGAAACCTGGTTACAACCCTTTAAAATAGATTCTATAGACCTTAGAACACAATATGAGTTGGACAGAACCTTTAAGAAATCAAAATAATAGGACCTTCTTTTGTGTAGTAGGGTATCTGAAAAGCTGAGAAAACAAGTAAGTAGAGCCATACTCTCTGTGGGGCCATGATCCAAAACTGAAAGCCGTCATAGAAACAGCTGTTTAGTCACGAGGATACTGATTACATTTGTATTTATGGGAAAAAACTTGGCGTTTTTAAAAAACGCCACATAAAATTCTTCAAAATACGAGCCTGTGGAGTTCAGAACACCATGTTAGTTAGATTAAATCTCTAAGAATTCAAAAAAATAGAACATAGAATTCTATGAGAATATATCTGAAACGCTAGGTTTCCATGGAAATACAGCCTTGCTGTGGACGGGGCCGTGTTCTAACAGTGAAAACTGACTTTCAAACAGTTCAGAAATGACGAATATATGGTTTCCATTTATAATTCTTGTTAAATCTGTTAGATATTTAAAAGAAACTTGGTTACAAAACTTTAAATTTCAATCTATAGACCTTAGACCACAATGTGAGTTGGACAGAACCTTTAAGAAATCAAAATAATAGGACCTTCTTTTGTGTAGGAAGGTATCTGAAAAGCTAAGAAAGCAGGTAAGTAGAGTCTTACTCTCTGTTGGGCCATGATCCAAAACTGAAAGCCGTCATAGAAACAGCTGTTTAGTCACGAGGATACTGATTACATTTGTATTTATGGGAAAAAACTTGGCGTTTTTAAAAAAGGCCACATAAAATTCTTCAAAATAGGAGCCTGTGGAGTTCAGAACACTATGTTAGTTAGATTAAATCTCTGAGAATTCAAAAAAAATAGAACATGGAATTCTATGAGAATATATCTGAAATGCTAGGTTTCCATGAAAATACAGCCTTGCTGTGGACGGGGCCGTGTTCTAACAGTGAAAACTGACTTTCAAACAGTTCAGAAATGACGAATATACGGTTTCCATGTATAATTCTTGTTAAATCTGTTAGATATTTAAAAGAAACTTGGTTACAAAACTTTAAATTTCAATCTATAGACCTTAGACCACAATGTGAGTTGGACAGAACCATTAAGAAATTAAAATAATAGGACCTTCTTTTGTGTAGGAAGGTATCTGAAAAGCTAAGAAATCAGGGAAGTAGAGTCTTACTGTCTGTGGGGCCATGATCCAAAACTGAATGCCGTCAAAGAAACAGCTGTTTAGTCACGAGGATACTGATTACATTTGTATTTATGGGAAAAAACTTGGCGTTTTTAAAAAAGGCCACATAAAATTCTTCAAAATACGAGCCTGTAGAGTTCAGAACACGATGTTAGTTAGATTAAATCTCTAAGAATTCAAAAAAATAGATCATGGAATTGTATGAGAATATATCTGAAACGCTCGGTTTCCATGGAAATACAGCCTTACTGTGGACGGGGCCGTGTTCTAACAGTGAAAACTGACTTTCAAACAGTTCAGAAATGACGAATATACGGTTTCCATGTATAATTCTTGTTAAATCTGTTAGATATTTAAAAGAAAGTTGGTTACAAAACTTTAAATTTCAATCTATAGACCTTAGACCACAATGTGAGTTGGACAGAACCTTTAAGAAATCAAAATAATAGGACCTTCTTTTGTGTAGGAAGGTATCTGAAAAGCTCCGAAAACAAGTAAGTAGAACCTTACTCTCTGGGTGCCGTGTTCAAACACTGAAAGCTGTCCGAGAAACAGCTGTTTAGTCACGAGGATACTAATTATAATTGTATTTCCGGGAAAAAACCCGGCATCAAAATCTTCAAAATTAAAACCTGTAGAGTTCAGAACACGATGTTAGTTAGATTAAATCTCTAAGAAGTCAATAAAATAGATCCTGGAGTTGTATGGGCATATATCTGAAACTCTAGGCTTCCACGTAAATACAGCCTTACTGTAACTGGGCTTTGTGCTAGAGTGAAAACTGACTTTCAAACAAGTGGGAAATGACGAATTGACGGTTGCCATATATAATTCCTGTTCAATCTGTTAGATATTGAAAAGAAACTTGGCTACAACAGTTTAAAATTCAGTCCATAGACCTTAGAACACTATGTGAGTTGGACTGAACCTTTTAGAAATCAAAATAATAGAATCTTGTTTGGTGTAGGATGGTATCTGAAAAGCTCGGAAAATAAGTCAATAGAGACATACTCTCTTTGGGGCCGTGTTCAAACACTGAAAGACGTCATAGAAACAGTTGTTTAGTCAAGAGGATACCGATTACATTTGTATTTCCGGGAAAAAACTTGTCGTTTTTAGAAAACCCGGCATATATATATTCAAAATTCAAGCCTGTAGAGTTCAGAACACAATGTTAGTTAGATTA
Organism: Myotis yumanensis; assembly: GCF_028538775.1. Taxonomy (NCBI): domain Eukaryota; kingdom Metazoa; phylum Chordata; class Mammalia; order Chiroptera; family Vespertilionidae; genus Myotis; species Myotis yumanensis. Next base: position 18,866,621 of record NW_027223772.1, on the reverse strand, counting down.
AATCTCTAAGAAGTCAATAAAATAGATCCTGGAGTTGTATGGGAATATATCTGAAACGTTAGGGTCCATGTAAATACAGCTTTACACTATCGGGGCCGTGTTCTAACAGTGAAAACTGACTTTCAAACACTTCTAAAATAACGAATATACGGTTGCCCTATATAATTCCTGTTCATTCTGTTATTTAAAAGAAAACTGGTTACAACCCTTTAAAATAGACTCTATAGACCTTAGAACACAATATGAGTTGGACAGAACCTTTAAGAAATCAAAATAATAGGACCTTCTTTTGTGTAGTAGGGTATCTGAAAAGCTGAGAAAACAAGTAAGTAGAGCCATACTCTCTGTGGGGCCATGATCCAAAACTGAAAGCCGTCATAGAAACAGCTGTTTAGTCACGAGGATACTGATTACATTTGTATTTATGGGAAAAAACTTGGCGTTTTTAAAAAACGCCACATAAAATTCTTCAAAATAGGAGCCTGTGGAGTTCAGAACACGATGTTAGTTAGATTAAATCTCTAAGAATTCAAAAAAAATAGAACATGGAATTCTATGAGAATATATCTGAAACGCTAGGTTTCCATGAAAATACAGCCTTGCTGTGGACGGGGCCGTGTTCTAACAGTGAAAACTGACTTTCAAACAGTTCAGAAATGACGAATATACGGTTTCCATGTATAATTCTTGTTAAATCTGTTAGATATTTAAAAGAAACTTGGTTACAAAACTTTAAATTTCAATCTATAGACCTTAGACCACAATGTGAGTTGGACAGAACCTTTAAGAAATCAAAATAATAGGACCTTCTCTTGTGTAGGAAGGTATCTGAAAAGCTCCGAAAACAAGTAAGTAGAACCTTACTCTCTGGGTGCCGTGTTCAAACACTGAAAGCTGTCCGAGAAACAGCTGTTTAGTCACGAGGATACTAATTATAATTGTATTTCCGGGAAAAAACCCGGCATCAAAATCTTCAAAATTAAAACCTGTAGAGTTCAGAACACGATGTTAGTTAGATTAAATCTCTAAGAAGTCAATAAAATAGATCCTGGAGTTGTATGGGCATATATCTGAAACTCTAGGCTTCCATGTAAATACAGCCTTACTGTAACTGGGCTTTGTGCTAGAGTGAAAACTGACTTTCAAACAAGTGGGAAATGACGAATTGACGGTTGCCATATATAATTCCTGTTCAATCTGTTAGATATTGAAAAGAAACTTGGTTACAACAGTTTAAAATTCAATCCATAGACCTTAGAACACTATGTGAGTTGGACTGAACCTTTTAGAAATCAAAATAATAGAATCTTGTTTGGTGTAGGATGGTATCTGAAAAGCTCGGAAAATAAGTAAATAGAGACATACTCTGTGTGGGGCCGTGTTCAAACACTGAAAGACGTCATAGAAACAGTTGTTTAGTCAAGAGGATACCGATTACATTTGTATTTCCGGGAAAAAACTTGTCGTTTTTAGAAAACCCGGCATATATATATTCAAAATTCAAGCCTGTAGAGTTCAGAACACGATGTTAGTTTGATTAAATCTCTAAGAAGTCAATAAAATAGATCCTGGAGTTGTATGGGAATATATCTGAAACGTTAGGGTCCATGTAAATACAGCTTTACACTATCGGGGCCGTGTTCTAACAGTGAAAACTGACTTTCAAACACTTCTAAAATAACGAATATACGGTTGCCATATATAATTCCTGTTCATTCTGTTATTTAAAAGAAAACTGGTTACAACCCTTTAAAATAGACTCTATAGACCTTAGAACACAATATGAGTTGGACAGAACCTTTAAGAAATCAAAATAATAGGACCTTCTTTTGTGTAGTAGGGTATCTGAAAAGCTGAGAAAACAAGTAAGTAGAGCCATACTCTCTGTGGGGCCATGATCCAAAACTGAAAGCCGTCATACAAACAGCTGTTTAGTCACGAGGATACTGATTACATTTGTATTTATGGGAAAAAACTTGGCGTTTTTAAAAAACGCCACATAAAATTCTTCAAAATAGGAGCCTGTGGAGTTCAGAACACGATGTTAGTTAGATTAAATCTCTAAGAATTCAAAAAAAATAGAACATGGAATTCTATGAGAATATATCTGAAACGCTAGGTTTCCATGAAAATACAGCCTTGCTGTGGACGGGGCCGTGTTCTAACAGTGAAAACTGACTTTCAAACAGTTCAGAAATGACGAATATACGGTTTCCATGTATAATTCTTGTTAAATCTGTTAGATATTTAAAAGAAACTTGGTTACAAAACTTTAAATTTCAATCTATAGACCTTAGACCACAATGTGAGTTGGACAGAACCTTTAAGAAATCAAAATAATAGGACCTTCTCTTGTGTAGGAAGGTATCTGAAAAGCTCCGAAAACAAGTAAGTAGAACCTTACTCTCTGGGTGCCGTGTTCAAACACTGAAAGCTGTCCGAGAAACAGCTGTTTAGTCACGAGGATACTAATTATAATTGTATTTCCGGGAAAAAACCCGGCATCAAAATCTTCAAAATTAAAACCTGTAGAGTTCAGAACACGATGTTAGTTAGATTAAATCTCTAAGAAGTCAATAAAATAGATCCTGGAGTTGTATGGGCATATATCTGAAACTCTAGGCTTCCATGTAAATACAGCCTTACTGTAACTGGGCTTTGTGCTAGAGTGAAAACTGACTTTCAAACAAGTGGGAAATGACGAATTGACGGTTGCCATATATAATTCCTGTTCAATCTGTTAGATATTGAAAAGAAACTTGGTTACAACAGTTTAAAATTCAATCCATAGACCTTAGAACACTATGTGAGTTGGACTGAACCTTTTAGAAATCAAAATAATAGAATCTTGTTTGGTGTAGGATGGTATCTGAAAAGCTCGGAAAATAAGTAAATAGAGACATACTCTCTGTGGGGCCGTGTTCAAACACTGAAAGACGTCATAGAAACAGTTGTTTAGTCAAGAGGATACCGATTACATTTGTATTTCCGGGAAAAAACTTGTCGTTTTTAGAAAACCCGGCATATATATATTCAAAATTCAAGCCTGTAGAGTTCAGAACACGATGTTAGTTAGATTAAATCTCTAAGAAGTCAATAAAATAGATCCTGGAGTTGTATGGGAATATATCTGAAACGTTAGGGTCCATGTAAATACAGCTTTACACTATCGGGGCCGTGTTCTAACAGTGAAAACTGACTTTCAAACACTTCTAAAATAACGAATATACGGTTGCCATATATAATTCCTGTTCATTCTGTTATTTAAAAGAAACCTGGTTACAACCCTTTAAAATAGACTCTATAGACCTTAGAACACAATATGAGTTGGACAGAACCTTTAAGAAATCAAAATAATAGGACCTTCTTTTGTGTAGTAGGGTATCTGAAAAGCTGAGAAAACAAGTAAGTAGAGCCATACTCTCTGTGGGGCCATGATCCAAAACTGAAAGCCGTCATAGAAACAGCTGTTTAGTCACGAGGATACTGATTACATTTGTATTTATGGGAAAAAAACTTGGCGTTTTTAAAAAAGGCCACATAAAATTCTTCAAAATACGAGCCTGTAGAGTTCAGAACACGATGTTAGTTAGATTAAATCTCTAAGAATTCAAAAAAATAGATCATGGAATTGTATGAGAATATATCTGAAAGGCTCGGTTTCCATGGAAATACAGCCTTACTGTGGACGGGGCCGTGTTCTAACATTTTAAAACTGACTTTCAAACAGTTCAGAAATGACGAATATACGGTTTCCATTTATAATTCTTATTAAATCTGTTCGATATTTAAAAGAAACTTGGTTACAAAACTTTAAATTTCAATCTATAGACCTTAGACCACAATGTGAGTTGGAAAGAACCTTTAAGAAATTAAAATAATAGGACCTTCTTTTGTGTAGGAAGGTATCTGAAAAGCTAAGAAATCAGGTAAGTAGAGTCTTACTGTCTGTGGGGCCATGATCCAAAACTGAAAGCCGTCAAAGAAACAGCTGTTTAGTCACGAGGATACTGATTACATTTGTATTTATGGGAAAAAACTTGGCGTTTTTAAAAAAGGCCACATAAAATTCTTCAAAATACGAGCCTGTAGAGTTCAGAACACGATGTTAGTTAGATTAAATCTCTAAGAATTCAAAAAAATAGATCATGGACTTGTATGAGAATATATCTGAAACGCTCGGTTTCCATGGAAATACAGCCTTACTGTGGACGGGGCCGTGTTCTAACAGTGAAAACTGACTTTCAAACAGTTCAGAAATGACGAATATACGGTTTCCATGTATAATTCTTGTTAAATCTGTTAGATATTTAAAAGAAACTTGGTTACAAAACTTTAAATTTCAATCTATAGACCTTAGACCACAATGTGAGTTGGACAGAACCTTTAAGAAATCAAAATAATAGGACCTTCTTTTGTGTAGGAAGGTATCTGAAAAGCTCCGAAAACAAGTAAGTAGAACCTTACTCTCTGGGTGCCGTGTTCAAACACTGAAAGCTGTCCGAGAAACAGCTGTTTAGTCACGAGGATACTAATTATAATTGTATTTCCGGGAAAAAACCCCGCATCAAAATCTTCAAAATTAAAACCTGTAGAGTTCAGAACACGATGTTAGTTAGATTAAATCTCTAAGAAGTCAATAAAATAGATCCTGGAGTTGTATGGGCATATATCTGAAACTCTAGGCTTCCATGTAAATACAGCCTTACTGTAACTGGGCTTTGTGCTAGAGTGAAAACTGACTTTCAAACAAGTGGGAAATGACGAATTGACGGTTGCCATATATAATTCCTGTTCAATCTGTTAGATATTGAAAAGAAACTTGGTTACAACAGTTTAAAATTCAATCCATAGACCTTAGAACACTATGTGAGTTGGACTGAACCTTTTAGAAATCAAAATAATAGAATCTTGTTTGGTGTAGGATGGTATATGAAAAGCTCGGAAAATAAGTAAATAGAGACATACTCTCTGTGGGGCCGTGTTCAAACACTGAAAGACGTCATAGAAACAGTTGTTTAGTCAAGAGGATACCGATTACATTTGTATTTCCGGGAAAAAACTTGTCGTTTTTAGAAAACCCGGCATATATATATTCAAAATTCAAGCCTGTAGAGTTCAGAACACGATGTTAGTTAGATTAAATCTCTAAGAAGTCAATAAAATAGATCCTGGAGTTGTATGGGAATATATCTGAAACGTTAGGGTCCATGTAAATACAGCTTTACACTATCGGGGCCGTGTTCTAACAGTGAAAACTGACTTTCAAACACTTCTAAAATAACGAATATACGGTTGCCATATATAATTCCTGTTCATTCTGTTATTTAAAAGAAACCTGGTTACAACCCTTTAAAATAGACTCTATAGACCTTAGAACACAATATGAGTTGGACAGAACCTTTAAGAAATCAAAATAATAGGACCTTCTTTTGTGTAGTAGGGTATCTGAAAAGCTGAGAAAACAAGTAAGTAGAGCCATACTCTCTGTGGGGCCATGATCCAAAACTGAAAGCCGTCATAGAAACAGCTGTTTAGTCACGAGGATACTGATTACATTTGTATTTATGGGAAAAAAACTTGGCGTTTTTAAAAAAGGCCACATAAAATTCTTCAAAATACGAGCCTGTAGAGTTCAGAACACGATGTTAGTTAGATTAAATCTCTAAGAATTCAAAAAAATAGATCATGGAATTGTATGAGAATATATCTGAAAGGCTCGGTTTCCATGGAAATACAGCCTTACTGTGGACGGGGCCGTGTTCTAACATTTTAAAACTGACTTTCAAACAGTTCAGAAATGACGAATATACGGTTTCCATTTATAATTCTTATTAAATCTGTTCGATATTTAAAAGAAACTTGGTTACAAAACTTTAAATTTCAATCTATAGACCTTAGACCACAATGTGAGTTGGACAGAACCTTTAAGAAATTAAAATAATAGGACCTTCTTTTGTGTAGGAAGGTATCTGAAAAGCTAAGAAATCAGGTAAGTAGAGTCTTACTGTCTGTGGGGCCATGATCCAAAACTGAAAGCCGTCAAAGAAACAGCTGTTTAGTCACGAGGATACTGATTACATTTGTATTTATGGGAAAAAACTTGGCGTTTTTAAAAAAGGCCACATAAAATTCTTCAAAATACGAGCCTGTAGAGTTCAGAACACGATGTTAGTTAGATTAAATCTCTAAGAATTCAAAAAAATAGATCATGGAATTGTATGAGAATATATCTGAAACGCTCGGTTTCCATGGAAATACAGCCTTACTGTGGACGGGGCCGTGTTCTAACAGTGAAAACTGACTTTCAAACAGTTCAGAAATGACGAATATACGGTTTCCATGTATAATTCTTGTTAAATCTGTTAGATATTTAAAAGAAACTTGGTTACAAAACTTTAAATTTCAATCTATAGACCTTAGACCACAATGTGAGTTGGACAGAACCTTTAAGAAATCAAAATAATAGGACCTTCTTTTGTGTAGGAAGGTATCTGAAAAGCTCCGAAAACAAGTAAGTAGAACCTTACTCTCTGGGTGCCGTGTTCAAACACTGAAAGCTGTCCGAGAAACAGCTGTTTAGTCACGAGGATACTAATTATAATTGTATTTCCGGGAAAAAACCCGGCATCAAAATCTTCAAAATTAAAACCTGTAGAGTTCAGAACACGATGTTAGTTAGATTAAATCTCTAAGAAGTCAATAAAATAGATCCTGGAGTTGTATGGGCATATATCTGAAACTCTAGGCTTCCATGTAAATACAGCCTTACTGTAACTGGGCTTTGTGCTAGAGTGAAAACTGACTTTCAAACAAGTGGGAAATGACGAATTGACGGTTGCCATATATAATTCCTGTTCAATCTGTTAGATATTGAAAAGAAACTTGGTTACAACAGTTTAAAATTCAATCCATAGACCTTAGAACACTATGTGAGTTGGACTGAACCTTTTAGAAATCAAAATAATAGAATCTTGTTTGGTGTAGGATGGTATCTGAAAAGCTCGGAAAATAAGTAAATAGAGACATACTCTGTGTGGGGCCGTGTTCAAACACTGAAAGACGTCATAGAAACAGTTGTTTAGTCAAGAGGATACCGATTACATTTGTATTTCCGGGAAAAAACTTGTCGTTTTTAGAAAACCCGGCATATATATATTCAAAATTCAAGCCTGTAGAGTTCAGAACACGATGTTAGTTAGATTAAATCTCTAAGAAGTCAATAAAATAGATCCTGGAGTTGTATGGGAATATATCTGAAACGTTAGGGTCCATGTAAATACAGCTTTACACTATCGGGGCCGTGTTCTAACAGTGAAAACTGACTTTCAAACACTTCTAAAATAACGAATATACGGTTGCCATATATAATTCCTGTTCATTCTGTTATTTAAAAGAAACCTGGTTACAACCCTTTAAAATAGATTCTATAGACCTTAGAACACAATATGAGTTGGACAGAACCTTTAAGAAATCAAAATAATAGGACCTTCTTTTGTGTAGTAGGGTATCTGAAAAGCTGAGAAAACAAGTAAGTAGAGCCATACTCTCTGTGGGGCCATGATCCAAAACTGAAAGCCGTCATAGAAACAGCTGTTTAGTCACGAGGATACTGATTACATTTGTATTTATGGGAAAAAACTTGGCGTTTTTAAAAAACGCCACATAAAATTCTTCAAAATACGAGCCTGTGGAGTTCAGAACACCATGTTAGTTAGATTAAATCTCTAAGAATTCAAAAAAATAGAACATAGAATTCTATGAGAATATATCTGAAACGCTAGGTTTCCATGGAAATACAGCCTTGCTGTGGACGGGGCCGTGTTCTAACAGTGAAAACTGACTTTCAAACAGTTCAGAAATGACGAATATATGGTTTCCATTTATAATTCTTGTTAAATCTGTTAGATATTTAAAAGAAACTTGGTTACAAAACTTTAAATTTCAATCTATAGACCTTAGACCACAATGTGAGTTGGACAGAACCTTTAAGAAATCAAAATAATAGGACCTTCTTTTGTGTAGGAAGGTATCTGAAAAGCTAAGAAAGCAGGTAAGTAGAGTCTTACTCTCTGTTGGGCCATGATCCAAAACTGAAAGCCGTCATAGAAACAGCTGTTTAGTCACGAGGATACTGATTACATTTGTATTTATGGGAAAAAACTTGGCGTTTTTAAAAAAGGCCACATAAAATTCTTCAAAATAGGAGCCTGTGGAGTTCAGAACACTATGTTAGTTAGATTAAATCTCTGAGAATTCAAAAAAAATAGAACATGGAATTCTATGAGAATATATCTGAAATGCTAGGTTTCCATGAAAATACAGCCTTGCTGTGGACGGGGCCGTGTTCTAACAGTGAAAACTGACTTTCAAACAGTTCAGAAATGACGAATATACGGTTTCCATGTATAATTCTTGTTAAATCTGTTAGATATTTAAAAGAAACTTGGTTACAAAACTTTAAATTTCAATCTATAGACCTTAGACCACAATGTGAGTTGGACAGAACCATTAAGAAATTAAAATAATAGGACCTTCTTTTGTGTAGGAAGGTATCTGAAAAGCTAAGAAATCAGGGAAGTAGAGTCTTACTCTCTGTGGGGCCATGATCCAAAACTGAAAGCCGTCATAGAAACAGCTGTTTAGTCACGAGGATACTGATTACATTTGTATTTATGGGAAAAAACTTGGCGTTTTTAAAAAACGCCACATAAAATTCTTCAAAATAGGAGCCTGTGGAGTTCAGAACACGATGTTAGTTAGATTAAATCTCTAAGAATTCAAAAAAAATAGAACATGGAATTCTATGAGAATATATCTGAAACGCTAGGTTTCCATGAAAATACAGCCTTGCTGTGGACGGGGCCGTGTTCTAACAGTGAAAACTGACTTTCAAACAGTTCAGAAATGACGAATATACGGTTTCCATGTATAATTCTTGTTAAATCTGTTAGATATTTAAAAGAAACTTGGTTACAAAACTTTAAATTTCAATCTATAGACCTTAGACCACAATGTGAGTTGGACAGAACCTTTAAGAAATCAAAATAATAGGACCTTCTCTTGTGTAGGAAGGTATCTGAAAAGCTCCGAAAACAAGTAAGTAGAACCTTACTCTCTGGGTGCCGTGTTCAAACACTGAAAGCTGTCCGAGAAACAGCTGTTTAGTCACGAGGATACTAATTATAATTGTATTTCCGGGAAAAAACCCGGCATCAAAATCTTCAAAATTAAAACCTGTAGAGTTCAGAACACGATGTTAGTTAGATTAAATCTCTAAGAAGTCAATAAAATAGATCCTGGAGTTGTATGGGCATATATCTGAAACTCTAGGCTTCCATGTAAATACAGCCTTACTGTAACTGGGCTTTGTGCTAGAGTGAAAACTGACTTTCAAACAAGTGGGAAATGACGAATTGACGGTTGCCATATATAATTCCTGTTCAATCTGTTAGATATTGAAAAGAAACTTGGTTACAACAGTTTAAAATTCAATCCATAGACCTTAGAACACTATGTGAGTTGGACTGAACCTTTTAGAAATCAAAATAATAGAATCTTGTTTGGTGTAGGATGGTATCTGAAAAGCTCGGAAAATAAGTAAATAGAGACATACTCTGTGTGGGGCCGTGTTCAAACACTGAAAGACGTCATAGAAACAGTTGTTTAGTCAAGAGGATACCGATTACATTTGTATTTCCGGGAAAAAACTTGTCGTTTTTAGAAAACCCGGCATATATATATTCAAAATTCAAGCCTGTAGAGTTCAGAACACGATGTTAGTTTGATTAAATCTCTAAGAAGTCAATAAAATAGATCCTGGAGTTGTATGGGAATATATCTGAAACGTTAGGGTCCATGTAAATACAGCTTTACACTATCGGGGCCGTGTTCTAACAGTGAAAACTGACTTTCAAACACTTCTAAAATAACGAATATACGGTTGCCATATATAATTCCTGTTCATTCTGTTATTTAAAAGAAACCTGGTTACAACCCTTTGAAATAGACTCTATAGACCTTAGAACACAATATGAGTTGGACAGAACCTTTAAGAAATCAAAATAATAGGACCTTCTTTTGTGTAGTAGGGTATCTGAAAAGCTGAGAAAACAAGTAAGTAGAGCCATACTCTCTGTGGGGCCATGATCCAAAACTGAAAGCCGTCATAGAAACAGCTGTTTAGTCACGAGGATACTGATTACATTTGTATTTATGGGAAAAAACTTGGCGTTTTTAAAAAAGGCCACATAAAATTCTTCAAAATAGGAGCCTGTAGAGTTCAGAACACGATGTTAGTTAGATTAAATCTCTAAGAATTCAAAAAAATAGATCATGGAATTGTATGAGAATATATCTGAAAGGCTCGGTTTCCATGGAAATACAGCCTTACTGGGGACGGGGCCGTGTTCTAACATTTTAAAACTGACTTTCAAACAGTTCAGAAATGACGAATATACGGTTTCCATTTATAATTCTTATTAAATCTGTTCGATGTTTAAAAGAAACTTGGTTACAAAACTTTAAATTTCAATCTATAGACCTTAGACCACAATGTGAGTTGGACAGAACCTTTAAGAAATTAAAATAATAGGACCTTCTTTTGTGTAGGAAGGTATCTGAAAAGCTAAGAAATCAGGTAAGTAGAGCCTTACTGTCTGTGGGGCCATGATCCAAAACTGAAAGCCGTCAAATAAACAGCTGTTTAGTCACGAGGATACTGATTACATTTGTATTTATGGGAAAAAACTTGGCGTTTTTAAAAAAGGCCACATAAAATTCTTCAAAATACGAGCCTGTAGAGTTCAGAACACGATGTTAGTTAGATTAAATCTCTAAGAATTCAAAAAAATAGATCATGGAATTGTATGAGAATATATCTGAAACGCTCGGTTTCCATGGAAATAAAGCCTTACTGTGGACGGGGCCGTGTTCTAACAGTGAAAACTGACTTTCAAACAGTTCAGAAATGACGAATATACGGTTTGCATGTATAATTCTTGTTAAATCTGTTAGATATTTAAAAGAAACTTGGTTACAAAACTTTAAATTTCAATCTATAGACCTTAGACCACAATGTGAGTTGGACAGAACCTTTAAGAAATCAAAATAATAGGACCTTCTTTTGTGTAGGAAGGTATCTGAAAAGCTCCGAAAACAAGTAAGTAGAACCTTACTCTCTGGGTGCCGTGTTCAAACACTGAAAGCTGTCCGAGAAACAGCTGTTTAGTCACGAGGATACTAATTATAATTGTATTTCCGGGAAAAAACCCGGCATCAAAATCTTCAAAATTAAAACCTGTAGAGTTCAGAACACGATGTTAGTTAGATTAAATCTCTAAGAAGTCAATAAAATAGATCCTGGAGTTGTATGGGCATATATCTGAAACTCTAGGCTTCCACGTAAATACAGCCTTACTGTAACTGGGCTTTGTGCTAGAGTGAAAACTGACTTTCAAACAAGTGGGAAATGACGAATTGACGGTTGCCATATATAATTCCTGTTCAATCTGTTAGATATTGAAAAGAAACTTGGTTACAACAGTTTAAAATTCAATCCATAGACCTTAGAACACTATGTGAGTTGGATTGAACCTTTTAGAAATCAAAATAATAGAATCTTGTTTGGTGTAGGATGGTATCTGAAAAGCTCGGAAAATAAGTAAATAGAGACATACTCTCTGTGGGGCCGTGTTCAAACACTGAAAGACGTCATAGAAACAGTTGTTTAGTCAAGAGGATACCGATTACATTTGTATTTCCGGGAAAAAACTTGTCGTTTTTAGAAAACCCGGCATATATATATTCAAAATTCAAGCCTGTAGAGTTCAGAACACGATGTTAGTTAGATTAAATCTCTAAGAAGTCAATAAAATAGATCCTGGAGTTGTATGGGAATATATCTGAAACGTTAGGGTCCATGTAAATACAGCTTTACACTATCGGGGCCGTGTTCTAACAGTGAAAACTGACTTTCAAACACTTCTAAAATAACGAATATACGGTTGCCATATATAATTCCTGTTCATTCTGTTATTTAAAAGAAACCTGGTTACAACCCTTTAAAATAGATTCTATAGACCTTAGAACACAATATGAGTTGGACAGAACCTTTAAGAAATCAAAATAATAGGACCTTCTTTTGTGTAGTAGGGTATCTGAAAAGCTGAGAAAACAAGTAAGTAGAGCCATACTCTCTGTGGGGCCATGATCCAAAACTGAAAGCCGTCATAGAAACAGCTGTTTAGTCACGAGGATACTGATTACATTTGTATTTATGGGAAAAAACTTGGCGTTTTTAAAAAAGGCCACATAAAATTCTTCAAAATACGAGCCTGTAGAGTTCAGAACACGATGTTAGTTAGATTAAATCTCTAAGAATTCAAAAAAATAGATCATGGAATTGTATGAGAATATATCTGAAAGGCTCGGTTTCCATGGAAATACAGCCTTACTGGGGACGGGGCCGTGTTCTAACATTTTAAAACTGACTTTCAAACAGTTCAGAAATGACGAATATACGGTTTCCATTTATAATTCTTATTAAATCTGTTCGATATTTAAAAGAAACTTGGTTACAAAACTTTAAATTTCAATCTATAGACCTTAGACCACAATGTGAGTTGGACAGAACCTTTAAGAAATTAAAATAATAGGACCTTCTTTTGTGTAGGAAGGTATCTGAAAAGCTAAGAAATCAGGTAAGTAGAGCCTTACTGTCTGTGGGGCCATGATCCAAAACTGAAAGCCGTCAAAGAAACAGCTGTTTAGTCACGAGGATACTGATTACATTTGTATTTATGGGAAAAAACTTGGCGTTTTTAAAAAAGGCCACATAAAATTCTTCAAAATACGAGCCTGTAGAGTTCAGAACACGATGTTAGTTAGATTAAATCTCTAAGAATTCAAAAAAATAGATCATGGAATTGTATGAGAATATATCTGAAACGCTCGGTTTCCATGGAAATACAGCCTTACTGTGGACGGGGCCGTGTTCTAACAGTGAAAACTGACTTTCAAACAGTTCAGAAATGACGAATATACGGTTTGCATGTATAATTCTTGTTAAATCTGTTAGATATTTAAAAGAAACTTGGTTACAAAACTTTAAATTTCAATCTATAGACCTTAGACCACAATGTGAGTTGGACAGAACCTTTAAGAAATCAAAATAATAGGACCTTCTTTTGTGTAGGAAGGTATCTGAAAAGCTCCGAAAACAAGTAAGTAGAACCTTACTCTCTGGGTGCCGTGTTCAAACACTGAAAGCTGTCAGAGAAACAGCTGTTTAGTCACGAGGATACTAATTATAATTGTATTTCCGGGAAAAAACCCGGCATCAAAATCTTCAAAATTAAAACCTGTAGAGTTCAGAACACGATGTTAGTTAGATTAAATCTCTAAGAAGTCAATAAAATAGATCCTGGAGTTGTATGGGCATATATGTGAAACTCTAGGCTTCCACGTAAATACAGCCTTACTGTAACTGGGCTTTGTGCTAGAGTGAAAACTGACTTTCAAACAAGTGGGAAATGACGAATTGACGGTTGCCATATATAATTCCTGTTCAATCTGTTAGATATTGAAAAGAAACTTGGTTACAACAGTTTAAAATTCAATCCATAGACCTTAGAACACTATGTGAGTTGGACTGAACCTTTTAGAAATCAAAATAATAGAATCTTGTTTGGTGTAGGATGGTATCTGAAAAGCTCGGAAAATAAGTAAATAGAGACATACTCTCTGTGGGGCCGTGTTCAAACACTGAAAGACGTCATAGAAACAGTTGTTTAGTCAAGAGGATACCGATTACATTTGTATTTCCGGGAAAAAACTTGTCGTTTTTAGAAAACCCGGCATATATATATTCAAAATTCAAGCCTGTAGAGTTCAGAACACGATGTTAGTTAGATTAAATCTCTAAGAAGTCAATAAAATAGATCCTGGAGTTGTATGGGAATATATCTGAAACGTTAGGGTCCATGTAAATACAGCTTTACACTATCGGAGCCGTGTTCTAACAGTGAAAACTGACTTTCAAACACTTCTAAAATAACGAATATACGGTTTCCATATATAATTCCTGTTCATTCTGTTATTTAAAAGAAACCTGGTTACAACCCTTTAAAATAGATTCTATAGACCTTAGAACACAATATGAGTTGGACAGAACCTTTAAGAAATCAAAATAATAGGACCTTCTTTTGTGTAGTAGGGTATCTGAAAAGCTGAGAAAACAAGTAAGTAGAGCCATACTCTCTGTGGGGCCATGATCCAAAACTGAAAGCCGTCATAGAAACAGCTGTTTAGTCACGAGGATACTGATTACATTTGTATTTATGGGAAAAAACTTGGCGTTTTTAAAAAACGCCACAGAAAAATCTTCAAAATACGAGCCTGTGGAGTTCAGAACACCATGTTAGTTAGATTAAATCTCTAAGAATTCAAAAAAATAGAACATAGAATTCTATGAGAATATATCTGAAACGCTAGGTTTCCATGGAAATACAGCCTTGCTGTGGACGGGGCCGTGTTCTAACAGTGAAAACTGACTTTCAAACAGTTCAGAAATGACGAATATATGGTTTCCATTTATAATTCTTGTTAAATCTGTTAGATATTTAAAAGAAACTTGGTTACAAAACTTTAAATTTCAATCTATAGACCTTAGACCACAATGTGAGTTGGACAGAACCTTTAAGAAATCAAAATAATAGGACCTTCTTTTGTGTAGGAAGGTATCTGAAAAGCTAAGAAAGCAGGTAAGTAGAGTCTTACTCTCTGTTGGGCCATGATCCAAAACTGAAAGCCGTCATAGAAACAGCTGTTTAGTCACGAGGATACTGATTACATTTGTATTTATGGGAAAAAACTTGGCGTTTTTAAAAAAGGCCACATACAATTCTTCAAAATAGGAGCCTGTGGAGTTCAGAACACTATGTTAGTTAGATTAAATCTCTGAGAATTCAAAAAAAATAGAACATGGAATTCTATGAGAATATATCTGAAATGCTAGGTTTCCATGAAAATACAGCCTTGCTGTGGACGGGGCCGTGTTCTAACAGTGAAAACTGACTTTCAAACAGTTCAGAAATGACGAATATACGGTTTCCATGTATAATTCTTGTTAAATCTGTTAGATATTTAAAAGAAACTTGGTTACAAAACTTTAAATTTCAATCTATAGACCTTAGACCACAATGTGAGTTGGACAGAACCATTAAGAAATTAAAATAATAGGACCTTCTTTTGTGTAGGAAGGTATCTGAAAAGCTAAGAAATCAGGGAAGTAGAGTCTTACTGTCTGTGGGGCCATGATCCAAAACTGAATGCCGTCAAAGAAACAGCTGTTTAGTCACGAGGATACTGATTACATTTGTATTTATGGGAAAAAACTTGGCGTTTTTAAAAAAGGCCACATAAAATTCTTCAAAATACGAGCCTGTAGAGTTCAGAACACGATGTTAGTTAGATTAAATCTCTAAGAATTCAAAAAAATAGATCATGGAATTGTATGAGAATATATCTGAAACGCTCGGTTTCCATGGAAATACAGCCTTACTGTGGACGGGGCCGTGTTCTAACAGTGAAAACTGACTTTCAAACAGTTCAGAAATGACGAATATACGGTTTGCATGTATAATTCTTGTTAAATCTGTTAGATATTTAAAAGAAACTTGGTTACAAAACTTTAAATTTCAATCTATAGACCTTAGACCACAATGTGAGTTGGACAGAACCTTTAAGAAATCAAAATAATAGGACCTTCTTTTGTGTAGGAAGGTATCTGAAAAGCTCCGAAAACAAGTAAGTAGAACCTTACTCTCTGGGTGCCGTGTTCAAACACTGAAAGCTGTCCGAGAAACAGCTGTTTAGTCACGAGGATACTAATTATAATTGTATTTCCGGGAAAAAACCCGGCATCAAAATCTTCAAAATTAAAACCTGTAGAGTTCAGAACACGATGTTAGTTAGATTAAATCTCTAAGAAGTCAATAAAATAGATCCTGGAGTTGTATGGGCATATATCTGAAACTCTAGGCTTCCACGTAAATACAGCCTTACTGTAACTGGGCTTTGTGCTAGAGTGAAAACTGACTTTCAAACAAGTGGGAAATGACGAATTGACGGTTGCCATATATAATTCCTGTTCAATCTGTTAGATATTGAAAAGAAACTTGGCTACAACAGTTTAAAATTCAATCCATAGACCTTAGAACACTATGTGAGTTGGACTGAACCTTTTAGAAATCAAAATAATAGAATCTTGTTTGGTGTAGGATGGTATCTGAAAAGCTCGGAAAATAAGTAAATAGAGACATACTCTCTGTGGGGCCGTGTTCAAACACTGAAAGACGTCATAGAAACAGTTGTTTAGTCAAGAGGATACCGATTACATTTGTATTTCCGGGAAAAAACTTGTCGTTTTTAGAAAACCCGGCATATATATATTCAAAATTCAAGCCTGTAGAGTTCAGAACACGATGTTAGTTAGATTAAATCTCTAAGAAGTCAATAAAATAGATCCTGGAGTTGTATGGGAATATATCTGAAACGTTAGGGTCCATGTAAATACAGCTTTACACTATCGGGGCCGTGTTCTAACAGTGAAAACTGACTTTCAAACACTTCTAAAATAACGAATATACGGTTGCCCTATATAATTCCTGTTCATTCTGTTATTTAAAAGAAACCTGGTTACAACCCTTTAAAATAGACTCTATAGACCTTAGAACACAATATGAGTTGGACAGAACCTTTAAGAAATCAAAATAATAGGACCTTCTTTTGTGTAGTAGGGTATCTGAAAAGCTGAGAAAACAAGTAAGTAGAGCCATACTCTCTGTGGGGCCATGATCCAAAACTGAAAGCCGTCATAGAAACAGCTGTTTAGTCACGAGGATACTGATTACATTTGTATTTATGGGAAAAAACTTGGCGTTTTTAAAAAACGCCACATAAAATTCTTCAAAATAGGAGCCTGTGGAGTTCAGAACACGATGTTAGTTAGATTAAATCTCTAAGAATTCAAAAAAAAATAGAACATGGAATTCTATGAGAATATATCTGAAACGCTAGGTTTCCATGAAAATACAGCCTTGCTGTGGACGGGGCCGTGTTCTAACAGTGAAAACTGACTTTCAAACAGTTCAGAAATGACGAATATACGGTTTCCATGTATAATTCTTGTTAAATCTGTTCGATATTTAAAAGAAACTTGGTTACAAAACTTTAAATTTCAATCTATAGACCTTAGACCACAATGTGAGTTGGACAGAACCTTTAAGAAATCAAAATAATAGGACCTTCTTTTGTGTAGGAAGGTATCTGAAAAGCTCCGAAAACAAGTAAGTAGAACCTTACTCTCTGGGTGCCGTGTTTAAACACTGAAAGCTGTCCGAGAAACAGCTGTTTAGTCACGAGGATACTAATTATAATTGTATTTCCGGGAAAAAACCCGGCATCAAAATCTTCAAAATTAAAACCTGTAGAGTTCAGAACACGATGTTAGTTAGATTAAATCTCTAAGAAGTCAATAAAATAGATCCTGGAGTTGTATGGGCATATATCTGAAACTCTAGGCTTCCATGTAAATACAGCCTTACTGTAACTGGGCTTTGTGCTAGAGTGAAAACTGACTTTCAAACAAGTGGGAAATGACGAATTGACGGTTGCCATATATAATTCCTGTTCAATCTGTTAGATATTGAAAAGAAACTTGGTTACAACAGTTTAAAATTCAATCCATAGACCTTAGAACACTATGTGAGTTGGACTGAACCTTTTAGAAATCAAAATAATAGAATCTTGTTTGGTGTAGGATGGTATCTGAAAAGCTCGGAAAATAAGTAAATAGAGACATACTCTGTGTGGGGCCGTGTTCAAACACTGAAAGACGTCATAGAAACAGTTGTTTAGTCAAGAGGATACCGATTACATTTGTATTTCCGGGAAAAAACTTGTCGTTTTTAGAAAACCCGGCATATATATATTCAAAATTCAAGCCTGTAGAGTTCAGAACACGATGTTAGTTAGATTAAATCTCTAAGAAGTCAATAAAATAGATCCTGGAGTTGTATGGGAATATATCTGAAACGTTAGGGTCCATGTAAATACAGCTTGACACTATCGGGGCCGTGTTCTAACAGTGAAAACTGACTTTCAAACACTTCTAAAATAACGAATATACGGTTGCCATATATAATTCCTGTTCATTCTGTTATTTAAAAGAAACCTGGTTACAACCCTTTAAAATAGACTCTATAGACCTTAGAACACAATATGAGTTGGACAGAACCTTTAAGAAATCAAAATAATAGGACCTTCTTTTGTGTAGTAGGGTATCTGAAAAGCTGAGAAAACAAGTAAGTAGAGCCATACTCTCTGTGGGGCCATGATCCAAAACTGAAAGCCGTCATAGAAACAGCTGTTTAGTCACGAGGATACTGATTACATTTGTATTTATGGGAAAAAACTTGGCGTTTTTAAAAAGGCCACATAAAATTCTTCAAAATACGAGCCTGTAGAGTTCAGAACACGATGTTAGTTAGATTAAATCTCTAAGAATTCAAAAAAATAGATCATGGAATTGTATGAGAATATATCTGAAAGGCTCGGTTTCCATGGAAATACAGCCTTACTGGGGACGGGGCCGTGTTCTAACATTTTAAAACTGACTTTCAAACAGTTCAGAAATGACGAATATACGGTTTCCATTTATAATTCTTATTAAATCTGTTCGATATTTAAAAGAAACTTGGTTACAAAACTTTAAATTTCAATCTATAGACCTTAGACCACAATGTGAGTTGGACAGAACCTTTAAGAAATTAAAATAATAGGACCTTCTTTTGTGTAGGAAGGTATCTGAAAAGCTAAGAAATCAGGTAAGTAGAGCCTTACTGTCTGTGGGGCCATGATCCAAAACTGAAAGCCGTCAAAGAAACAGCTGTTTAGTCAAGAGGATACTGATTACATTTGTATTTATGGGAAAAAACTTGGCGTTTTTAAAAAAGGCCACATAAAATTCTTCAAAATACGAGCCTGTAGAGTTCAGAACACGATGTTAGTTAGATTAAATCTCTAAGAATTCAAAAAAATAGATCATGGAATTGTATGAGAATATATCTGAAACGCTCGGTTTCCATGGAAATACAGCCTTACTGTGGACGGGGCCGTGTTCTAACAGTGAAAACTGACTTTCAAACAGTTCAGAAATGACGAATATACGGTTTGCATGTATAATTCTTGTTAAATCTGTTAGATATTTAAAAGAAACTTGGTTACAAAACTTTAAATTTCAATCTATAGACCTTAGACCACAATGTGAGTTGGACAGAACCTTTAAGAAATCAAAATAATAGGACCTTCTTTTGTGTAGGAAGGTATCTGAAAAGCTCCGAAAACAAGTAAGTAGAACCTTACTCTCTGGGTGCCGTGTTCAAACACTGAAAGCTGTCCGAGAAACAGCTGTTTAGTCACGAGGATACTAATTATAATTGTATTTCCGGGAAAAAACCCGGCATCAAAATCTTCAAAATTAAAACCTGTAGAGTTCAGAACACGATGTTAGTTAGATTAAATCTCTAAGAAGTCAATAAAATAGATCCTGGAGTTGTATGGGCATATATCTGAAACTCTAGGCTTCCACGTAAATACAGCCTTACTGTAACTGGGCTTTGTGCTAGAGTGAAAACTGACTTTCAAACAAGTGGGAAATGACGAATTGACGGTTGCCATATATAATTCCTGTTCAATCTGTTAGATATTGAAAAGAAACTTGGTTACAACAGTTTAAAATTCAATCCATAGACCTTAGAACACTATGTGAGTTGGACTGAACCTTTTAGAAATCAAAATAATAGAATCTTGTTTGGTGTAGGATGGTATCTGAAAAGCTCGGAAAATAAGTAAATAGAGACATACTCTCTGTGGGGCCGTGTTCAAACACTGAAAGACGTCATAGAAACAGTTGTTTAGTCAAGAGGATACCGATTACATTTGTATTTCCGGGAAAAAACTTGTCGTTTTTAGAAAACCCGGCATATATATATTCAAAATTCAAGCCTGTAGAGTTCAGAACACGATGTTAGTTAGATTAAATCTCTAAGAAGTCAATAAAATAGATCCTGGAGTTGTATGGGAATATATCTGAAACGTTAGGGTCCATGTAAATACAGCTTTACACTATCGGGGCCGTGTTCTAACAGTGAAAACTGACTTTCAAACACTTCTAAAATAACGAATATACGGTTGCCCTATATAATTCCTGTTCATTCTGTTATTTAAAAGAAACCTGGTTACAACCCTTTAAAATAGACTCTATAGACCTTAGAACACAATATGAGTTGGACAGAACCTTTAAGAAATCAAAATAATAGGACCTTCTTTTGTGTAGTAGGGTATCTGAAAAGCTGAGAAAACAAGTAAGTAGAGCCATACTCTCTGTGGGGCCATGATCCAAAACTGAAAGCCGTCATAGAAACAGCTGTTTAGTCACGAGGATACTGATTACATTTGTATTTATGGGAAAAAACTTGGCGTTTTTAAAAAGGCCACATAAAATTCTTCAAAATACGAGCCTGTAGAGTTCAGAACACGATGTTAGTTAGATTAAATCTCTAAGAATTCAAAAAAATAGATCATGGAATTGTATGAGAATATATCTGAAAGGCTCGGTTTCCATGGAAATACAGCCTTACTGGGGACGGGGCCGT
Source organism: Myotis yumanensis (assembly GCF_028538775.1). Taxonomy (NCBI): domain Eukaryota; kingdom Metazoa; phylum Chordata; class Mammalia; order Chiroptera; family Vespertilionidae; genus Myotis; species Myotis yumanensis. The sequence goes on along the minus strand of NW_027223772.1, from coordinate 18,845,904 downwards.
GTTCTAACATTTTAAAACTGACTTTCAAACAGTTCAGAAATGACGAATATACGGTTTCCATTTATAATTCTTATTAAATCTGTTCGATATTTAAAAGAAACTTGGTTACAAAACTTTAAATTTCAATCTATAGACCTTAGACCACAATGTGAGTTGGACAGAACCTTTAAGAAATTAAAATAATAGGACCTTCTTTTGTGTAGGAAGGTATCTGAAAAGCTAAGAAATCAGGTAAGTAGAGCCTTACTGTCTGTGGGGCCATGATCCAAAACTGAAAGCCGTCAAAGAAACAGCTGTTTAGTCAAGAGGATACTGATTACATTTGTATTTATGGGAAAAAACTTGGCGTTTTTAAAAAAGGCCACATAAAATTCTTCAAAATACGAGCCTGTAGAGTTCAGAACACGATGTTAGTTAGATTAAATCTCTAAGAATTCAAAAAAATAGATCATGGAATTGTATGAGAATATATCTGAAACGCTCGGTTTCCATGGAAATACAGCCTTACTGTGGACGGGGCCGTGTTCTAACAGTGAAAACTGACTTTCAAACAGTTCAGAAATGACGAATATACGGTTTGCATGTATAATTCTTGTTAAATCTGTTAGATATTTAAAAGAAACTTGGTTACAAAACTTTAAATTTCAATCTATAGACCTTAGACCACAATGTGAGTTGGACAGAACCTTTAAGAAATCAAAATAATAGGACCTTCTTTTGTGTAGGAAGGTATCTGAAAAGCTCCGAAAACAAGTAAGTAGAACCTTACTCTCTGGGTGCCGTGTTCAAACACTGAAAGCTGTCCGAGAAACAGCTGTTTAGTCACGAGGATACTAATTATAATTGTATTTCCGGGAAAAAACCCTGCATCAAAATCTTCAAAATTAAAACCTGTAGAGTTCAGAACACGATGTTAGTTAGATTAAATCTCTAAGAAGTCAATAAAATAGATCCTTGAGTTGTATGGGCATATATCTGAAACTCTAGGCTTCCACGTAAATACAGCCTTACTGTAACTGGGCTTTGTGCTAGAGTGAAAACTGACTTTCAAACAAGTGGGAAATGACGAATTGACGGTTGCCATATATAATTCCTGTTCAATCTGTTAGATATTGAAAAGAAACTTGGTTACAACAGTTTAAAATTCAATCCATAGACCTTAGAACACTATGTGAGTTGGACTGAACCTTTTAGAAATCAAAATAATAGAATCTTGTTTGGTGTAGGATGGTATCTGAAAAGCTCGGAAAATAAGTAAATAGAGACATACTCTCTGTGGGGCCGTGTTCAAACACTGAAAGACGTCATAGAAACAGTTGTTTAGTCAAGAGGATACCGATTACATTTGTATTTCCGGGAAAAAACTTGTCGTTTTTAGAAAACCCGGCATATATATATTCAAAATTCAAGCCTGTAGAGTTCAGAACACGATGTTAGTTAGATTAAATCTCTAAGAAGTCAATAAAATAGATCCTGGAGTTGTATGGGAATATATCTGAAACGTTAGGGTCCATGTAAATACAGCTTTACACTATCGGGGCCGTGTTCTAACAGTGAAAACTGACTTTCAAACACTTCTAAAATAACGAATATACGGTTGCCATATATAATTCCTGTTCATTCTGTTATTTAAAAGAAACCTGGTTACAACCCTTTAAAATAGACTCTATAGACCTTAGAACACAATATGAGTTGGACAGAACCTTTAAGAAATCAAAATAATAGGACCTTCTTTTGTGTAGTAGGGTATCTGAAAAGCTGAGAAAACAAGTAAGTAGAGCCGTACTCTCTGTGGGGCCATGATCCAAAACTGAAAGCCGTCATAGAAACAGCTGTTTAGTCACGAGGATACTGATTACATTTGTATTTATGGGAAAAAACTTGGCGTTTTTAAAAAACGCCAGATAAAAATCTTCAAAATACGAGCCTGTGGAGTTCAGAACACCATGTTAGTTAGATTAAATCTCTAAGAATTCAAAAAAATAGAACATAGAATTCTATGAGAATATATCTGAAACGCTAGGTTTCCATGGAAATACAGCCTTGCTGTGGACGGGGCCGTGTTCTAACAGTGAAAACTGACTTTCAAACAGTTCAGAAATGACGAATATATGGTTTCCATTTATAATTCTTGTTAAATCTGTTAGATATTTAAAAGAAACTTGGTTACAAAACTTTAAATTTCAATCTATAGACCTTAGACCACAATGTGAGTTGGACAGAACCTTTAAGAAATCAAAATAATAGGACCTTCTTTTGTGTAGGAAGGTATCTGAAAAGCTAAGAAAGCAGGTAAGTAGAGTCTTACTCTCTGTTGGGCCATGATCCAAAACTGAAAGCCGTCATAGAAACAGCTGTTTAGTCACGAGGATACTGATTACTTTTGTATTTATGGGAAAAAACTTGGCGTTTTTAAAAAAGGCCACATACAATTCTTCAAAATAGGAGCCTGTGGAGTTCAGAACACTATGTTAGTTAGATTAAATCTCTGAGAATTCAAAAAAAATAGAACATGGAATTCTATGAGAATATATCTGAAATGCTAGGTTTCCATGAAAATACAGCCTTGCTGTGGACGGGGCCGTGTTCTAACAGTGAAAACTGACTTTCAAACAGTTCAGAAATGACGAATATACGGTTTCCATGTATAATTCTTGTTAAATCTGTTAGATATTTAAAAGAAACTTGGTTACAAAACTTTAAATTTCAATCTATAGACCTTAGACCACAATGTGAGTTGGACAGAACCATTAAGAAATTAAAATAATAGGACCTTCTTTTGTGTAGGAAGGTATCTGAAAAGCTAAGAAATCAGGGAAGTAGAGTCTTACTGTCTGTGGGGCCATGATCCAAAACTGAATGCCGTCAAAGAAACAGCTGTTTAGTCACGAGGATACTGATTACATTTGTATTTATGGGAAAAAACTTGGCGTTTTTAAAAAAGGCCACATAAAATTCTTCAAAATACGAGCCTGTAGAGTTCAGAACACGATGTTAGTTAGATTAAATCTCTAAGAATTCAAAAAAATAGATCATGGAATTGTATGAGAATATATCTGAAACGCTCGGTTTCCATGGAAATACAGCCTTACTGTGGACGGGGCCGTGTTCTAACAGTGAAAACTGACTTTCAAACAGTTCAGAAATGACGAATATACGGTTTGCATGTATAATTCTTGTTAAATCTGTTAGATATTTAAAAGAAACTTGGTTACAAAACTTTAAATTTCAATCTATAGACCTTAGACCACAATGTGAGTTGGACAGAACCTTTAAGAAATCAAAATAATAGGACCTTCTTTTGTGTAGGAAGGTATCTGAAAAGCTCCGAAAACAAGTAAGTAGAACCTTACTCTCTGGGTGCCGTGTTTAAACACTGAAAGCTGTCCGAGAAACAGCTGTTTAGTCACGAGGATACTAATTATAATTGTATTTCCGGGAAAAAACCCGGCATCAAAATCTTCAAAATTAAAACCTGTAGAGTTCAGAACACGATGTTAGTTAGATTAAATCTCTAAGAAGTCAATAAAATAGATCCTGGAGTTGTATGGGCATATATCTGAAACTCTAGGCTTCCATGTAAATACAGCCTTACTGTAACTGGGCTTTGTGCTAGAGTGAAAACTGACTTTCAAACAAGTGGGAAATGACGAATTGACGGTTGCCATATATAATTCCTGTTCAATCTGTTAGATATTGAAAAGAAACTTGGTTACAACAGTTTAAAATTCAATCCATAGACCTTAGAACACTATGTGAGTTGGACTGAACCTTTTAGAAATCAAAATAATAGAATCTTGTTTGGTGTAGGATGGTATCTGAAAAGCTCGGAAAATAAGTAAATAGAGACATACTCTGTGTGGGGCCGTGTTCAAACACTGAAAGACGTCATAGAAACAGTTGTTTAGTCAAGAGGATACCGATTACATTTGTATTTCCGGGAAAAAACTTGTCGTTTTTAGAAAACCCGGCATATATATATTCAAAATTCAAGCCTGTAGAGTGCAGAACACGATGTTAGTTAGATTAAATCTCTAAGAAGTCAATAAAATAGATCCTGGAGTTGTATGGGAATATATCTGAAACGTTAGGGTCCATGTAAATACAGCTTGACACTATCGGGGCCGTGTTCTAACAGTGAAAACTGACTTTCAAACACTTCTAAAATAACGAATATACGGTTGCCATATATAATTCCTGTTCATTCTGTTATTTAAAAGAAACCTGGTTACAACCCTTTAAAATAGACTCTATAGACCTTAGAACACAATATGAGTTGGACAGAACCTTTAAGAAATCAAAATAATAGGACCTTCTTTTGTGTAGTAGGGTATCTGAAAAGCTGAGAAAACAAGTAAGTAGAGCCATACTCTCTGTGGGGCCATGATCCAAAACTGAAAGCCGTCATAGAAACAGCTGTTTAGTCACGAGGATACTGATTACATTTGTATTTATGGGAAAAAACTTGGCGTTTTTAAAAAGGCCACATAAAATTCTTCAAAATACGAGCCTGTAGAGTTCAGAACACGATGTTAGTTAGATTAAATCTCTAAGAATTCAAAAAAATAGATCATGGAATTGTATGAGAATATATCTGAAAGGCTCGGTTTCCATGGAAATACAGCCTTACTGGGGACGGGGCCGTGTTCTAACATTTTAAAACTGACTTTCAAACAGTTCAGAAATGACGAATATACGGTTTCCATTTATAATTCTTATTAAATCTGTTCGATATTTAAAAGAAACTTGGTTACAAAACTTTAAATTTCAATCTATAGACCTTAGACCACAATGTGAGTTGGACAGAACCTTTAAGAAATTAAAATAATAGGACCTTCTTTTGTGTAGGAAGGTATCTGAAAAGCTAAGAAATCAGGTAAGTAGAGCCTTACTGTCTGTGGGGCCATGATCCAAAACTGAAAGCCGTCAAAGAAACAGCTGTTTAGTCAAGAGGATACTGATTACATTTGTATTTATGGGAAAAAACTTGGCGTTTTTAAAAAAGGCCACATAAAATTCTTCAAAATACGAGCCTGTAGAGTTCAGAACACGATGTTAGTTAGATTAAATCTCTAAGAATTCAAAAAAATAGATCATGGAATTGTATGAGAATATATCTGAAACGCTCGGTTTCCATGGAAATACAGCCTTACTGTGGACGGGGCCGTGTTCTAACAGTGAAAACTGACTTTCAAACAGTTCAGAAATGACGAATATACGGTTTGCATGTATAATTCTTGTTAAATCTGTTAGATATTTAAAAGAAACTTGGTTACAAAACTTTAAATTTCAATCTATAGACCTTAGACCACAATGTGAGTTGGACAGAACCTTTAAGAAATCAAAATAATAGGACCTTCTTTTGTGTAGGAAGGTATCTGAAAAGCTCCGAAAACAAGTAAGTAGAACCTTACTCTCTGGGTGCCGTGTTCAAACACTGAAAGCTGTCCGAGAAACAGCTGTTTAGTCACGAGGATACTAATTATAATTGTATTTCCGGGAAAAAACCCGGCATCAAAATCTTCAAAATTAAAACCTGTAGAGTTCAGAACACGATGTTAGTTAGATTAAATCTCTAAGAAGTCAATAAAATAGATCCTGGAGTTGTATGGGCATATATCTGAAACTCTAGGCTTCCACGTAAATACAGCCTTACTGTAACTGGGCTTTGTGCTAGAGTGAAAACTGACTTTCAAACAAGTGGGAAATGACGAATTGACGGTTGCCATATATAATTCCTGTTCAATCTGTTAGATATTGAAAAGAAACTTGGTTACAACAGTTTAAAATTCAATCCATAGACCTTAGAACACTATGTGAGTTGGACTGAACCTTTTAGAAATCAAAATAATAGAATCTTGTTTGGTGTAGGATGGTATCTGAAAAGCTCGGAAAATAAGTAAATAGAGACATACTCTCTGTGGGGCCGTGTTCAAACACTGAAAGACGTCATAGAAACAGTTGTTTAGTCAAGAGGATACCGATTACATTTGTATTTCCGGGAAAAAACTTGTCGTTTTTAGAAAACCCGGCATATATATATTCAAAATTCAAGCCTGTAGAGTTCAGAACACGATGTTAGTTAGATTAAATCTCTAAGAAGTCAATAAAATAGATCCTGGAGTTGTATGGGAATATATCTGAAACGTTAGGGTCCATGTAAATACAGCTTTACACTATCGGGGCCGTGTTCTAACAGTGAAAACTGACTTTCAAACACTTCTAAAATAACGAATATACGGTTGCCCTATATAATTCCTGTTCATTCTGTTATTTAAAAGAAACCTGGTTACAACCCTTTAAAATAGACTCTATAGACCTTAGAACACAATATGAGTTGGACAGAACCTTTAAGAAATCAAAATAATAGGACCTTCTTTTGTGTAGTAGGGTATCTGAAAAGCTGAGAAAACAAGTAAGTAGAGCCATACTCTCTGTGGGGCCATGATCCAAAACTGAAAGCCGTCATAGAAACAGCTGTTTAGTCACGAGGATACTGATTACATTTGTATTTATGGGAAAAAACTTGGCGTTTTTAAAAAGGCCACATAAAATTCTTCAAAATACGAGCCTGTAGAGTTCAGAACACGATGTTAGTTAGATTAAATCTCTAAGAATTCAAAAAAATAGATCATGGAATTGTATGAGAATATATCTGAAAGGCTCGGTTTCCATGGAAATACAGCCTTACTGGGGACGGGGCCGTGTTCTAACATTTTAAAACTGACTTTCAAACAGTTCAGAAATGACGAATATACGGTTTCCATTTATAATTCTTATTAAATCTGTTCGATATTTAAAAGAAACTTGGTTACAAAACTTTAAATTTCAATCTATAGACCTTAGACCACAATGTGAGTTGGACAGAACCTTTAAGAAATTAAAATAATAGGACCTTCTTTTGTGTAGGAAGGTATCTGAAAAGCTAAGAAATCAGGTAAGTAGAGCCTTACTGTCTGTGGGGCCATGATCCAAAACTGAAAGCCGTCAAAGAAACAGCTGTTTAGTCAAGAGGATACTGATTACATTTGTATTTATGGGAAAAAACTTGGCGTTTTTAAAAAAGGCCACATAAAATTCTTCAAAATACGAGCCTGTAGAGTTCAGAACACGATGTTAGTTAGATTAAATCTCTAAGAATTCAAAAAAATAGATCATGGAATTGTATGAGAATATATCTGAAACGCTCGGTTTCCATGGAAATACAGCCTTACTGTGGACGGGGCCGTGTTCTAACAGTGAAAACTGACTTTCAAACAGTTCAGAAATGACGAATATACGGTTTGCATGTATAATTCTTGTTAAATCTGTTAGATATTTAAAAGAAACTTGGTTACAAAACTTTAAATTTCAATCTATAGACCTTAGACCACAATGTGAGTTGGACAGAACCTTTAAGAAATCAAAATAATAGGACCTTCTTTTGTGTAGGAAGGTATCTGAAAAGCTCCGAAAACAAGTAAGTAGAACCTTACTCTCTGGGTGCCGTGTTCAAACACTGAAAGCTGTCCGAGAAACAGCTGTTTAGTCACGAGGATACTAATTATAATTGTATTTCCGGGAAAAAACCCTGCATCAAAATCTTCAAAATTAAAACCTGTAGAGTTCAGAACACGATGTTAGTTAGATTAAATCTCTAAGAAGTCAATAAAATAGATCCTTGAGTTGTATGGGCATATATCTGAAACTCTAGGCTTCCACGTAAATACAGCCTTACTGTAACTGGGCTTTGTGCTAGAGTGAAAACTGACTTTCAAACAAGTGGGAAATGACGAATTGACGGTTGCCATATATAATTCCTGTTCAATCTGTTAGATATTGAAAAGAAACTTGGTTACAACAGTTTAAAATTCAATCCATAGACCTTAGAACACTATGTGAGTTGGACTGAACCTTTTAGAAATCAAAATAATAGAATCTTGTTTGGTGTAGGATGGTATCTGAAAAGCTCGGAAAATAAGTAAATAGAGACATACTCTCTGTGGGGCCGTGTTCAAACACTGAAAGACGTCATAGAAACAGTTGTTTAGTCAAGAGGATACCGATTACATTTGTATTTCCGGGAAAAAACTTGTCGTTTTTAGAAAACCCGGCATATATATATTCAAAATTCAAGCCTGTAGAGTTCAGAACACGATGTTAGTTAGATTAAATCTCTAAGAAGTCAATAAAATAGATCCTGGAGTTGTATGGGAATATATCTGAAACGTTAGGGTCCATGTAAATACAGCTTTACACTATCGGGGCCGTGTTCTAACAGTGAAAACTGACTTTCAAACACTTCTAAAATAACGAATATACGGTTGCCATATATAATTCCTGTTCATTCTGTTATTTAAAAGAAACCTGGTTACAACCCTTTAAAATAGACTCTATAGACCTTAGAACACAATATGAGTTGGACAGAACCTTTAAGAAATCAAAATAATAGGACCTTCTTTTGTGTAGTAGGGTATCTGAAAAGCTGAGAAAACAAGTAAGTAGAGCCGTACTCTCTGTGGGGCCATGATCCAAAACTGAAAGCCGTCATAGAAACAGCTGTTTAGTCACGAGGATACTGATTACATTTGTATTTATGGGAAAAAACTTGGCGTTTTTAAAAAACGCCAGATAAAAATCTTCAAAATACGAGCCTGTGGAGTTCAGAACACCATGTTAGTTAGATTAAATCTCTAAGAATTCAAAAAAATAGAACATAGAATTCTATGAGAATATATCTGAAACGCTAGGTTTCCATGGAAATACAGCCTTGCTGTGGACGGGGCCGTGTTCTAACAGTGAAAACTGACTTTCAAACAGTTCAGAAATGACGAATATATGGTTTCCATTTATAATTCTTGTTAAATCTGTTAGATATTTAAAAGAAACTTGGTTACAAAACTTTAAATTTCAATCTATAGACCTTAGACCACAATGTGAGTTGGACAGAACCTTTAAGAAATCAAAATAATAGGACCTTCTTTTGTGTAGGAAGGTATCTGAAAAGCTAAGAAAGCAGGTAAGTAGAGTCTTACTCTCTGTTGGGCCATGATCCAAAACTGAAAGCCGTCATAGAAACAGCTGTTTAGTCACGAGGATACTGATTACTTTTGTATTTATGGGAAAAAACTTGGCGTTTTTAAAAAAGGCCACATACAATTCTTCAAAATAGGAGCCTGTGGAGTTCAGAACACTATGTTAGTTAGATTAAATCTCTGAGAATTCAAAAAAAATAGAACATGGAATTCTATGAGAATATATCTGAAATGCTAGGTTTCCATGAAAATACAGCCTTGCTGTGGACGGGGCCGTGTTCTAACAGTGAAAACTGACTTTCAAACAGTTCAGAAATGACGAATATACGGTTTCCATGTATAATTCTTGTTAAATCTGTTAGATATTTAAAAGAAACTTGGTTACAAAACTTTAAATTTCAATCTATAGACCTTAGACCACAATGTGAGTTGGACAGAACCATTAAGAAATTAAAATAATAGGACCTTCTTTTGTGTAGGAAGGTATCTGAAAAGCTAAGAAATCAGGGAAGTAGAGTCTTACTGTCTGTGGGGCCATGATCCAAAACTGAATGCCGTCAAAGAAACAGCTGTTTAGTCACGAGGATACTGATTACATTTGTATTTATGGGAAAAAACTTGGCGTTTTTAAAAAAGGCCACATAAAATTCTTCAAAATACGAGCCTGTAGAGTTCAGAACACGATGTTAGTTAGATTAAATCTCTAAGAATTCAAAAAAATAGATCATGGAATTGTATGAGAATATATCTGAAACGCTCGGTTTCCATGGAAATACAGCCTTACTGTGGACGGGGCCGTGTTCTAACAGTGAAAACTGACTTTCAAACAGTTCAGAAATGACGAATATACGGTTTGCATGTATAATTCTTGTTAAATCTGTTAGATATTTAAAAGAAACTTGGTTACAAAACTTTAAATTTCAATCTATAGACCTTAGACCACAATGTGAGTTGGACAGAACCTTTAAGAAATCAAAATAATAGGACCTTCTTTTGTGTAGGAAGGTATCTGAAAAGCTCCGAAAACAAGTAAGTAGAACCTTACTCTCTGGGTGCCGTGTTCAAACACTGAAAGCTGTCCGAGAAACAGCTGTTTAGTCACGAGGATACTAATTATAATTGTATTTCCGGGAAAAAACCCGGCATCAAAATCTTCAAAATTAAAACCTGTAGAGTTCAGAACACGATGTTAGTTAGATTAAATCTCTAAGAAGTCAATAAAATAGATCCTGGAGTTGTATGGGCATATATCTGAAACTCTAGGCTTCCACGTAAATACAGCCTTACTGTAACTGGGCTTTGTGCTAGAGTGAAAACTGACTTTCAAACAAGTGGGAAATGACGAATTGACGGTTGCCATATATAATTCCTGTTCAATCTGTTAGATATTGAAAAGAAACTTGGCTACAACAGTTTAAAATTCAATCCATAGACCTTAGAACACTATGTGAGTTGGACTGAACCTTTTAGAAATCAAAATAATAGAATCTTGTTTGGTGTAGGATGGTATCTGAAAAGCTCGGAAAATAAGTAAATAGAGACATACTCTCTGTGGGGCCGTGTTCAAACACTGAAAGACGTCATAGAAACAGTTGTTTAGTCAAGAGGATACCGATTACATTTGTATTTCCGGGAAAAAACTTGTCGTTTTTAGAAAACCCGGCATATATATATTCAAAATTCAAGCCTGTAGAGTTCAGAACACGATGTTAGTTAGATTAAATCTCTAAGAAGTCAATAAAATAGATCCTGGAGTTGTATGGGAATATATCTGAAACGTTAGGGTCCATGTAAATACAGCTTTACACTATCGGGGCCATGTTCTAACAGTGAAAACTGACTTTCAAACACTTCTAAAATAACGAATATACGGTTGCCCTATATAATTCCTGTTCATTCTGTTATTTAAAAGAAACCTGGTTACAACCCTTTAAAATAGACTCTATAGACCTTAGAACACAATATGAGTTGGACAGAACCTTTAAGAAATCAAAATAATAGGACCTTCTTTTGTGTAGTAGGGTATCTGAAAAGCTGAGAAAACAAGTAAGTAGAGCCATACTCTCTGTGGGGCCATGATCCAAAACTGAAAGCCGTCATAGAAACAGCTGTTTAGTCACGAGGATACTGATTACATTTGTATTTATGGGAAAAAACTTGGCGTTTTTAAAAAACGCCACATAAAATTCTTCAAAATAGGAGCCTGTGGAGTTCAGAACACGATGTTAGTTAGATTAAATCTCTAAGAATTCAAAAAAAAATAGAACATGGAATTCTATGAGAATATATCTGAAACGCTAGGTTTCCATGAAAATACAGCCTTGCTGTGGACGGGGCCGTGTTCTAACAGTGAAAACTGACTTTCAAACAGTTCAGAAATGACGAATATACGGTTTCCATGTATAATTCTTGTTAAATCTGTTCGATATTTAAAAGAAACTTGGTTACAAAACTTTAAATTTCAATCTATAGACCTTAGACCACAATGTGAGTTGGACAGAACCTTTAAGAAATCAAAATAATAGGACCTTCTTTTGTGTAGGAAGGTATCTGAAAAGCTCCGAAAACAAGTAAGTAGAACCTTACTCTCTGGGTGCCGTGTTTAAACACTGAAAGCTGTCCGAGAAACAGCTGTTTAGTCACGAGGATACTAATTATAATTGTATTTCCGGGAAAAAACCCGGCATCAAAATCTTCAAAATTAAAACCTGTAGAGTTCAGAACACGATGTTAGTTAGATTAAATCTCTAAGAAGTCAATAAAATAGATCCTGGAGTTGTATGGGCATATATCTGAAACTCTAGGCTTCCATGTAAATACAGCCTTACTGTAACTGGGCTTTGTGCTAGAGTGAAAACTGACTTTCAAACAAGTGGGAAATGACGAATTGACGGTTGCCATATATAATTCCTGTTCAATCTGTTAGATATTGAAAAGAAACTTGGTTAAAACAGTTTAAAATTCAATCCATAGACCTTAGAACACTATGTGAGTTGGACTGAACCTTTTAGAAATCAAAATAATAGAATCTTGTTTGGTGTAGGATGGTATCTGAAAAGCTCGGAAAATAAGTAAATAGAGACATACTCTCTGTGGGGCCGTGTTCAAACACTGAAAGACGTCATAGAAACAGTTGTTTAGTCAAGAGGATACCGATTACATTTGTATTTCCGGGAAAAAACTTGTCGTTTTTAGAAAACCGGGCATATATATATTCAAAATTCAAGCCTGTAGAGTTCAGAACACGATGTTAGTTAGATTAAATCTCTAAGAAGTCAATAAAATAGATCCTGGAGTTGTATGGGAATATATCTGAAACGTTAGGGTCCATGTAAATACAGCTTTACACTATCGGGGCCGTGTTCTAACAGTGAAAACTGACTTTCAAACACTTCTAAAATAACGAATATACGGTTGCCATATATAATTCCTGTTCATTCTGTTATTTAAAAGAAACCTGGTTACAATCCGTTAAAATAGACTCTATAGACCTTAGAACACAATATGAGTTGGACAGAACCTTTAAGAAATCAAAATAATAGGACCTTCTTTTGTGTAGTAGGGTATCTGAAAAGCTGAGAAAACAAGTAAGTAGAGCCATACTCTCTGTGGGGCCATGACCCAAAACTGAAAGCCGTCATAGAAACAGCTGTTTAGTCACGAGGATACTGATTACATTTGTATTTATGGGAAAAAACTTGGCGTTTTTAAAAAACGCCACATAAAATTCTTCAAAATACGAGCCTGTGGAGTTCAGAACACCATGTTAGTTAGATTAAATCTCTAAGAATTCAAAAAAAATAGAACATGGAATTCTATGAGAATATATCTGAAACGCTAGGTTTCCATGAAAATACAGCCTTGCTGTGGACGGGGCCGTGTTCTAACAGTGAAAACTGACTTTCAAACAGTTCAGAAATGACGAATATACCGTTTCCATTCATAATTCTTGTTAAATCTGTTAGATATTTAAAAGAAACTTGGTTACAAAACTTTAAATTTCAATCTATAGACCTTAGACCACAATGTGAGTTGGACAGAAACTTTAAGAAATCAAAAGAATAGGACCTTCTCTTGTGTAGGAAGGTATCTGAAAAGCTAAGAAAGCAGGTAAGTAGAGTCTTACTCTCTGTGGGGCCATGATCCAAAACTGAAAGCCGTCATAGAAACAGCTGTTTAGTCAGGAGGATACTGATTACATTTGTATTTATGGGAAAAAACTTGGCGTTTTTAAAAAAGGCCACATAAAATTCTTCAAAATACGAGCCTGTAGAGTTCAGAACACGATGTTAGTTAGATTAAATCTCTAAGAATTCAAAAAAATAGATCATGGAATTGTATGAGAATATATCTGAAACGCTCGGTTTCCATGGAAATACAGCCTTACTGTGGACGGGGCCGTGTTCTAACAGTGAAAACTGACTTTCAAACAGTTCAGAAATGACGAATATACGGTTTCCATGTATAATTCTTGTTAAATCTGTTCGATATTTAAAAGAAACTTGGTTACAAAACTTTAAATTTCAATCTATAGACCTTAGACCACAATGTGAGTTGGACAGAACCTTTAAGAAATCAAAATACTAGGACCTTCTTTTGTGTAGGAAGGTATCTGAAAAGCTCCGATACAAGTAAGTAGAACCTTACTCTCTGGGTGCCGTGTTCAAACACTGAAAGCTGTCAGAGAAACAGCTGTTTAGTCACGAGGATACTAATTATAATTGTATTTCCGGGAAAAAACCCGGCATCAAAATCTTCAAAATTAAAACCTGTAGAGTTCAGAACACGATGTTAGTTAGATTAAATCTCTAAGAAGTCAATAAAATAGATCCTGGAGTTGTATGGGCATATATCTGAAACTCTAGGCTTCCATGTAAATACAGCCTTACTGTAACTGGGCTTTGTGCTAGAGTGAAAACTGACTTTCAAACAAGTGGGAAATGACGAATTGACGGTTGCCATATATAATTCCTGTTCAATCTGTTAGATATTGAAAAGAAACTTGGTTACAACAGTTTAAAATTCAATCCATAGACCTTAGAACACTATGTGAGTTGGACCGAACCTTTTAGAAATCAAAATAATAGAATCTTGTTTGGTGTAGGATGGTATCTGAAAAGCTCGGAAAATAAGTAAATAGAGACATACTCTCTGTGGGGCCGTGTTCAAACACTGAAAGACGTCATAGAAACAGTTGTTTAGTCAAGAGGATACCGATTACATTTGTATTTCCGGGAAAAAACTTGTCGTTTTTAGAAAACCCGGCATATATATATTCAAAATTCAAGCCTGTAGAGGTCACAACACGATGTTAGTTAGATTAAATCTCTAAGAAGTCAATAAAATAGATCCTGGAGTTGTATGGGCATATATCTGAAACTCTAGGCTTCCATGTAAATACAGCCTTACTGTAACTGGGCTTTGTGCTAGAGTGAAAACTGACTTTCAAACAAGTGGGAAATGACGAATTGACGGTTGCCATATATAATTCCTGTTCAATCTGTTAGATATTGAAAAGAAACTTGGTTACAACAGTTTAAAATTCAATCCATAGACCTTAGAACACTATGTGAGTTGGACCGAACCTTTTAGAAATCAAAATAATAGAATCTTGTTTGGTGTAGGATGGTATCTGAAAAGCTCGGAAAGTAAGTAAATAGAGACATACTCTCTGTGGGGCCGTGTTCAAACACTGAAAGACGTCATAGAAACAGTTGTTTAGTCAAGAGGATACCGATTACATTTGTATTTCCGGGAAAAAACTTGTCGTTTTTAGAAAACCCGGCATATATATATTCAAAATTCAAGCCTGTAGAGGTCACAACACGATGTTAGTTAGATTAAATCTCTAAGAAGTCAATAAAATAGATCCTGGAGTTGTATGGGAATATATCAGAAAGGTTAGGGTCCATGTAAATACAGCTTGACACTATCGGGGCCGTGTTCTAACAGTGAAAACTGACTTTCAAACACTTCTAAAATAACGAATATACGGTTGCCATATATAATTCCTGTTCATTCTGTTATTTAAAAGAAACCTGGTTACAACCCTTTAAAATAGATTCCATAGACCTTAGAACACAATATGAGTTGGACAGAACCTTTAAGAAATCAAAATAATAGGACCTTCTTTTGTGTAGTAGGGTATCTGAAAAGCTGAGAAAACAAGTAAGTAGAGCCTTACTCTCTGTGGGGCCATGAACCAAAACTGAAAGCCGTCATAGAAACAGCTGTTTAGTCACGAGGATACTGATTACATTTGTATTTATGGGAAAAAACTTGGCGTTTTTAAAAAACGCCACATAAAATTCTTCAAAATACGAGCCTGTGGAGTTCAGAACACCATGTTAGTTAGATTAAATCTCTAAGAATTCAAAAAAATAGAACATGGAATTCTATGAGAATATATCTGAAACGCTAGGTTTCCATGGAAATACAGCCTTGCTGTGGACGGGGCCGTGTTCTAACAGTGAAAACTGACTTTCAAACAGTTCAGAAATGACGAATATACGGTTTCCATTCATAATTCTTGTTAAATCTGTTAGATATTTAAAAGAAACTTGGTTACAAAACTTTAAATTTCAATCTATAGACCTTAGACCACAATGTGAGTTGGACAGAAACTTTAAGAAATCAAAAGAATAGGACCTTCTTTTGTGTAGGAAGGTATCTGAAAAGCTAAGAAAGCAGGTAAGTAGAGTCTTACTCTCTGTGGGGCCATGATCCAAAACTGAAAGCCGTCATAGAAACAGCTGTTTAGTCACGAGGATACTGATTACATTTGTATTTATGGGAAAAAACTTGGCGTTTTTAAAAAAGGCCACATAAAATTCTTCAAAATACGAGCCTGTAGAGTTCAGAACACGATGTTAGTTAGATTAAATCTCTAAGAATTCAAAAAAATAGATCATGGAATTGTATGAGAATATATCTGAAACGCTCGGTTTCCATGGAAATACAGCCTTACTGTGGACGGGGCCGTGTTCTAACAGTGAAAACTGACTTTCAAACAGTTCAGAAATGACGAATATACGGTTTCCATGTATAATTCTTGTTAAATCTGTTCGATATTTAAAAGAAACTTGGTTACAAAACTTTAAATTTCAATCTATAGACCTTAGACCACAATGTGAGTTGGACAGAACCTTTAAGAAATCAAAATACTAGGACCTTCTTTTGTGTAGGAAGGTATCTGAAAAGCTCCGATACAAGTAAGTAGAACCTTACTCTCTGGGTGCCGTGTTCAAACACTGAAAGCTGTCAGAGAAACAGCTGTTTAGTCACGAGGATACTAATTATAATTGTATTTCCGGGAAAAAACCCGGCATCAAAATCTTCAAAATTAAAACCTGTAGAGTTCAGAACACGATGTTAGTTAGATTAAATCTCTAAGAAGTCAATAAAATAGATCCTGGAGTTGTATGGGCATATATCTGAAACTCTAGGCTTCCATGTAAATACAGCCTTACTGTAACTGGGCTTTGTGCTAGAGTGAAAACTGACTTTCAAACAAGTGGGAAATGACGAATTGACGGTTGCCATATATAATTCCTGTTCAATCTGTTAGATATTGAAAAGAAACTTGGTTACAACAGTTTAAAATTCAATCCATAGACCTTAGAACACTATGTGAGTTGGACCGAACCTTTTAGAAATCAAAATAATAGAATCTTGTTTGGTGTAGGATGGTATCTGAAAAGCTCGGAAAATAAGTAAATAGAGACATACTCTCTGTGGGGCCGTGTTCAAACACTGAAAGACGTCATAGAAACAGTTGTTTAGTCAAGAGGATACCGATTACATTTGTATTTCCGGGAAAAAACTTGTCGTTTTTAGAAAACCCGGCATATATAGATTCAAAATTCAAGCCTGTAGAGTTCAGAACACGATGTTAGTTAGATTAAATCTCTAAGAAGTCAATAAAATAGATCCTGGAGTTGTATGGGAATATATCTGAAACGTTAGGGTCCATGTAAATAGAGCTTTACACTATCGGGGCCGTGTTCTAACAGTGAAAACTGACTTTCAAACACTTCTAAAATAACGAATATACGGTTGCCATATATAATTCCTGTTCATTCTGTTATTTAAAAGAAACCTGGTTACAACCCTTTAAAATAGATTCCATAGACCTTAGAACACAATATGAGTTGGACAGAACCTTTAAGAAATCAAAATAATAGGACCTTCTTTTGTGTAGTAGGGTATCTGAAAAGCTGAGAAAACAAGTAAGTAGAGCCTTACTCTCTGTGGGGCCATGATCCAAAACTGAAAGCCGTCATAGAAACAGCTGTTTAGTCACGAGGATACTGATTACATTTGTATTTATGGGAAAAAACTTGGCGTTTTTAAAAAACGCCACATAAAATTCTTCAAAATACGAGCCTGTGGAGTTCAGAACACCATGTTAGTTAGATTAAATCTCTAAGAATTCAAAAAAATAGAACATGGAATTCTATGAGAATATATCTGAAACGCTAGGTTTCCATGGAAATACAGCCTTGCTGTGGACGGGGCCGTGTTCTAACAGTGAAAACTGACTTTCAAACAGTTCAGAAATGACGAATATACGGTTTCCATTTATAATTCTTGTTAAATCTGTTAGATATTTAAAAGAAACTTGGTTACAAAACTTTAAATTTCAATCTATAGACCTTAGACCACAATGTGAGTTGGACAGAACCTTTAAGAAATCAAAATAATAGGACCTTCTTTTGTGTAGGAAGGTATCTGAAAAGCTAAGAAAGAAGGTAAGTAGAATCTTACTCTCTGTGGGGCCATGATCCAAAACTGAAAGCCGTCATAGAAACAGCTGTTTAGTCACGAGGATACTGATTACATTTGTATTTATGGGAAAAAACTTGGCGTTTTTAAAAAAGGCCACATAAAATTCTTCAAAATACGAGCCTGTAGAGTTCAGAACACGATGTTAGTTAGATTAAATCTCTAAGAATTCAAAAAAATAGATCATGGAATTGTATGAGAATATATCTGAAAGGCTCGGTTTCCATGGAAATACAGCCTTACTGTGGACGGGGCCGTGTTCTAACATTTTAAAACTGACTTTCAAACAGTTCAGAAATGACGAATATACGGTTTCCATTCATAATTCTTGTTAAATCTGTTAGATATTTAAAAGAAACTTGGTGGGGGGAGAGAAAATGGCGGAGGCTTAGACAGACGTGTTGGTGCTTTGTCCCGGACCAGATAGGGGCGAGCAGCTGAAACGGGTAACAATCGGCCCGATCAAGCTGGGGAGGTTCAGCTGAGAGACAGTCTGCAGCCAGGAAAGACAGAAAACTCCTAAAAAATGCGGATGGTTAGAGATTGAGGCTGAAACCTCCCCCTGGGCGCCAGCGCAGCGGCGAGACCGCGCCATCTCAGGCAGCGTTCACCGGCATCCAGAGATCGGCTACTGACCCGGAGGCAACGATTCGCAAACAGCGCGACTGCAAGAGCCAAGGGGTGACCTGCACCCCTCCACGGAAAGATTCAAGCAACAGCGGCCTCCTGATCACCACACGCTCTGCCTGGGGAACAGTTGCTGAGTCTGAAGCCACCCTCCACCAGCCAGAAGAGCCACCACAACTGTGAACAGCACCCATCAGAGGCTCTGCTATCAACAGAGGAGCCGCTGCTACCACAACCGCCCAAGGAGCAACCACAGACCGAGGAGCCACTGCCACCCAGGGAGCAGCCACTGCCACCCAGGGTCCAGCCACTGAACGATTCAACAACAAGCAATGTCAGTGAGATCAAACATGGGTAGACAAAGAAACCCCCAAAGGAAAGAAAAGGAGGACTCGCCAGAAAAGCAGCTAAGTGAGACAGAGATATGCAACATGACCGAAAAAGAATTCAGAATAAGGTTCCTAGAGTACATGCACCGGATGTTCAAGAAGCAAGAAGAAACAGATGAAAAACTCAACTACGTATGCAAGAAGCTAGAAGAAACAGATGAAAAAATCAACAACTTAAGTAAGTCCCAAGAAGAAATGAAGAGCGACATAGCTGCAATAAAAAACACCATTGAAAGTATCAACAGTAGACTGGGAGAAGCGGAGGACCGAATCAGTGAATTAGAAGACAAGGAAGTAAAACACACTCAAACTGTACTGCAAATGGAGAAAAAAATTAAAAGACAGGAGGAGAGCCTAAGGGAACTTTGGGACAACATGAAACGAAGCAACATACGAATAATAGGGGTGCCAGAACAACAGAAAGATGAACATGGATTAGAAAACCTATTCGAAGAAATAATATCAGAAAACTTCCCTGAGGTGGGGAAGAAAAAAGTCACACAAGCCCAGAGAGTCCCAAACAAGGTGAACCCGAAAAGACCCACACCAAGACACATCATAATTACCATGGCAAATGTTCAGGATAAAGAGAGAATCTTACAGGCTGCAAGAGAGAGGCGGAAAGTAACATACAAGGGATCTCCCATTAGATTATCAAATGATTTCTCAACAGAAACACATCAGGCCAGAAAAGAATGGACGGAAATCTACAAAGTGATGCAAAGCAAAGGACTGAATCCAAGAATACTCTACCCAGCAAGGCTTTCATTCAAAATTGAAGGGGAAATAAGAAGCTTCACAGACAAAAAAGGGCTAAGGGAGTTTATCACCACCAAGCCAGCCATGCAAGAAATGCTAAAGGGACTGGTGTAAAAGAAGAAATATCAAGCTCAGAAAGAAAACAGCCACACACACACACACACAAAAGAAATGGCTACAAACAAGTACCTTTCAATAATAACTTTAAATGTAAATGGACTAAATGCTCCAAATAAAAGACATCGAGTGGCTGAATGGATAAAAAAACATGACCCATACATCTGCTGTCTACAAGAGACCCACCTCATTGGAAAGGACTCACACAGACTGAAAGTGAAGGGATGGAAAAATATCTTTCACGCAAATGGAAAGGAAAAGAAAGCTGGGGTAGCAATACTTATATCTGACAAAATACATCTCAAAGTGAAGGCCATAACCAGAGATAAGGAAGGCCACTTCATAATACTAAAGGGATCAATACAACAAGAAGATATAACCCTGGTAAACATATATGCACCCAATGCAGGAGCACCCACATACATAAGAAAACTTCTGGAAGATATCAGGGGAGATATCGACAATAACACAATCATAGTAGGGGACTTTAATACACCACTGACATCACTGGATAAATCCGCTAGACAAACAATCAGCAAAGAAACAGCAATCCTAAATGACTCACTAGATCAGATGGACTTAATTGACATCTTCAGAACTCTACACCCCACAGCTGCGGAATATACATTCCTCTCAGGTGCTCATGGGACATATTCAAAAATAGACCACATATTGGGTCACAAGCAAAGTCTCCACAAATTCAAGAAGATTGAGATCATAAAAAGCATCTTCTCAGACCACGATGGCATAATGTTAGAAATAAACTACAATAAAAACAACCCAAAATACTCAAACACTTGGAAGCTGAATAGCATGTTATTAAATATTGATTGGGTTACCGATGACATCAAAGAAGAAATTAAAAACATCCTGGACACTAATGACAATGAAAACACAACAATCCAAAACCTCTGGGACACAATGAAAGCAGTCCTGAGAGGGAAGTTTATAGCTCTACAGGCCTATCTCAAAAAACAAGAAAAAATGGTAGTTAATCATCTAACTCTACAACTCAAAGAATTAGAAAGAGAGCAACAAGAAAACCCCAGAGTGAGCAGAAGGAAGGAGATAATAAAGATTAGAGCAGAAATCAATGACATAGAGACCAAAAAAACAATACAGAAAATCAATGAAACCAAGAGCTGGTTCTTTGAAAGGATAAACAAGATTGACAAACCCCTCGCCAGGCTCACCAAGAAGCAAAGAGAAAGGTCCCAAATAAACCAAATCAGAAATGATAGAGGCGAAATAACAACAGACCCCACAGAAATACAAATGATTGTTAAACAATACTACGGGCAACTCTACTCCAACAAACTAGACAACCTGGAGGAAATGGACAAATTCCTAGAAAAATACAACATTCCAAAACTCAATCAGGAAGAATCTAAAAACCTCAATAGGCCAATAACTATGGAAGAAATTGAAGCAGTCATCAGAAAGCTTCCAGCAAACAAAAGCCCAGGGCCAGACGGCTTCACAGGGGAGTTCTACCAAACATTCAAGGAAGAACTAAAACCTACCCTCCTCAGACTACTACAAAAAATTCAAGAGGAAGGAACACTTCCAAGCTCATTCTATGAAGCCAGCATCACCCTAATACCAAAACCAGGTAAAGACATCACAATGAAAGAGCATTACAGGCCAATATCCCTCATGAACATAGATGCCAAAATCCTCAACAAAATCTTAGCAAATCGGATCCAGCAGTACATCAGAAGGATCATACACCATGACCAAGTAGGATTTATCCCAGAGATGCAAGGATGGTACAACATCCGTAAATCAATAAATGTGATACATCACATAGACAAATTGAAAGAAAAAAACCACATGGTCATATCAATTGATGCAGAAAAAGCATTCGACAAAATCCAACACCCATTTTTGATAAAAACTCTCAGAAAGGTGGGAATAGAAGGATCATACCTCAACATAATAAAAGCCATATATGACAAGCCCACAGCCAACATCATACTCAATGGACAAAAACTAACACCATTTCCCCTAAGAACAGGAACAAGACAGGGATGCCCACTCTCACCACTCCTGTTCAACATAGTACTGGAAGTATTAGCCATTGCAATTAGGCAAGAAGAAGAAATAAAAGGCATCCAAATTGGAAAAGAGGAAGTAAAACTGTCCTTATTTGCAGATGACATGATATTATACATACAAAACCCTAGAGACTCCATGAAAAAGCTACTAGACTTAATACATGAATTTGGCAATGTAGCAGGATACAAAATTAACCCCAAGAAATCTGAGGCATTTCTATACACCAATAGTGAACTTTCAGAAAGAGAGATTAGAAAAACAATCCCATTTACCATCGCACCAAAAAAATTAAGATACCTAGGAATAAACTTAACTAAAGAGGTTAAAGACCTCTACTCAGAAAACTACAGGACGTTGAAAAAAGAGATAGAGGAAGACATAAACAGATGGAAGAACATACCATGTTCTTGGATTGGTAGAATCAACATCATTAAAATGTCCATACTACCCAAAGCAATCTATACATTCAACGCACTTCCCATTAAAATACCAATGGCCTTCTTCAAAGATCTAGAACGAACTCTCCAAAAATTCATCTGGAATAAAAAAAGACCCCGAATAGCTGCAGCGATCCTGAGAAAGAACAAAGTAGGTGGGATCTCAATGCCAGATATCAAACTGTATTACAAAGCCACTGTTCTCAAAACTGCCTGGTACTGGCACAAGAACAGACATATAGACCAGTGGAATAGAATAGAGAGTCCAGAAATTAGCCCGAACCAATATGCTCAATTAATTTTTGACAAAGGAGGCATGAACATACAATGGAGCCAAGATAGTCTCTTCAATAAATGGTGTTGGGAAAATTGGATAGATATATGCAAGAAAATGAAACTAGACCACCAACTTACACCATACACAAGAATAAACTCAAAATGGATAAAGGACTTAAATGTACGACAGGAAACCATAAAAATTCTAGAAGAATACAAAGGCAACAAAATCTCAGACTTATGCCAAAACAATTTCTTCACTGATACAGCTCCTAGGGCAGTTGAAACTAAAGAGAAACTGAACAAATGGGACTACATCAAAATAAAAAGCTTCTGCACAGCAAAAGAAACCATCAACAAAACAACAAGAAAACCCACCTCTTGGGAAAACATATTTGCCAACGTCATATCTGATAAGGGCTTAATCTCCAAAATTTATAGGGAACTCATACAACTTAACAAAAAGAAGATAAACAATCCAATCAAAAAATGGGCAAAGGATCTAAATAGACACCTTTCAAAAGAGGACATTCAGAAAGCCAAGAGGCATATGAAAACATGCTCAAAGTCACTAATCATCCGAGAGATGCAAATCAAAACAACAATGAGGTACCATCTCACACCTGTCAGAATGGCCATCATCAACAAATCAACAAACGACAAGTGCTGGAGAGGATGTGGAGAAAAAGGAACACTTGTGCACTGCTGGTGGGAATGCAGACTGGTGCAGCCACTATGGAAGGCAGTATGGAGGTTCCTCAAAAAATTGGAAATGGAACTCCCATTTGACCCTGTGATCCCACTACTAGGAATATATCCCAAGAAACCAGAAACACCTATCAGAAAGGATATATGTAACCAGATGTTCATAGCAGCACAATTCACCATAGCTAAGATCTGGAAACAGCCTAAGTGCCCATCAGTAGATGAATGGATTAGAAAACTGTGGTACATCTACACGATGGAATACTATGCTGCTGTTAAAAAGAAGGAACTCCTACCATTTGCAACATCATGGATGGAACTGGAGAGCATAATGCTAAGTGAAACAAGCCAGTCAATGAAGGAAAAATACCACATGATCTCACTCATTCATGGATAATAAAGACCATTACAAACTTTTGAACAATAATAGATACAGAGGCAGAGCTGCCTCAAACTGATTGTCAAACTGCAGTGGGAAGGCCAGAGAGAGTTGTGGGGCAGGAGGGAGGGGAGTAAGAGATCAACCGAAGGACTTGTATGCATGCATATAAGCATAACTAATGGACATAAGACACTGGGGGGTAAGGGAAGGTAGGGGTTTGTCAAGGGCGGGGGGGGGAGGGGGGGAAGGACACTTATGTAATACCCTTTGTAATACTTTAAGCGAAAAATAAAAAAAAATAAATAAATAAATAAAAAAAAAAAATAAATAAAAAAAAAAAAAAAAAATAAAAGAAACTTGGTTACAAAACTTTAAATTTCAATCTATAGACCTTAGACCACAATGTGAGTTGGACAGAAACTTTAAGAAATCAAAAGAATAGGACCTTCTTTTGTGTAGGAAGGTATCTGAAAAGCTAAGAAAGCAGGTAAGTAGAGTCTTACTCTCTGTGGGGCCATGATCCAAAACTGAAAGCCGTCATAGAAACAGCTGTTTAGTCACGAGGATACTGATTACATTTGTATTTATGGGAAAAAACTTGGCGTTTTTAAAAAAGGCCACATAAAATTCTTCAAAATACGAGCCTGTAGAGTTCAGAACACGATGTTAGTTAGATTAAATCTCTAAGAATTCAAAAAAATAGATCATGGAATTGTATGAGAATATATCTGAAACGCTCGGTTTCCATGGAAATACAGCCTTACTGTGGACGGGGCCGTGTTCTAACA
Organism: Myotis yumanensis; assembly: GCF_028538775.1. Lineage (NCBI taxonomy): Eukaryota > Metazoa > Chordata > Mammalia > Chiroptera > Vespertilionidae > Myotis > Myotis yumanensis. Next base: position 18,821,568 of record NW_027223772.1, on the reverse strand, counting down.
GTGAAAACTGACTTTCAAACAGTTCAGAAATGACGAATATACGGTTTCCATGTATAATTCTTGTTAAATCTGTTCGATATTTAAAAGAAACTTGGTTACAAAACTTTAAATTTCAATCTATAGACCTTAGACCACAATGTGAGTTGGACAGAACCTTTAAGAAATCAAAATACTAGGACCTTCTTTTGTGTAGGAAGGTATCTGAAAAGCTCCGATACAAGTAAGTAGAACCTTACTCTCTGGGTGCCGTGTTCAAACACTGAAAGCTGTCAGAGAAACAGCTGTTTAGTCACGAGGATACTAATTATAATTGTATTTCCGGGAAAAAACCCGGCATCAAAATCTTCAAAATTAAAACCTGTAGAGTTCAGAACACGATGTTAGTTAGATTAAATCTCTAAGAAGTCAATAAAATAGATCCTGGAGTTGTATGGGCATATATCTGAAACTCTAGGCTTCCATGTAAATACAGCCTTACTGTAACTGGGCTTTGTGCTAGAGTGAAAACTGACTTTCAAACAAGTGGGAAATGACGAATTGACGGTTGCCATATATAATTCCTGTTCAATCTGTTAGATATTGAAAAGAAACTTGGTTACAACAGTTTAAAATTCAATCCATAGACCTTAGAACACTATGTGAGTTGGACCGAACCTTTTAGAAATCAAAATAATAGAATCTTGTTTGGTGTAGGATGGTATCTGAAAAGCTCGGAAAATAAGTAAATAGAGACATACTCTCTGTGGGGCCGTGTTCAAACACTGAAAGACGTCATAGAAACAGTTGTTTAGTCAAGAGGATACCGATTACATTTGTATTTCCGGGAAAAAACTTGTCGTTTTTAGAAAACCCGGCATATATATATTCAAAATTCAAGCCTGTAGAGTTCAGAACACGATGTTAGTTAGATTAAATCTCTAAGAAGTCAATAAAATAGATCCTGGAGTTGTATGGGAATATATCTGAAACGTTAGGGTCCATGTAAATAGAGCTTTACACTATCGGGGCCGTGTTCTAACAGTGAAAACTGACTTTCAAACACTTCTAAAATAACGAATATACGGTTGCCATATATAATTCCAGTTCATTCTGTTATTTAAAAGAAACCTGGTTACAACCCTTTAAAATAGATTCCATAGACCTTAGAACACAATATGAGTTGGACAGAACCTTTAAGAAATCAAAATAATAGGACCTTCTTTTGTGTAGTAGGGTATCTGAAAAGCTGAGAAAACAAGTAAGTAGAGCCTTACTCTCTGTGGGGCCATGATCCAAAACTGAAAGCCGTCATAGAAACAGCTGTTTAGTCACGAGGATACTGATTACATTTGTATTTATGGGAAAAAACTTGGCGTTTTTAAAAAACGCCACATAAAATTCTTCAAAATACGAGCCTGTGGAGTTCAGAACACCATGTTAGTTAGATTAAATCTCTAAGAATTCAAAAAAATAGAACATGGAATTCTATGAGAATATATCTGAAACGCTAGGTTTCCATGGAAATACAGCCTTGCTGTGGACGGGGCCGTGTTCTAACAGTGAAAACTGACTTTCAAACAGTTCAGAAATGACGAATATACGGTTTCCATTTATAATTCTTGTTAAATCTGTTAGATATTTAAAAGAAACTTGGTTACAAAACTTTAAATTTCAATCTATAGACCTTAGACCACAATGTGAGTTGGACAGAACCTTTAAGAAATCAAAATAATAGGACCTTCTTTTGTGTAGGAAGGTATCTGAAAAGCTCCGAAACAAGTAAGTAGAACCTTACTCTCTGGGTGCCGTGTTCAAACACTGAAAGCTGTCAGAGAAACAGCTGTTTAGTCACGAGGATACTAATTATAATTGTATTTCCGGGAAAAAACCCGGCATCAAAATCTTCAAAATTAAAACCTGTAGAGTTCAGAACACGATGTTAGTTAGATTAAATCTCTAAGAAGTCAATAAAATAGATCCTGGAGTTGTATGGGCATATATCTGAAACTCTAGGCTTCCATGTAAATACAGCCTTACTGTAACTGGGCTTTGTGCTAGAGTGAAAACTGACTTTCAAACAAGTGGGAAATGACGAATTGACGGTTGCCATATATAATTCCTGTTCAATCTGTTAGATATTGAAAAGAAACTTGGTTACAACAGTTTAAAATTCAATCCATAGACCTTAGAACACTATGTGAGTTGGACTGAACCTTTTAGAAATCAAAATAATAGAATCTTGTTTGGTGTAGGATGGTATCTGAAAAGCTCGGAAAATAAGTAAATAGAGACATACTCTCTGTGGGGCCGTGTTCAAACACTGAAAGACGTCATAGAAACAGTTGTTTAGTCAAGAGGATACCGATTACATTTGTATTTCCGGGAAAAAACTTGTCGTTTTTAGAAAACCCGGCATATATATATTCAAAATTCAAGCCTGTAGAGGTCACAACACGATGTTAGTTAGATTAAATCTCTAAGAAGTCAATAAAATAGATCCTGGAGTTGTATGGGAATATATCAGAAAGGTTAGGGTCCATGTAAATACAGCTTTACACTATCGGGGCCGTGTTCTAACAGTGAAAACTGACTTTCAAACACTTCTAAAATAACGAATATACGGTTGCCATATATAATTCCTGTTCATTCTGTTATTTAAAAGAAACCTGGTTACAACCCTTTAAAATAGATTCCATAGACCTTAGAACACAATATGAGTTGGACAGAACCTTTAAGAAATCAAAATAATAGGACCTTCTTTTGTGTAGTAGGGTATCTGAAAAGCTGAGAAAACAAGTAAGTAGAGCCTTACTCTCTGTGGGGCCATGATCCAAAACTGAAAGCCGTCATAGAAACAGCTGTTTAGTCACGAGGATACTGATTACATTTGTATTTATGGGAAAAAACTTGGCGTTTTTAAAAAAGGCCACATAAAATTCTTCAAAATACGAGCCTGTGGAGTTCAGAACACCATGTTAGTTAGATTAAATCTCTAAGAATTCAAAAAAATAGAACATGGAATTCTATGAGAATATATCTGAAACGCTAGGTTTCCATGGAAATACAGCCTTGCTGTGGACGGGGCCGTGTTCTAACAGTGAAAACTGACTTTCAAACAGTTCAGAAATGACGAATATACGGTTTCCATTTATAATTCTTGTTAAATCTGTTAGATATTTAAAAGAAACTTGGTTACAAAACTTTAAATTTCAATCTATAGACCTTAGACCACAATGTGAGTTGGACAGAACCTTTAAGAAATCAAAATAATAGGACCTTCTTTTGTGTAGGAAGGTATCTGAAAAGCTAAGAAAGCAGGTAAGTAGAGTCTTACTCTCTGTGGGGCCATGATCCAAAACTGAAAGCCGTCATAGAAACAGCTGTTTAGTCACGAGGATACTGATTACATTTGTATTTATGGGAAAAAACTTGGCGTTTTTAAAAAACGCCACATAAAATTCTTCAAAATACGAGCCTGTGGAGTTCAGAACACGATGTTAGTTAGATTAAATCTCTAAGAATTCAAAAAAATAGAACATGGAATTCTATGAGAATATATCTGAAACGCTAGGTTTCCATGGAAATACAGCCTTGCTGTGGACGGGGCCGTGTTCTAACAGTGAAAACTGACTTTCAAACAGTTCAGAAATGACGAATATACGGTTTCCATGTATATTTCTTGTTAAATCTGTTCGATATTTAAAAGAAACTTGGTTACAAAACTTTAAATTTCAATCTATAGACCTTAGACCACAATGTGAGTTGGACAGAACCTTTAAGAAATCAAAATACTAGGACCTTCTTTTGTGTAGGAAGGTATCTGAAAAGCTCCGATACAAGTAAGTAGAACCTTACTCTCTGGGTGCCGTGTTCAAACACTGAAAGCTGTCAGAGAAACAGCTGTTTAGTCACGAGGATACTAATTATAATTGTATTTCCGGGAAAAAACCCGGCATCAAAATCTTCAAAATTAAAACCTGTAGAGTTCAGAACACGATGTTAGTTAGATTAAATCTCTAAGAAGTCAATAAAATAGATCCTGGAGTTGTATGGGCATATATCTGAAACTCTAGGCTTCCATGTAAATACAGCCTTACTGTAACTGGGCTTTGTGCTAGAGTGAAAACTGACTTTCAAACAAGTGGGAAATGACGAATTGACGGTTGCCATATATAATTCCTGTTCAATCTGTTAGATATTGAAAAGAAACTTGGTTACAACAGTTTAAAATTCAATCCATAGACCTTAGAACACTATGTGAGTTGGACCGAACCTTTTAGAAATCAAAATAATAGAATCTTGTTTGGTGTAGGATGGTATCTGAAAAGCTCGGAAAATAAGTAAATAGAGACATACTCTCTGTGGGGCCGTGTTCAAACACTGAAAGACGTCATAGAAACAGTTGTTTAGTCAAGAGGATACCGATTACATTTGTATTTCCGGGAAAAAACTTGTCGTTCTTAGAAAACCCGGCATATATATATTCAAAATTCAAGCCTGTAGAGTTCAGAACACGATGTTAGTTAGATTAAATCTCTAAGAAGTCAATAAAATAGATCCTGGAGTTGTATGGGAATATATCTGAAACGTTAGGGTCCATGTAAATAGAGCTTTACACTATCGGGGCCGTGTTCTAACAGTGAAAACTGACTTTCAAACACTTCTAAAATAACGAATATACGGTTGCCATATATAATTCCAGTTCATTCTGTTATTTAAAAGAAACCTGGTTACAACCCTTTAAAATAGATTCCATAGACCTTAGAACACAATATGAGTTGGACAGAACCTTTAAGAAATCAAAATAATAGGACCTTCTTTTGTGTAGTAGGGTATCTGAAAAGCTGAGAAAACAAGTAAGTAGAGCCTTACTCTCTGTGAGGCCATGATCCAAAACTGAAAGCCGTCATAGAAACAGATGTTTAGTCACGAGGATACTGATTACATTTGTATTTATGGGAAAAAACTTGGCGTTTTTAAAAAACGCCACATAAAATTCTTCAAAATACGAGCCTGTGGAGTTCAGAACACCATGTTAGTTAGATTAAATCTCTAAGAATTCAAAAAAATAGAACATGGAATTCTATGAGAATATATCTGAAACGCTAGGTTTCCATGGAAATACAGCCTTGCTGTGGACGGGGCCGTGTTCTAACAGTGAAAACTGACTTTCAAACAGTTCAGAAATGACGAATATACGGTTTCCATTTATAATTCTTGTTAAATCTGTTAGATATTTAAAAGAAACTTGGTTACAAAACTTTAAATTTCAATCTATAGACCTTAGACCACAATGTGAGTTGGACAGAACCTTTAAGAAATCAAAATAATAGGACCTTCTTTTGTGTAGTAGGGTATCTGAAAAGCTGAGAAAACAAGTAAGTAGAGCCTTACTCTCTGTGGGGCCATGATCCAAAACTGAAAGCCGTCATAGAAACAGCTGTTTAGTCACGAGGATACTGATTACATTTGTATTTATGGGAAAAAACTTGGCGTTTTTAAAAAACGCCACATAAAATTCTTCAAAATACGAGCCTGTGGAGTTCAGAACACCATGTTAGTTAGATTAAATCTCTAAGAATTCAAAAAAATAGAACATGGAATTCTATGTGAATATATCTGAAACGCTAGGTTTCCATGGAAATACAGCCTTGCTGTGGACGGGGCCGTGTTCTAACAGTGAAAACTGACTTTCAAACAGTTCAGAAATGACGAATATACGGTTTCCATGTATAATTCTTGTTAAATCTGTTCGATATTTAAAAGAAACTTGGTTACAAAACTTTAAATTTCAATCTATAGACCTTAGACCACAATGTGAGTTGGACAGAACCTTTAAGAAATCAAAATAATAGGACCTTCTTTTGTGTAGGAAGGTATCTGAAAAGCTAAGAAAGCAGGTAAGTAGAGTCTTACTCTCTGTGGGGCCATGATCCAAAACTGAAAGCCGTCATAGAAACAGCTGTTTAGTCACGAGGATACTGATTACATTTGTATTTATGGGAAAAAACTTGGGGTTTTTAAAAAAGGCCACATAAAATTCTTCAAAATACGAGCCTGTAGATTTCAGAACACGATGTTAGTTAGATTAAATCTCTAAGAATTCAAAAAAATAGATCATGGAATTGTATGAGAATATATCTGAAAGGCTCGGTTTCCATGGAAATACAGCCTTACTGTGGACGGGGCCGTGTTCTAACATTTTAAAACTGACTTTCAAACAGTTAAGAAATGACGAATATACGGTTTCCATTTATAATTCTTATTAAATCTGTTCGATATTTAAAAGAAACTTGGTTACAAAACTTTAAATTTCAATCTATAGACCTTAGACCACAATGTGAGTTGGACAGAACCTTTAAGAAATCAAAATAATAGGACCTTCTTTTGTGTAGGAAGGTATCTGAAAAGCTCCGAAACAAGTAAGTAGAACCTTACTCTCTGGGTGCCGTGTTCAAACACTGAAAGCTGTCAGAGAAACAGCTGTTTAGTCACGAGGATACTAATTATAATTGTATTTCCGGGAAAAAACCCGGCATCAAAATCTTCAAAATTAAAACCTGTAGAGTTCAGAACACGATGTTAGTTAGATTAAATCTCTAAGAAGTCAATAAAATAGATCCTGGAGTTGTATGGGCATATATCTGAAACTCTAGGCTTCCATGTAAATACAGCCTTACTGTAACTGGGCTTTGTGCTAGAGTGAAAACTGACTTTCAAACAAGTGGGAAATGACGAATTGACGGTTGCCATATAGAATTCCTGTTCAATCTGTTAGATATTGAAAAGAAACTTGGTTACAACAGTTTAAAATTCAATCCATAGACCTTAGAACACTATGTGAGTTGGACTGAACCTTTTAGAAATCAAAATAATAGAATCTTGTTTGGTGTAGGATGGTATCTGAAAAGCTCGGAAAATAAGTAAATAGAGACATACTCTCTGTGGGGCCGTGTTCAAACACTGAAAGACGTCATAGAAACAGTTGTTTAGTCAAGAGGATACCGATTACATTTGTATTTCCGGGAAAAAACTTGTCGTTCTTAGAAAACCCGGCATATATATATTCAAAATTCAAGCCTGTAGAGTTCAGAACACGATGTTAGTTAGATTAAATCTCTAAGAAGTCAATAAAATAGATCCTGGAGTTGTATGGGAATATATCTGAAACGTTAGGGTCCATGTAAATAGAGCTTTACACTATCGGGGCCGTGTTCTAACAGTGAAAACTGACTTTCAAACACTTCTAAAATAACGAATATACGGTTGCCATATATAATTCCAGTTCATTCTGTTATTTAAAAGAAACCTGGTTACAACCCTTTAAAATAGATTCCATAGACCTTAGAACACAATATGAGTTGGACAGAACCTTTAAGAAATCAAAATAATAGGACCTTCTTTTGTGTAGTAGGGTATCTGAAAAGCTGAGAAAACAAGTAAGTAGAGCCTTACTCTCTGTGAGGCCATGATCCAAAACTGAAAGCCGTCATAGAAACAGATGTTTAGTCACGAGGATACTGATTACATTTGTATTTATGGGAAAAAACTTGGCGTTTTTAAAAAACGCCACATAAAATTCTTCAAAATACGAGCCTGTGGAGTTCAGAACACCATGTTAGTTAGATTAAATCTCTAAGAATTCAAAAAAATAGAACATGGAATTCTATGAGAATATATCTGAAACGCTAGGTTTCCATGGAAATACAGCCTTGCTGTGGACGGGGCCGTGTTCTAACAGTGAAAACTGACTTTCAAACAGTTCAGAAATGACGAATATACGGTTTCCATTTATAATTCTTGTTAAATCTGTTAGATATTTAAAAGAAACTTGGTTACAAAACTTTAAATTTCAATCTATAGACCTTAGACCACAATGTGAGTTGGACAGAACCTTTAAGAAATCAAAATAATAGGACCTTCTTTTGTGTAGTAGGGTATCTGAAAAGCTGAGAAAACAAGTAAGTAGAGCCTTACTCTCTGTGGGGCCATGATCCAAAACTGAAAGCCGTCATAGAAACAGCTGTTTAGTCACGAGGATACTGATTACATTTGTATTTATGGGAAAAAACTTGGCGTTTTTAAAAAACGCCACATAAAATTCTTCAAAATACGAGCCTGTGGAGTTCAGAACACCATGTTAGTTAGATTAAATCTCTAAGAATTCAAAAAAATAGAACATGGAATTCTATGTGAATATATCTGAAACGCTAGGTTTCCATGGAAATACAGCCTTGCTGTGGACGGGGCCGTGTTCTAACAGTGAAAACTGACTTTCAAACAGTTCAGAAATGACGAATATACGGTTTCCATGTATAATTCTTGTTAAATCTGTTCGATATTTAAAAGAAACTTGGTTACAAAACTTTAAATTTCAATCTATAGACCTTAGACCACAATGTGAGTTGGACAGAACCTTTAAGAAATCAAAATAATAGGACCTTCTTTTGTGTAGGAAGGTATCTGAAAAGCTAAGAAAGCAGGTAAGTAGAGTCTTACTCTCTGTGGGGCCATGATCCAAAACTGAAAGCCGTCATAGAAACAGCTGTTTAGTCACGAGGATACTGATTACATTTGTATTTATGGGAAAAAACTTGGGGTTTTTAAAAAAGGCCACATAAAATTCTTCAAAATACGAGCCTGTAGATTTCAGAACACGATGTTAGTTAGATTAAATCTCTAAGAATTCAAAAAAATAGATCATGGAATTGTATGAGAATATATCTGAAAGGCTCGGTTTCCATGGAAATACAGCCTTACTGTGGACGGGGCCGTGTTCTAACATTTTAAAACTGACTTTCAAACAGTTAAGAAATGACGAATATACGGTTTCCATTTATAATTCTTATTAAATCTGTTCGATATTTAAAAGAAACTTGGTTACAAAACTTTAAATTTCAATCTATAGACCTTAGACCACAATGTGAGTTGGACAGAACCTTTAAGAAATCAAAATAATAGGACCTTCTTTTGTGTAGGAAGGTATCTGAAAAGCTCCGAAACAAGTAAGTAGAACCTTACTCTCTGGGTGCCGTGTTCAAACACTGAAAGCTGTCAGAGAAACAGCTGTTTAGTCACGAGGATACTAATTATAATTGTATTTCCGGGAAAAAACCCGGCATCAAAATCTTCAAAATTAAAACCTGTAGAGTTCAGAACACGATGTTAGTTAGATTAAATCTCTAAGAAGTCAATAAAATAGATCCTGGAGTTGTATGGGCATATATCTGAAACTCTAGGCTTCCATGTAAATACAGCCTTACTGTAACTGGGCTTTGTGCTAGAGTGAAAACTGACTTTCAAACAAGTGGGAAATGACGAATTGACGGTTGCCATATATAATTCCTGTTCAATCTGTTAGATATTGAAAAGAAACTTGGTTACAACAGTTTAAAATTCAATCCATAGACCTTAGAACACTATGTGAGTTGGACTGAACCTTTTAGAAATCAAAATAATAGAATCTTGTTTGGTGTAGGATGGTATCTGAAAAGCTCGGAAAATAAGTAAATAGAGACATACTCTCTGTGGGGCCGTGTTCAAACACTGAAAGACGTCATAGAAACAGTTGTTTAGTCAAGAGGATACCGATTACATTTGTATTTCCGGGAAAAAACTTGTCGTTTTTAGAAAACCCGGCATATATATATTCAAAATTCAAGCCTGTAGAGTTCAGAACACGATGTTAGTTAGATTAAATCTCTAAGAAGTCAATAAAATAGATCCTGGAGTTGTATGGGAATATATCAGAAAGGTTAGGGTCCATGTAAATACAGCTTTACACTATCGGGGCCGTGTTCTAACAGTGAAAACTGACTTTCAAACACTTCTAAAATAACGAATATACGGTTGCCATATATAATTCCTGTTCATTCTGTTATTTAAAAGAAACCTGGTTACAACCCTTTAAAATAGATTCCATAGACCTTAGAACACAATATGAGTTGGACAGAACCTTTAAGAAATCAAAATAATAGGACCTTCTTTTGTGTAGTAGGGTATCTGAAAAGCTGAGAAAACAAGTAAGTAGAGCCTTACTCTCTGTGGGGCCATGATCCAAAACTGAAAGCCGTCATAGAAACAGCTGTTTAGTCACGAGGATACTGATTACATTTGTATTTATGGGAAAAAACTTGGCGTTTTTAAAAAAGGCCACATAAAATTCTTCAAAATACGAGCCTGTGGAGTTCAGAACACGATGTTAGTTAGATTAAATCTCTAAGAATTCAAAAAAATAGAACATGGAATTCTCTGAGAATATATCTGAAACGCTAGGTTTCCATGGAAATACAGCCTTGCTGTGGACGGGGCCGTGTTCTAACAGTGAAAACTGACTTTCAAACAGTTCAGAAATGACGAATATACGGTTTCCATGTATAATTCTTGTTAAATCTGTTAGATATTTAAAAGAAACTTGGTTACAAAACTTTAAATTTCAATCTATAGACCTTAGACCACAATGTGAGTTGGACAGAACCTTTAAGAAATCAAAATAATAGGACCTTCTTTTGTGTAGGAAGGTATCTGAAAAGCTAAGAAAGCAGGTAAGTAGAGTCTTACTCTCTGTGGGGCCATGATCCAAAACTGAAAGCCGTCATAGAAACAGCTGTTTAGTCACGAGGATACTGATTACATTTGTATTTATGGGAAAAAACTTGGCGTTTTTAAAAAACGCCACATAAAATTCTTCAAAATACGAGCCTGTGGAGTTCAGAACACGATGTTAGTTAGATTAAATCTCTAAGAATTCAAAAAAATAGAACATGGAATTCTATGAGAATATATCTGAAACGCTAGGTTTCCATGGAAATACAGCCTTGCTGTGGACGGGGCCGTGTTCTAACAGTGAAAACTGACTTTCAAACAGTTCAGAAATGACGAATATACGGTTTCCATGTATATTTCTTGTTAAATCTGTTCGATATTTAAAAGAAACTTGGTTACAAAACTTTAAATTTCAATCTATAGACCTTAGACCACAATGTGAGTTGGACAGAACCTTTAAGAAATCAAAATAATAGGACCTTCTTTTGTGTAGGAAGGTATCTGAAAAGCTCCGAAACAAGTAAGTAGAACCTTACTCTCTGGGTGCCGTGTTCAAACACTGAAAGCTGTCAGAGAAACAGCTGTTTAGTCACGAGGATACTAATTATAATTGTATTTCCGGGAAAAAACCCGGCATCAAAATCTTCAAAATTAAAACCTGTAGAGTTCAGAACACGATGTTAGTTAGATTAAATCTCTAAGAAGTCAATAAAATAGATCCTGGAGTTGTATGGGCATATATCTGAAACTCTAGGCTCCCATGTAAATACAGCCTTACTGTAACTGGGCTTTGTGCTAGAGTGAAAACTGACTTTCAAACAAGTGGGAAATGACGAATTGATGGTTGCCATATATAATTCCTGTTCAATCTGTTAGATATTGAAAAGAAACTTGGTTACAACAGTTTAAAATTCAATCCATAGACCTTAGAACACTATGTGAGTTGGACCGAACCTTTTAGAAATCAAAATAATAGAATCTTGTTTGGTGTAGGATGGTATCTGAAAAGCTCGGAAAGTAAGTAAATAGAGACATACTCTCTGTGGGGCCGTGTTCAAACACTGAAAGACGTCATAGAAACAGTTGTTTAGTCAAGAGGATACCGATTACATTTGTATTTCCGGGAAAAAACTTGTCGTTTTTAGAAAACCCGGCATATATATATTCAAAATTCAAGCCTGTAGAGTTCAGAACAGGATGTTAGTTAGATTAAATCTCTAAGAAGTCAATAAAATAGATCCTGGAGTTGTATGGGAATATATCAGAAAGGTTAGGGTCCATGTAAATACAGCTTGACACTATCGGGGCCGTGTTCTAACAGTGAAAACTGACTTTCAAACACTTCTAAAATAACGAATATACGGTTGCCATATATAATTCCTGTTCATTCTGTTATTTAAAAGAAACCTGGTTACAACCCTTTAAAATAGATTCCATAGACCTTAGAACACAATATGAGTTGGACAGAACCTTTAAGAAATCAAAATAATAGGACCTTCTTTTCTGTAGTAGGGTATCTGAAAAGCTGAGAAAACAAGTAAGTAGAGCCTTACTCTCTGTGGGGCCATGATCCAAAACTGAAAGCCGTCATAGAAACAGCTGTTTAGTCACGAGGATACTGATTACATTTGTATTTATGGGAAAAAACTTGGCGTTTTTAAAAAAGGCCACATAAAATTCTTCAAAATACGAGCCTGTGGAGTTCAGAACACCATGTTAGTTAGATTAAATCTCTAAGAATTCAAAAAAATAGAACATGGAATTCTATGAGAATATATCTGAAACGCTCAGTTTCCATGGAAATACAGCCTTACTGGGGACGGTGCCGTGTTCTAACATTTTAAAACTGACTTTCAAACAGTTCAGAAATGACGAATATACGGTTTCCATTTATAATTCTTATTAAATCTGTTCGATATTTAAAAGAAACTTGGTTACAAAACTTTAAATTTCAATCTATAGACCTTAGACCACAATGTGAGTTGGACAGAACCTTTAAGAAATCAAAATAATAGGACCTTCTTTTGTGTAGGAAGGTATCTGAAAAGCTAAGAAAGCAGGTAAGTAGAGTCTTACTGTCTGTGGGGACATGATCCAAAACTGAAAGCCGTCATAGAAACAGCTGTTTAGTCACGAGGATACTGATTACATTTGTATTTATGGGAAAAAACTTGGCGTTTTTAAAAAAGGCCACATAAAATTCTTCAAAATACGAGCCTGTGGAGTTCAGAACACGATGTTAGTTAGATTAAATAAGAATTCAAAAAAATAGATCATGGAATTGTATGAGAATATATCTGAAACGCTCGGTTTCCATGGAAATACAGCCTTACTGTGGACGGGGCCGTGTTCTAACATTTTAAAACTGACTTTCAAACAGTTCAGAAATGACGAATATACGGTTTCCATTTATAATTCTTATTAAATCTGTTCGATATTTAAAAGAAACTTGGTTACAAAACTTTAAATTTCAATCTATAGACCTTAGACCACAATGTGAGTTGGACAGAACCTGTAAGAAATCAAAATAATAGGACCTTCTTTTGTGTAGGAAGGTATCTGAAAAGCTAAGAAAGCAGGTAAGTAGAACCTTACTCTCTGGGTGCCGTGTTCAAACACTGAAAGCTGTCAGAGAAACAGCTGTTTAGTCACGAGGATACTAATTATAATTGTATTTCCGGGAAAAAACCCGGCATCAAAATCTTCAAAATTAAAACCTGTAGAGTTCAGAACACGATGTTAGTTAGATTAAATCTCTAAGAAGTCAATAAAATAGATCCTGGAGTTGTATGGGCATATATCTGAAACTCTAGGCTTCCATGTAAATACAGCCTTACTGTAACTGGGCTTTGTGCTAGAGTGAAAACTGACTTTCAAACAAGTGGGAAATGACGAATTGACGGTTGCCATATATAATTCCTGTTCAATCTGTTAGATATTGAAAAGAAACTTGGTTACAACAGTTTAAAATTCAATCCATAGACCTTAGAACACTATGTGAGTTGGACCGAACCTTTTAGAAATCAAAATAATAGAATCTTGTTTGGTGTAGGATGGTATCTGAAAAGCTCGGAAAGTAAGTAAATAGAGACATACTCTCTGTGGGGCCGTGTTCAAACACTGAATGACGTCATAGAAACAGTTGTTTAGTCAAGAGGATACCGATTACATTTGTATTTCCGGGAAAAAACTTGTCGTTTTTAGAAAACCCGGCATATATATATTCAAAATTCAAGCCTGTAGAGTTCAGAACACGATGTTAGTTAGATTAAATCTCTAAGAAGTCAATAAAATAGATCCTGGAGTTGTATGGGAATATATCAGAAAGGTTAGGGTCCATGTAAATACAGCTTGACACTATCGGGGCCGTGTTCTAACAGTGAAAACTGACTTTCAAACACTTCTAAAATAACGAATATACGGTTGCCATATATAATTCCTGTTCATTCTGTTATTTAAAAGAAACCTGGTTACAACCCTTTAAAATAGATTCCATAGACCTTAGAACACAATATGAGTTGGACAGAACCATTAAGAAATCAAAATAATAGGACCTTCTTTTGTGTAGTAGGGTATCTGAAAAGCTGAGAAACCAAGTAAGTAGAGCCTTACTCTCTGTGGGGCCATGATCCAAAACTGAAAGCCGTCATAGAAACAGCTGTTTAGTCACGAGGATACTGATTACATTGGTATTTATGGGAAAAAACTTGGCGTTTTTAAAAAACGCCACATAAAATTCTTCAAAATACGAGCCTGTGGAGTTCAGAACACCATGTTAGTTAGATTAAATCTCTAAGAATTCAAAAAAATAGAACATGGAATTCTATGAGAATATATCTGAAACGCTAGGTTTCCATGGAAATACAGCCTTGCTGTGGACGGGGCCGTGTTCTAACAGTGAAAACTGACTTTCAAACAGTTCAGAAATGACGAATATATGGTTTCCATTTATAATTCTTGTTAAATCTGTTAGATATTTAAAAGAAACTTGGTTACAAAACTTTAAATTTCAATCTATAGACCTTAGACCACAATGTGAGTTGGACAAAACCTTTTAGAAATCAAAATAATAGGACCTTCTTTTGTGTAGGAAGGTATCTGAAAAGCTCCGAAACAAGTAAGTAGAACCTTACTCTCTGGGTGCCGTGTTCAAACACTGAAAGCTGTCAGAGAAACAGCTGTTTAGTCACGAGGATACTAATTATAATTGTATTTCCGGGAAAAAACCCGGCATCAAAATCTTCAAAATTAAAACCTGTAGAGTTCAGAACACGATGTTAGTTAGATTAAATCTCTAAGAAGTCAATAAAATAGATCCTGGAGTTGTATGGGCATATATCTGAAACTCTAGGCTTCCATGTAAATACAGCCTTACTGTAACTGGGCTTTGTGCTAGAGTGAAAACTGACTTTCAAACAAGTGGGAAATGACGAATTGACGGTTGCCATATATAATTCCTGTTCAATCTGTTAGATATTGAAAAGAAACTTGGTTACAACAGTTTAAAATTCAATCCATAGACCTTAGAACACTATGTGAGTTGGACCGAACCTTTTAGAAATCAAAATAATAGAATCTTGTTTGGTGTAGGATGGTATCTGAAAAGCTCGGAAAATAAGTAAATAGAGACATACTCTCTGTGGGGCCGTGTTCAAACACTGAAAGACGTCATAGAAACAGTTGTTTAGTCAAGAGGATACCGATTACATTTGTATTTCCGGGAAAAAACTTGTCGTTTTTAGACAACCCGGCATATATATATTCAAAATTCAAGCCTGTAGAGTTCAGAACACGATGTTAGTTAGATTAAATCTCTAAGAAGTCAATAAAATAGATCCTGGAGTTGTATGGGAATATATCAGAAAGGTTAGGGTCCATGTAAATACAGCTTGACACTATCGGGGCCGTGTTCTAACAGTGAAAACTGACTTTCAAACACTTCTAAAATAACGAATATACGGTTGCCATATATAATTCCTGTTCATTCTGTTATTTAAAAGAAACCTGGTTACAACCCTTTAAAATAGATTCCATAGACCTTAGAACACAATATGAGTTGGACAGAACCTTTAAGAAATCAAAATAATAGGACCTTCTTTTGTGTAGTAGGGTATCTGAA
The DNA here is from genome assembly GCF_028538775.1 of Myotis yumanensis. Taxonomy (NCBI): domain Eukaryota; kingdom Metazoa; phylum Chordata; class Mammalia; order Chiroptera; family Vespertilionidae; genus Myotis; species Myotis yumanensis. The sequence continues at coordinate 18,805,925 of NW_027223772.1, read as the reverse complement.
AAGCTGAGAAAACAAGTAAGTAGAGCCTTACTCTCTGTGGGGCCATGATCCAAAACTGAAAGCCGTCATAGAAACAGCTGTTTAGTCACGAGGATACTGATTACATTTGTATTTATGGGAAAAAACTTGGCGTTTTTAAAAAACGCCACATAAAATTCTTCAAAATACGAGCCTGTGGAGTTCAGAACACCATGTTAGTTAGATTAAATCTCTAAGAATTCAAAAAAATAGAACATGGAATTCTATGAGAATATATCTGAAACGCTAGGTTTCCATGGAAATACAGCCTTGCTATGGACGGGGCCGTGTTCTAACAGTGAAAACTGACTTTCAAACAGTTCAGAAATGACGAATATACGGTTTCCATTTATAATTCTTGTTAAATCTGTTAGATATTTAAAAGAAACTTGGTTACAAAACTTTAAATTTCAATCTATAGACCTTAGACCACAATGTGAGTTGGACAGAACCTTTAAGAAATCAAAATAATAGGACCTTCTTTTGTGTAGGAAGGTATCTGAAAAGCTAAGAAAGCAGGTAAGTAGAGTCTTACTCTCTGTGGGGCCATGATCCAAAACTGAAAGCCGTCATAGAAACAGCTGTTTAGTCACGAGGATACTGATTACATTTGTATTTATGGGAAAAAACTTGGCGTTTTTAAAAAAGGCCACATAAAATTCTTCAAAAAACGAGCCTGTAGAGTTCAGAACACGATGTTAGTTAGATTAAATCTCTAAGAATTCAAAAAAATAGATCATGGAATTGTATGAGAATATATCTGAAACGCTCAGTTTCCATGGAAATACAGCCTTACTGGGGACGGGGCCGTGTTCTAACATTTTAAAACTGACTTTCAAACAGTTCAGAAATGACGAATATACGGTTTCCATTTATAATTCTTATTAAATCTGTTCGATATTTAAAAGAAACTTGGTTACAAAACTTTAAATTTCAATCTATAGACCTTAGACCACAATGTGAGTTGGACAGAACCTTTAAGAAATCAAAATAATAGGACCTTCTTTTGTGTAGGAAGGTATCTGAAAAGCTAAGAAAGCAGGTAAGTAGAGTCTTACTGTCTGTGGGGACATGATCCAAAACTGAAAGCCGTCATAGAAACAGCTGTTTAGTCACGAGGATACTGATTACATTTGTATTTATGGGAATAAACTTGGCGTTTTTAAAAAGGCCATATAAAATTCTTCAAAATACGAGCCTGTAGAGTTCAGAACACGATGTTAGTTAGATTAAATCTCTAAGAATTCAAAAAAATAGATCATGGAATTGTATGAGAATATATCTGAAACGCTCGGTTTCCATGGAAATACAGCCTTACTGTGGACGGGGCCGTGTTCTAACAGTGAAAACTGACTTTCAAACAGTTCAGAAATGACGAATATATGGTTTCCATGTAAAATTCTTGTTAAATCTGTTCGATATTTAAAAGAAACTTGGTTACAAAACTTTAAATTTCAATCTATAGACCTTAGACCACAATGTGAGTTAGACAGAACCTTTAAGAAATCAAAATAATAGGACCTTCTTTTTTGTAGGAAGGTATCTGAAAAGCTCCGAAATAAGTAAGTAGAACCTTACTCTCTGGGTGCCGTGTTCAAACACTGAAAGCTGTCAGAGAAACAGCTGTTTAGTCACGAGGATACTAATTATAATTGTATTTCCGGGAAAAAACCCGGCATCAAAATCTTCAAAATTAAAACCTGTAGAGTTCAGAACACGATGTTAGTTAGATTAAATCTCTAAGAAGTCAATAAAATAGATCCTGGAGTTGTATGGGCATATATCTGAAACTCTAGGCTTCCATGTAAATACAGCCTTACTGTAACTGGGCTTTGTGCTAGAGTGAAAACTGACTTTCAAACAAGTGGGAAATGACGAATTGACGGTTGCCATATATAATTCCTGTTCAATCTGTTAGATATTGAAAAGAAACTTGGTTACAACAGTTTAAAATTCAATCCATAGACCTTAGAACACTATGTGAGTTGGACCGAACCTTTTAGAAATCAAAATAATAGAATCTTGTTTGGTGTAGGATGGTATCTGAAAAGCTCGGAAAATAAGTAAATAGAGACATACTCTCTGTGGGGCCGTGTTCAAACACTGAAAGACGTCATAGAAACAATTGTTTAGTCAAGAGGATACCGATTACATTTGTATTTCCGGGAAAAAACTTGTCGTTTTTAGAAAACCCGGCATATATATATTCAAAATTCAAGCCTGTAGAGTTCAGAACACGATGTTAGTTAGATTAAATCTCTAAGAAGTCAATAAAATAGATCCTGGAGTTGTAAGGGAATATATCAGAAAGGTTAGGGTCCATGTAAATACAGCTTGACACTATCGGGGCCGTGTTCTAACAGTGAAAACTGACTTTCAAACACTTCTAAAATAACGAATATACGGTTGCCATATATAATTCCTGTTCATTCTGTTATTTAAAAGAAACCTGGTTACAACCCTTTAAAATAGATTCCATAGACCTTAGAACACAATATGAGTTGGACAGAACCTTTAAGAAATCAAAATAATAGGACCTTCTTTTGTGTAGTAGGGTATCTGAAAAGCTGAGAAAACAAGTAAGTAGAGCCTTACTCTTTGTGGGGCCATGATCCAAAACTGAAAGCCGTCATAGAAACAGCTGTTTAGTCACGAGGATACTGATTACATTTGTATTTATGGGAAAAAACTTGGCGTTTTTAAAAAACGCCACATAAAATTCTTCAAAATACGAGCCTGTGGAGTTCAGAACACGATGTTAGTTAGATTAAATCTCTAAGAATTCAAAAAAATAGAACATGGAATTTTATGAGAATATATCTGAAACGCTAGGTTTCCATGGAAATACAGCCTTGCTGTGGACGGGGCCGTGTTCTAACAGTGAAAACTGACTTTCAAACAGTTCAGAAATGACGAATATACGGTTTCCATGTATAATTCTTGTTAAATCTGTTAGATATTTAAAAGAAACTTGGTTACAAAACTTTAAATTTCAATCTATAGACCTTAGACCACAATGTGAGTTGGACAGAACCTTTAAGAAATCAAAATAATAGGACCTTCTTTTGTGTAGGAAGGTATCTGAAAAGCTAAGAAAGCAGGTAAGTAGAGTCTTACTCTCTGTGGGGCCATGATCAAAACTGAAAGCCGTCATAGAAACAGCTGTTTAGTCACGAGGATACTGATTACATTTGTATTTATGGGAAAAAACTTGGCGTTTTTAAAAAACGCCACATAAAATTCTTCAAAATACGAGCCTGTGGAGTTCAGAACACGATGTTAGTTAGATTAAATCTCTAAGAATTCAAAAAAATAGAACATGGAATTCTATGAGAATATATCTGAAACGCTAGGTTTCCATGGAAATACAGCCTTGCTGTGGTGGGGCCGTGTTCTAACAGTGAAAACTGACTTTCAAACAGTTCAGAAATTACGAATATACGGTTTCCATGTATAATTCTTGTTAAATCTGTTAGATATTTAAAAGAAACTTGGTTACAAAACTTTAAATTTCAATCTATAGACCTTAGACCACAATGTGAGTTGGACAGAACCTTTAAGAAATCAAAATAATAGGACCTTCTTTTGTGTAGGAAGGTATCTGAAAAGCTAAGAAAGCAGGTAAGTAGAGTCTTACTCTCTGTGGGGCCATGATCCAAAACTGAAAGCCGTCATAGAAACAGCTGTTTAGTCACGAGGATACTGATTACATTTGTATTTATGGGAAAAAACTTGGCGTTTTTAAAAAAGGCCATATAAAATTCTTCAAAATACGAGCCTGTAGAGTTCAGAACACGATGTTAGTTAGATTAAATCTCTAAGAATTCAAAAAAATAGATCATGGAATTGTATGAGAATATATCTGAAACGCTCGGTTTCCATGGAAATACAGCCTTCCTGTGGACGGGGCCGTGTTCTAACAATGAAAACTGACTTTCAAACAGTTCAGAAATGACGAATATACGGTTTCCATTTATAATTCTTATTAAATCTGTTCGATATTTAAAAGAAACTTGGTTACAAAACTTTAAATTTCAATCTATAGACCTTAGACCACAATGTGAGTTGGACAGAACCTTTAAGAAATCAAAATAATTGGACCTTCTTTTGTGTAGGAAGGTATCTGAAAAGCTCCGAAACAAGTAAGTAGAACCTTACTCTCTGGGTGCCGTGTTCAAACACTGAAAGCTGTCAGAGAAACAGCTGTTTAGTCACGAGGATACTAATTATAATTGTATTTCCGGGAAAAAACCCAGCATCAAAATCTTCAAAATTAAAACCTGTAGAGTTCAGAACACGATGTTTGTTAGATTAAATCTCTAAGAAGTCAATAAAATAGATCCTGGAGTTGTATGGGCATATATCTGAAACTCTAGGCTTCCATGTAAATACAGCCTTACTGTAACTGGGCTTTGTGCTAGAGTGAAAACTGACTTTCAAACAAGTGGGAAATGACGAATTGACGGTTGCCATATATAATTCCTGTTCAATCTGTTAGATATTGAAAAGAAACTTGGTTACAACAGTTTAAAATTCAATCCATAGACCTTAGAACACTATGTGAGTTGGACCGAACCTTTTAGAAATCAAAATAATAGAATCTTGTTTGGTGTAGGATGGTATCTGAAAAGCTCGGAAAATAAGTAAATAGAGATATACTCTCTGTGGGGCCGTGTTCAAACACTGAAAGACGTCATAGAAACAGTTGTTTAGTCAAGAGGATACCGATTACATTTGTATTTCCGGGAAAAAACTTGTCGTTTTTAGAAAACCCGGCATATATATATTCAAAATTCAAGCCTGTAGAGTTCAGAACACGATATTAGTTAGATTAAATCTCTAAGAAGTCAATAAAATAGATCCTGGAGTTGTATGGGAATATATCAGAAAGGTTAGGGTCCATGTAAATACAGCTTGACACTATCGGGGCCGTGTTCTAACAGTGAAAACTGACTTTCAAACACTTCTAAAATAACGAATATACGGTAGCCATATATAATTCCTGTTCATTCTGTTATTTAAAAGAAACCTGGTTACAACCCTTTAAAATAGATTCCATAGACCTTAGAACACAATATGAGTTGGACAGAACCTTTAAGAAATCAAAATAATAGGACCTTCTTTTGTGTAGTAGGGTATCTGAAAAGCTGAGAAAACAAGTAAGTAGAGCCTTACTCTCTGAGGGCCATGATCCAAAACTGATAGCCGTCATAAAAACAGCTGTTTAGTCACGAGGATACTGATTACATTTGTATTTATGGGAAAAAACTTGGCGTTTTTAAAAAACGCCACATAAAATTCTTCAAAATACGAGCCTGTGGAGTTCAGAACACCATGTTAGTTAGATTAAATCTCTAAGAATTCAAAAAAATAGAACATGGAATTCTATGAGAATATATCTGAAACGCTAGGTTTCCATGGAAATACAGCCTTGCTGTGGACGGGGCCGTGTTCTAACAGTGAAAACTGACTTTCAAACAGTTCAGAAATGACGAATATACGGTTTCCATTTATAATTCTTGTTAAATCTGTTAGATATTTAAAAGAAACGTGGTTACAAAACTTTAAATTTCAATCTATAGACCTTAGACCACAATGTGAGTTGGACAGAACCTTTAAGAAATCAAAATAATAGGACCTTCTTTTGTGTAGGAAGGTATCTGAAAAGCTAAGAAAGCAGGTAAGTAGAGTCTTACTCTCTGTGGGGCCATGATCCAAAACTGAAAGCCGTCATAGAAACAGCTGTTTAGTCACGAGGATACTGATTACATTTGTCTTTATGGGAAAAAACTTGGCGTTTTTAAAAAAGGCCACATAAAATTCTTCAAAATAGGAGCCTGTAGAGTTCAGAACACGATGTTCGTTAGATTAAATCTCTAAGAATTCAAAAAAAAAGGTCATGGAATTGTATGAGAATATATCTGAAACGCTCGGTTTCCATGGAAATACAGCCTTATTGTGGACGGGGCCGTGTTCTAACATTTTAAAACTGACTTTCAAACAGTTCAGAAATAACGAATATACGGTTTCCATTTATAATTCTTGTTAAATCTGTTCGATATTTAAAAGAAACTTGGTTACAAAACTTTAAATTTCAATCTATAGACCTTAGACCACAATGTGAGTTGGACAGAACCTTTAAGAAATCAAAATAATAGGACCTTCTTTTGTGTAGGAAGGTATCTGAAAAGCTCCGAAACAAGTAAGTAGAACCTTACTCTCTGGGTGCCGTGTTCAAACACTGAAAGCTGTCAGAGAAACAGCTGTTTAGTCACGAGGATACTAATTATAATTGTATTTCCGGGAAAAAACCCGGCATCAAAATCTTCAAAATTAAAACCTGTAGAGTTCAGAACCCGATGTTAGTTAGATTAAATCTCTAAGAAGTCAATGAAATAGATCCTGGAGTTGTATGGGCATATATCTGAAACTCTAGGCTTCCATGTAAATACAGCCTTACTGTAACTGGGCTTTGTGCTAGAGTGAAAACTGACTTTCAAACAAGTGGGAAATGACGAATTGACGGTTGCCATATAGAATTCCTGTTCAATCTGTTAGATATTGAAAAGAAACTTGGTTACAACAGTTTAAAATTCAATCCATAGACCTTAGAACACTATGTGAGTTGGACCGAACCTTTTAGAAATCAAAATAATAGAATCTTGTTTGGTGTAGGATGGTATCTGAAAAGCTCGGAAAATAAGTAAATAGAGACATACTCTCTGTGGGGCCGTGTTCAAACACTGAAAGACGTCATAGAAACAGTTGTTTAGTCAAGAGGATACCGATTACATTTGTATTTCCGGGAAAAAACTTGTCGTTTTTAGAAAACCCGGCATATATATATTCAAAATTCAAGCCTGTAGAGTTCAGAACACGATGTTAGTTAGACTAAATCTCTAAGAAGTCAATAAAATAGATCCTGGAGTTGTATGGGAATATATCAGAAAGGTTAGGGTTCATGTAAATACAGCTTTACACTATCGGGGCCATGTTCTAACAGTGAAAACTGACTTTCAAACACTTCTAAAATAACGAATATACGGTTGCCATATATAATTCCTGTTCATTCTGTTATTTAAAAGAAACCTGGTTACAACCCTTTAAAATAGATTCCATAGACCTTAGAACACAATATGAGTTGGACAGAACCTTTAAGAAATCAAAATAATAGGACCTTCTTTTGTGTAGTAGGGTATCTGAAAAGCTGAGAAAACAAGTAAGTAGAGCCTTACTCTCTGTGGGGCCATGATCGAAAACTGAAAGCCGTCATAGAAACAGCTGTTTAGTCACGAGGATACTGATTACATTTGTATTTATGGGAAAAAACTTGGCGTTTTTAAAAAACGCCACATAAAATTCTTCAAAATACGAGCCTGTGGAGTTCAGAACACCATGTTAGTTAGATTAAATCTCTAAGAATTCAAAAAAAATAGAACATGGAATTCTATGAGAATATATCTGAAACGCTAGGTTTCCATGGAAATACAGCCTTGCTGTGGACGGGGCCGTGTTCTAACAGTGAAAACTGACTTTCAAACAGTTCAGAAATGACGAATATACGGTTTCCATTCATAATTCTTGTTAAATCTGTTAGATATTTAAAAGAAACTTGGTTACAAAACTTTAAATTTCAATCTATAGACCTTAGACCACAATGTGAGTTGGACAGAACCTTTAAGAAATCAAAATAATAGGACCTTCTTTTGTGTAGGAAGGTATCTGAAAAGCTCCGAAACAAGTAAGTAGAACCTTACTCTCTGGGTGCCGTGTTCAAACACTGAAAGCTGTCAGAGAAACAGCTGTTTAGTCACGAGGATACTAATTATAATTGTATTTCCGGGAAAAAACCCGGCATCAAAATCTTCAAAATTAAAACCTGTAGAGTTCAGAACACGATGTTAGTTAGATTAAATCTCTAAGAAGTCAATGAAATAGATCCTGGAGTTGTATGGGCATATATCTGAAACTCTAGGCTTCCATGTAAATACAGCCTTACTGTAACTGGGCTTTGTGCTAGAGTGAAAACTGACTTTCAAACAAGTGGGAAATGACGAATTGACGGTTGCCATATAGAATTCCTGTTCAATCTGTTAGATATTGAAAAGAAACTTGGTTACAACAGTTTAAAATTCAATCCATAGACCTTAGAACACTATGTGAGTTGGACCGAACCTTTTAGAAATCAAAATAATAGAATCTTGTTTGGTGTAGGATGGTATCTGAAAAGCTCGGAAAATAAGTAAATAGAGACATACTCTCTGTGGGGCCGTGTTCAAACACTGAAAGACGTCATAGAAACAGTTGTTTAGTCAAGAGGATACCGATTACATTTGTATTTCCGGGAAAAAACTTGTCGTTTTTAGAAAACCCGGCATATATATATTCAAAATTCAAGCCTGTAGAGTTCAGAACACGATGTTAGTTAGACTAAATCTCTAAGAAGTCAATAAAATAGATCCTGGAGTTGTATGGGAATATATCAGAAAGGTTAGGGTTCATGTAAATACAGCTTTACACTATCGGGGCCATGTTCTAACAGTGAAAACTGACTTTCAAACACTTCTAAAATAACGAATATACGGTTGCCATATATAATTCCTGTTCATTCTGTTATTTAAAAGAAACCTGGTTACAACCCTTTAAAATAGATTCCATAGACCTTAGAACACAATATGAGTTGGACAGAACCTTTAAGAAATCAAAATAATAGGACCTTCTTTTGTGTAGTAGGGTATCTGAAAAGCTGAGAAAACAAGTAAGTAGAGCCTTACTCTCTGTGGGGCCATGATCGAAAACTGAAAGCCGTCATAGAAACAGCTGTTTAGTCACGAGGATACTGATTACATTTGTATTTATGGGAAAAAACTTGGCGTTTTTAAAAAACGCCACATAAAATTCTTCAAAATACGAGCCTGTGGAGTTCAGAACACCATGTTAGTTAGATTAAATCTCTAAGAATTCAAAAAAAATAGAACATGGAATTCTATGAGAATATATCTGAAACGCTAGGTTTCCATGGAAATACAGCCTTGCTGTGGACGGGGCCGTGTTCTAACAGTGAAAACTGACTTTCAAACAGTTCAGAAATGACGAATATACGGTTTCCATTCATAATTCTTGTTAAATCTGTTAGATATTTAAAAGAAACTTGGTTACAAAACTTTAAATTTCAATCTATAGACCTTAGACCACAATGTGAGTTGGACAGAACCTTTAAGAAATCAAAATAATAGGACCTTCTTTTGTGTAGGAAGGTATCTGAAAAGCTCCGAAACAAGTAAGTAGAACCTTACTCTCTGGGTGCCGTGTTCAAACACTGAAAGCTGTCAGAGAAACAGCTGTTTAGTCACGAGGATACTAATTATAATTGTATTTCCGGGAAAAAACCCGGCATCAAAATCTTCAAAATTAAAACCTGTAGAGTTCAGAACACGATGTTAGTTAGATTAAATCTCTAAGAAGTCAATGAAATAGATCCTGGAGTTGTATGGGCATATATCTGAAACTCTAGGCTTCCATGTAAATACAGCCTTACTGTAACTGGGCTTTGTGCTAGAGTGAAAACTGACTTTCAAACAAGTGGGAAATGACGAATTGACGGTTGCCATATAGAATTCCTGTTCAATCTGTTAGATATTGAAAAGAAACTTGGTTACAACAGTTTAAAATTCAATCCATAGACCTTGGAACACTATGTGAGTTGGACTGAACCTTTTAGAAATCAAAATAATAGAATCTTGTTTGGTGTAGGATGGTATCTGAAAAGTTCGGAAAATAAGTAAATAGAGACATACTCTCTGTGGGGCCGTGTTCAAACACTGAAAGACGTCATAGAAACAGTTGTTTAGTCAAGAGGATACCAATTACATTTGTATTTCCGGGAAAAAACTTGTCGTTTTTAGAAAACCCGGCATATATATATTCAAAATTCAAGCCTGTAGAGTTCAGAACACGATGTTAGTTAGACTAAATCTCTAAGAAGTCAATAAAATAGATCCTGGAGTTGTATGGGAATATATGAGAAAGGTTAGGGTTCATGTAAATACAGCTTTACACTATCGGGGCCGTGTTCTAACAGTGAAAACTGACTTTCAAACATTTCAGAAATGACGAATATACGGTTTCCATTTATAATTCTTGTTAAATCTGTTAGATATTTAAAAGAAACTTGGTTACAAAACTATAAAATTTCAATCTATAGACCTTAGACCACAATGTGAGTTGGACAGAACCTATAAGAAATCAAAATAATAGGATCTTCTTTTGTGTAGGAAGGTATCTGAAAAGCTCCGAAACAAGTAAGTGGAACCTTACTCTCTGGGTGCCGTGTTCAAACACTGAAAGCTGTCAGAGAAACAGCTGTTTAGTCACGAGGATACTAATTATAATTGTATTTCCGGGAAAAAACCTGGCATCAAAATCTTCAAAATTCAAGCCTGTAGAGTTCAGAACACGATGTTAGTTAGATTAAATCTCTAAGAAGTCAATAAAATAGATCCTGGAGTTGTATGGGAATATATGAGAAAGGTTAGGGTTCATGTAAATACAGCTTTACACTATCGGGGCCGTGTTCTAACAGTGAAAACTGACTTTCAAACACTTCTAAAATAACGAATATACGGTTGCCATATATAATTCCTGTTCATTCTGTTATTTAAAAGAAACCTGGTTACAACCCTTTAAAATAGATTCCATAGACCTTAGAACACAATATGAGTTGGACAGAACCTTTAAGAAATCAAAATAATAGGACCTTCTTTTGTGTAGTAGGGTATCTGAAAAGCTGAGAAAACAAGTAAGTAGAGCCTTACTCTCTGTGGGGCCATGATCCAAAACTGAAAGCCGTCATAGAAACAGCTGTTTAGTCACGAGGATACTGATTACATTTGTATTTATGGGAAAAAACTTGGCGTTTTTAAAAAACGCCACATAAAATTCTTCAAAATAAGAGCCTGTGGAGTTCAGAACACCATGTTAGTTACATTAAATCTCTAAGAATTCAAAAAAATAGAACATGGAATTCTATGAGAATATATCTGAAACGCTAGGTTTCCATGGAAATACAGCCTTGCTGTGGACGGGGCCGTGTTCTAACAGTGAAAACTGACTTTCAAACAGTTCAGAAATGACGAATATACGGTTTCCATTTATAATTCTTGTTAAATCTGTTAGATATTTAAAAGAAACTTGGTTACAAAACTTTAAATTTCAATCTATAGACCTTAGACCACAATGTGAGTTGGACAGAACCTTTAAGAAATCAAAATAATAGGACCTTCTTTTGTGTAGGAAGGTATCTGAAAAGCTCCGAAACAAGTAAGTAGAACCTTACTCTCTGGGTGCCGTGTTCAAACACTGAAAGCTGTCAGAGAAACAGCTGTTTAGTCACGAGGATACTAATTATAATTGTATTTCCGGGAAAAAACCTGGCATCAAAATCTTCAAAATTCAAGCCTGTAGAGTTCAGAACACGATGTTAGTTAGATTAAATCTCTAAGAAGTCAATAAAATAGATCCTGGAGTTGTATGGGAATATATCAGAAAGGTTAGGGTTCATGTAAATACAGCTTTACACTATCGGGGCCGTGTTCTAACAGTGAAAACTGACTTTCAAACACTTCTAAAATAACGAATATACGGTTGCCATATATAATTCCTGTTCATTCTGTTATTTAAAAGAAACCTGGTTACAACCCTTTAAAATAGATTCCATAGACCTTAGAACACAATATGAGTTGGACAGAACCTTTAAGAAATCAAAATAATAGGACCTTCTTTTGTGTAGTAGGGTATCTGAAAAGCTGAGAAAACAAGTAAGTAGAGCCTTACTCTCTGTGGGGCCATGATCCAAAACTGAAAGCCGTCATAGAAACAGCTGTTTAGTCACGAGGATACTGATTACATTTGTATTTATGGGAAAAAACTTGGCGTTTTTAAAAAACGCCACATAAAATTCTTCAAAATAAGAGCCTGTGGAGTTCAGAACACCATGTTAGTTAGATTAAATCTCTAAGAATTCAAAAAAATAGAACATGGAATTCTATGAGAATATATCTGAAACGCTAGGTTTCCATGGAAATACAGCCTTGCTGTGGACGGGGCCGTGTTCTAACAGTGAAAACTGACTTTCAAACAGTTCAGAAATGACGAATATACGGTTTCCATTTATAATTCTTGTTAAATCTGTTCGATATTTAAAAGAAACTTGGTTACAAAACTTTAAATTTCAATCTATAGACCTTAGACCACAATGTGAGTTGGACAGAACCTTTAAGAAATCAAAATAATAGGACCTTCTTTTGTGTAGGAAGGTATCTGAAAAGCTAAGAAAGCAGGTAAGTAGAGTCTTACTCTCTGTGGGGCCATGATCCAAAACTGAAAGCCGTCATAGAAACAGCTGTTTAGTCACGAGGATACTGATTACATTTGTCTTTATGGGAAAAAACTTGGCGTTTTTAAAAAAGGCCACATAAAATTCTTCAAAATACGAGCCTGTAGAGTTCAGAACACGATGTTAGTTAGATTAAATCTCTAAGAATTCAAAAAAATAGATCATGGAATTGTATGAGAATATATCTGAAACGCTCGGTTTCCATGGAAATACAGCCTTATTGTGGACGGGGCCGTGTTCTAACATTTTAAAACTGACTTTCAAACAGGTCAGAAATGACGAATATACGGTTTCCATTTATAATTCTTATTAAATCTGTTCGATATTTAAAAGAAACTTGGTTACAAAACTTTAAATTTCAATCTATAGACCTTAGACCACAATGTGAGTTGGACAGAACCTTTAAGAAATCAAAATAATAGGACCTTCTTTTGTGTAGGAAGGTATCTGAAAAGCTAAGAAAGCAGGTAAGTAGAGTCTTACTGTCTGTGGGGACATGATCCAAAACTGAAAGCCGTCATAGAAACAGCTGTTTCGTCACGAGGATACTGATTACATTTGTATTTATGGGAAAAAACTTGGCGTTTTTAAAAAAAGCCATATAAAATTCTTCAAACTACGAGCCTGTAGAGTTCAGAACACGATGTTAGTTAGATTAAATCTCTAAGAATTCAAAAAAATAGATCATGGAATTGTATGAGAATATATCTGAAACGCTCGGTTTCCATGGAAATACAGCCTTACTGTGGACGGGGCCGTGTTCTAATATTTTAAAACTGACTTTCAAACTGTTCAGAAATGACGAATATACGGTTTCCATGTATAATTCTTGTTAAATCTGTTCGATATTTAAAAGAAACTTGGTTACAAAACTTTAAATTTCAATCTATAGACCTTAGACCACAATGTGAGTTGGACAGAACCTTTAAGAAATCAAAATAATAGGACCTTCTTTTGTGTAGGAAGGTATCTGAAAAGCTCCGAAACAAGTAAGTAGAACCTTACTCTCTGGGTGCCGTGTTCAAACACTGAAAGCTGTCAGAGAAACAGCTGTTTAGTCACGAGGATACTAATTATAATTGTATTTCCGGGAAAAAACCCGGCATCAAAATCTTCAAAATTAAAACCTGTAGAGTTCAGAACACGATGTTAGTTAGATTAAATCTCTAAGAAGTCAATGAAATAGATCCTGGAGTTGTATGGGCATATATCTGAAACTCTAGGCTTCCATGTAAATACAGCCTTACTGTAACTGGGCTTTGTGCTAGAGTGAAAACTGACTTTCAAACAAGTGGGAAATGACGAATTGACGGTTGCCATATAGAATTCCTGTTCAATCTGTTAGATATTGAAAAGAAACTTGGTTACAACAGTTTAAAATTCAATCCATAGACCTTAGAACACTATGTGAGTTGGACTGAACCTTTTAGAAATCAAAATAATAGAATCTTGTTTGGTGTAGGATGGTATCTGAAAAGTTCGGAAAATAAGTAAATAGAGACATACTCTCTGTGGGGCCGTGTTCAAACACTGAAAGACGTCATAGAAACAGTTGTTTAGTCAAGAGGATACCGATTACATTTGTATTTCCGGGAAAAAACTTGTCGTTTTTAGAAAACCCGGCATATATATATTCAAAATTCAAGCATGTAGAGTTCAGAACACGATGTTAGTTAGACTAAATCTCTAAGAAGTCAATAAAATAGATCCTGGAGTTGTATGGGAATATATGAGAAAGGTTAGGGTTCATGTAAATACAGCTTTACACTATCGGGGCCGTGTTCTAACAGTGAAAACTGACTTTCAAACAGTTCAGAAATGACGAATATACGGTTTCCATTTATAATTCTTGTTAAATCTGTTAGATATTTAAAAGAAACTTGGTTACAAAACTTTAAATTTCAATCTATAGACCTTAGACCACAATGTGAGTTGGACAGAACCTTTAAGAAATCAAAATAATAGGACCTTCTTTTGTGTAGGAAGGTATCTGAAAAGCTAAGAAAGCAGGTAAGTAGAGTCTTACTCTCTGTGGGGCCATGATCCAAAACTGAAAGCCGTCATAGAAACAGCTGTTTAGTCACGAGGATACTGATTACATTTGTCTTTATGGGAAAAAACTTGGCGTTTTTAAAAAAGGCCACATAAAATTCTTCAAAATACGAGCCTGTAGAGTTCAGAACACGATGTTAGTTAGATTAAATCTCTAAGAATTCAAAAAAATAGATCATGGAATTGTATGAGAATATATCTGAAACGCTCGGTTTCCATGGAAATACAGCCTTATTGTGGACGGGGCCGTGTTCTAACATTTTAAAACTGACTTTCAAACAGGTCAGAAATGACGAATATACGGTTTCCATTTATAATTCTTATTAAATCTGTTCGATATTTAAAAGAAACTTGGTTACAAAACATTAAATTTCAATCTATAGACCTTAGACCACAATGTGAGTTGGACAGAACCTTTAAGAAATCAAAATAATAGGACCTTCTTTTGTGTAGGAAGGTATCTGAAAAGCTAAGAAAGCAGGTAAGTAGAGTCTTACTGTCTGTGGGGACATGATCCAAAACTGAAAGCCGTCATAGAAACAGCTGTTTCGTCACGAGGATACTGATTACATTTGTATTTATGGGAAAAAACTTGGCGTTTTTAAAAAAAGCCATATAAAATTCTTCAAACTACGAGCCTGTAGAGTTCAGAACACGATGTTAGTTAGATTAAATCTCTAAGAATTCAAAAAAATAGATCATGGAATTGTATGAGAATATATCTGAAACGCTCGGTTTCCATGGAAATACAGCCTTACTGTGGACGGGGCCGTGTTCTAATATTTTAAAACTGACTTTCAAACTGTTCAGAAATGACGAATATACGGTTTCCATGTATAATTCTTGTTAAATCTGTTCGATATTTAAAAGAAACTTGGTTACAAAACTTTAAATTTCAATCTATAGACCTTAGACCACAATGTGAGTTGGACAGAACCTTTAAGAAATCAAAATAATAGGAC
Source organism: Myotis yumanensis (assembly GCF_028538775.1). Classification (NCBI taxonomy): domain Eukaryota; kingdom Metazoa; phylum Chordata; class Mammalia; order Chiroptera; family Vespertilionidae; genus Myotis; species Myotis yumanensis. The sequence continues at coordinate 18,790,499 of NW_027223772.1, read as the reverse complement.
CTTCTTTTGTGTAGGAAGGTATCTGAAAAGCTCCGAAACAAGTAAGTAGAACCTTACTCTCTGGGTGCCGTGTTCAAACACTGAAAGCTGTCAGAGAAACAGCTGTTTAGTCACGAGGATACTAATTATAATTGTATTTCCGGGAAAAAACCCGGCATCAAAATCTTCAAAATTAAAACCTGTAGAGTTCAGAACACGATGTTAGTTAGATTAAATCTCTAAGAAGTCAATGAAATAGATCCTGGAGTTGTATGGGCATATATCTGAAACTCTAGGCTTCCATGTAAATACAGCCTTACTGTAACTGGGCTTTGTGCTAGAGTGAAAACTGACTTTCAAACAAGTGGGAAATGACGAATTGACGGTTGCCATATAGAATTCCTGTTCAATCTGTTAGATATTGAAAAGAAACTTGGTTACAACAGTTTAAAATTCAATCCATAGACCTTAGAACACTATGTGAGTTGGACTGAACCTTTTAGAAATCAAAATAATAGAATCTTGTTTGGTGTAGGATGGTATCTGAAAAGTTCGGAAAATAAGTAAATAGAGACATACTCTCTGTGGGGCCGTGTTCAAACACTGAAAGACGTCATAGAAACAGTTGTTTAGTCAAGAGGATACCGATTACATTTGTATTTCCGGGAAAAAACTTGTCGTTTTTAGAAAACCCGGCATATATATATTCAAAATTCAAGCCTGTAGAGTTCAGAACACGATGTTAGTTAGACTAAATCTCTAAGAAGTCAATAAAATAGATCCTGGAGTTGTATGGGAATATATGAGAAAGGTTAGGGTTCATGTAAATACAGCTTTACACTATCGGGGCCGTGTTCTAACAGTGAAAACTGACTTTCAAACAGTTCAGAAATGACGAATATACGGTTTCCATTTATAATTCTTGTTAAATCTGTTAGATATTTAAAAGAAACTTGGTTACAAAACTTTAAATTTCAATCTATAGAACTTAGACCACAATGTGAGTTGGACAGAACCTTTAAGAAATCAAAATAATAGGACCTTCTTTTGTGTAGGAAGGTATCTGAAAAGCTCCGAAACAAGTAAGTAGAACCTTACTCTCTGGGTGCCGTGTTCAAACACTGAAAGCTGTCAGAGAAACAGCTGTTTAGTCACGAGGATACTAATTATAATTGTATTTCCGGGAAAAAACCTGGCATCAAAATCTTCAAAATTCAAGCCTGTAGAGTTCAGAACACGATGTTAGTTAGATTAAATCTCTAAGAAGTCAATAAAATAGATCCTGGAGTTGTATGGGAATATATCAGAAAGGTTAGGGTTCATGTAAATACAGCTTTACACTATCGGGGCCGTGTTCTAACAGTGAAAACTGACTTTCAAACACTTCTAAAATAACGAATATACGGTTGCCATATATAATTCCTGTTCATTCTGTTATTTAAAAGAAACCTGGTTACAACCCTTTAAAATAGATTCCATAGACCTTAGAACACAATATGAGTTGGACAGAACCTTTAAGATATCAAAATAATAGGACCTTCTTTTGTGTAGTAGGGTATCTGAAAAGCTGAGAAAACAAGTAAGTAGAGCCTTACTCTCTGTGGGGCCATGATCCAAAACTGAAAGCCGTCATAGAAACAGCTGTTTAGTCACGAGGATACTGATTACATTTGTATTTATGGGAAAAAACTTGGCGTTTTTAAAAAACGCCACATAAAATTCTTCAAAATACGAGCCTGTGGAGTTCAGAACACCATGTTAGTTAGATTAAATCTCTAAGAATTCAAAAAAATAGAACATGGAATTCTATGAGAATATATCTGAAACGCTAGGTTTCCATGGAAATACAGCCTTGCTGTGGACGGGGCCGTGTTCTAACAGTGAAAACTGACTTTCAAACAGTTCAGAAATGACGAATATACGGTTTCCATTTATAATTCTTGTTAAATCTGTTAAATATTTAAAAGAAACTTGGTTACAAAACTTTAAATTTCAATCTATAGACCTTAGACCACAATGTGAGTTGGACAGAACCTTTAAGAAATCAAAATAATAGGACCTTCTTTTGTGTAGGAAGGTATCTGAAAAGCTAAGAAAGCAGGTAAGTAGAGTCTTACTCTCTGTGGGGCCATGATCCAAAACTGAAAGCCGTCATAGAAACAGCTGTTTAGTCACGAGGATACTGATTACATTTGTCTTTATGGGAAAAAACTTGGCGTTTTTAAAAAAGGCCACATAAAATTCTTCAAAATAGGAGCCTGTAGAGTTCAGAACACGATGTTCGTTAGATTAAATCTCTAAGAATTCAAAAAAATAGATCATGGAATTGTATGAGAATATATCTGAAACGCTCGGTTTCCATGGAAATACAGCCTTATTGTGGACGGGGCCGTGTTCTAACATTTTAAAACTGACTTTCAAACAGTTCAGAAATAACGAATATACGGTTTCCATTTATAATTCTTGTTAAATCTGTTCGATATTTAAAAGAAACTTGGTTACAAAACTTTAAATTTCAATCTATAGACCTTAGACCACAATGTGAGTTGGACAGAACCTTTAAGAAATCAAAATAATAGGACCTTCTTTTGTGTAGGAAGGTATCTGAAAAGCTCCGAAACAAGTAAGTAGAACCTTACTCTCTGGGTGCCGTGTTCAAACACTGAAAGCTGTCAGAGAAACAGCTGTTTAGTCACGAGGATACTAATTATAATTGTATTTCCGGGAAAAAACCCGGCATCAAAATCTTCAAAATTAAAACCTGTAGAGTTCAGAACACGATGTTAGTTAGATTAAATCTCTAAGAAGTCAATGAAATAGATCCTGGAGTTGTATGGGCATATATCTGAAACTCTAGGCTTCCATGTAAATACAGCCTTACTGTAACTGGGCTTTGTGCTAGAGTGAAAACTGACTTTCAAACAAGTGGGAAATGACGAATTGACGGTTGCCATATAGAATTCCTGTTCAATCTGTTAGATATTGAAAAGAAACTTGGTTACAACAGTTTAAAATTCAATCCATAGACCTTAGAACACTATGTGAGTTGGACCGAACCTTTTAGAAATCAAAATAATAGAATCTTGTTTGGTGTAGGATGGTATCTGAAAAGCTCGGAAAATAAGTAAATAGAGACATACTCTCTGTGGGGCCGTGTTCAAACACTGAAAGACGTCATAGAAACAGTTGTTTAGTCAAGAGGATACCGATTACATTTGTATTTCCGGGAAAAAACTTGTCGTTTTTAGAAAACCCGGCATATATATATTCAAAATTCAAGCCTGTAGAGTTCAGAACACGATGTTAGTTAGACTAAATCTCTAAGAAGTCAATAAAATAGATCCTGGAGTTGTATGGGAATATATCAGAAAGGTTAGGGTTCATGTAAATACAGCTTTACACTATCGGGGCCATGTTCTAACAGTGAAAACTGACTTTCAAACACTTCTAAAATAACGAATATACGGTTGCCATATATAATTCCTGTTCATTCTGTTATTTAAAAGAAACCTGGTTACAACCCTTTAAAATAGATTCCATAGACCTTAGAACACAATATGAGTTGGACAGAACCTTTAAGAAATCAAAATAATAGGACCTTCTTTTGTGTAGTAGGGTATCTGAAAAGCTGAGAAAACAAGTAAGTAGAGCCTTACTCTCTGTGGGGCCATGATCGAAAACTGAAAGCCGTCATAGAAACAGCTGTTTAGTCACGAGGATACTGATTACATTTGTATTTATGGGAAAAAACTTGGCGTTTTTAAAAAACGCCACATAAAATTCTTCAAAATACGAGCCTGTGGAGTTCAGAACACCATGTTAGTTAGATTAAATCTCTAAGAATTCAAAAAAAATAGAACATGGAATTCTATGAGAATATATCTGAAACGCTAGGTTTCCATGGAAATACAGCCTTGCTGTGGACGGGGCCGTGTTCTAACAGTGAAAACTGACTTTCAAACAGTTCAGAAATGACGAATATACGGTTTCCATTCATAATTCTTGTTAAATCTGTTAGATATTTAAAAGAAACTTGGTTACAAAACTTTAAATTTCAATCTATAGACCTTAGACCACAATGTGAGTTGGACAGAACCTTTAAGAAATCAAAATAATAGGACCTTCTTTTGTGTAGGAAGGTATCTGAAAAGCTAAGAAAGCAGGTAAGTAGAGTCTTACTCTCTGTGGGGCCATGATCCAAAACTGAAAGCCGTCAAAGAAACAGCTGTTTAGTCACGAGGATACTGATTACATTTGTATTTATGGGAAAAAACTTGGCGTTTTTAAAAAAGGCCACATAAAATTCTTCAAAATACGAGCCTGTAGAGTTCAGAACACGATGTTAGTTAGATTAAATCTCTAAGAATTCAAAAAAATAGATCATGGAATTGTATGAGAATATATCTGAAACCCTCGGTTTCCATGGAAATACAGCCTTGCTGTGGACGGGGCCGTGTTCTAACAGTGAAAACTGACTTTCAAACAGTTCAGAAATGACGAATATACGGTTTCCATGTTTAATTCTTGTTAAATCTGTTCTATATTTAAAAGAAACTTGGTTACAAAACTTTAAATTTCAATCTATAGACCTTAGACCACAATGTGAGTTGGACAGAACCTTTAAGAAATCAAAATAATAGGACCTTCTTTTGTGTAGGAAGGTATCTGAAAAGCTCCGAAACAAGTAAGTAGAACCTTACTCTCTGGGTGCCGTGTTCAAACACTGAAAGCTGTCAGAGAAACAGCTGTTTAGTCACGAGGATACTAATTATAATTGTATTTCCGGGAAAAAACCCGGCATCAAAATCTTCAAAATTAAAACCTGTAGAGTTCAGAACACGATGTTAGTTAGATTAAATCTCTAAGAAGTCAATGAAATAGATCCTGGAGTTGTATGGGCATATATCTGAAACTCTAGGCTTCCATGTAAATACAGCCTTACTGTAACTGGGCTTTGTGCTAGAGTGAAAACTGACTTTCAAACAAGTGGGAAATGAGGAATTGACGGTTGCCATATAGAATTCCTGTTCAATCTGTTAGATATTGAAAAGAAACTTGGTTACAACAGTTTAAAATTCAATCCATAGACCTTGGAACACTATGTGAGTTGGACTGAACCTTTTAGAAATCAAAATAATAGAATCTTGTTTGGTGTAGGATGGTATCTGAAAAGTTCGGAAAATAAGTAAATAGAGACATACTCTCTGTGGGGCCGTGTTCAAACACTGAAAGACGTCATAGAAACAGTTGTTTAGTCAAGAGGATACCAATTACATTTGTATTTCCGGGAAAAAACTTGTCGTTTTTAGAAAACCCGGCATATATATATTCAAAATTCAAGCCTGTAGAGTTCAGAACACGATGTTAGTTAGACTAAATCTCTAAGAAGTCAATAAAATAGATCCTGGAGTTGTATGGGAATATATGAGAAAGGTTAGGGTTCATGTAAATACAGCTTTACACTATCGGGGCCGTGTTCTAACAGTGAAAACTGACTTTCAAACATTTCAGAAATGACGAATATACGGTTTCCATTTATAATTCTTGTTAAATCTGTTAGATATTTAAAAGAAACTTGGTTACAAAACTATAAAATTTCAATCTATAGACCTTAGACCACAATGTGAGTTGGACAGAACCTATAAGAAATCAAAATAATAGGATCTTCTTTTGTGTAGGAAGGTATCTGAAAAGCTCCGAAACAAGTAAGTGGAACCTTACTCTCTGGGTGCCGTGTTCAAACACTGAAAGCTGTCAGAGAAACAGCTGTTTAGTCACGAGGATACTAATTATAATTGTATTTCCGGGAAAAAACCTGGCATCAAAATCTTCAAAATTCAAGCCTGTAGAGTTCAGAACACGATGTTAGTTAGATTAAATCTCTAAGAAGTCAATAAAATAGATCCTGGAGTTGTATGGGAATATATGAGAAAGGTTAGGGTTCATGTAAATACAGCTTTACACTATCGGGGCCGTGTTCTAACAGTGAAAACTGACTTTCAAACACTTCTAAAATAACGAATATACGGTTGCCATATATAATTCCTGTTCATTCTGTTATTTAAAAGAAACCTGGTTACAACCCTTTAAAATAGATTCCATAGACCTTAGAACACAATATGAGTTGGACAGAACCTTTAAGAAATCAAAATAATAGGACCTTCTTTTGTGTAGTAGGGTATCTGAAAAGCTGAGAAAACAAGTAAGTAGAGCCTTACTCTCTGTGGGGCCATGATCCAAAACTGAAAGCCGTCATAGAAACAGCTGTTTAGTCACGAGGATACTGATTACATTTGTATTTATGGGAAAAAACTTGGCGTTTTTAAAAAACGCCACATAAAATTCTTCAAAATAAGAGCCTGTGGAGTTCAGAACACCATGTTTGTTACATTAAATCTCTAAGAATTCAAAAAAATAGAACATGGAATTCTATGAGAATATATCTGAAACGCTAGGTTTCCATGGAAATACAGCCTTGCTGTGGACGGGGCCGTGTTCTAACAGTGAAAACTGACTTTCAAACAGTTCAGAAATGACGAATATACGGTTTCCATTTATAATTCTTGTTAAATCTGTTAGATATTTAAAAGAAACTTGGTTACAAAACTTTAAATTTCAATCTATAGACCTTAGACCACAATGTGAGTTGGACAGAACCTTTAAGAAATCAAAATAATAGGACCTTCTTTTGTGTAGGAAGGTATCTGAAAAGCTAAGAAAGCAGGTAAGTAGAGTCTTACTCTCTGTGGGGCCATGATCCAAAACTGAAAGCCGTCATAGAAACAGCTGTTTAGTCACGAGGATACTGATTACATTTGTATTTATGGGAAAAAACTTGGCGTTTTTAAAAAAGGCCATATAAAATTCTTCAAAATACGAGCCTGTAGAGTTCAGTACACGATGTTAGTTAGATTAAATCTCTAAGAATTCAAAAAAATAGATCATGGAATTGTATGAGAATATATCTGAAACGCTCGGTTTCCATGGAAATACAGCCTTACTGTGGACGGGGCCGTGTTCTAACAGTGAAAACTGACTTTCAAACAGTTCAGAAATGACGAATATACGGTTTCCATGTTTAATTCTTGTTAAATCTGTTCGATATTTAAAAGAAACTTGGTTACAAAACTTTAAATTTCAATCTATAGACCTTAGACCACAATGTGAGTTGGACAGAACCTTTAAGAAATCAAAATAATAGGACCTTCTTTTGTGTAGGAAGGTATCTGAAAATCTCCGAAACAAGTAAGTAGAACCTTACTCTCTGGGTGCCGTGTTCAAACACTGAATGCTGTCAGAGAAACAGCTGTTTAGTCACGAGGATACTAATTATAATTGTATTTCCGGAAAAAAACCCAGCATCAAAATCTTCAAAATTAAAACCTGTAGAGTTCAGAACACGATGTTAGTTAGATTAAATCTCTAAGAAGTCAATGAAATAGATCCTGGAGTTGTATGGGCATATATCTGAAACTCTAGGCTTCCATGTAAATACAGCCTTACTGTAACTGGGCTTTGTGCTAGAGTGAAAACTGACTTTCAAACAAGTGGGAAATGACGAATTGACGGTTGCCATATAGAATTCCTGTTCAATCTGTTAGATATTGAAAAGAAACTTGGTTACAACAGTTTAAAATTCAATCCATAGACCTTAGAACACTATGTGAGTTGGACTGAACCTTTTAGAAATCAAAATAATAGAATCTTGTTTGGTGTAGGATGGTATCTGAAAAGTTCGGAAAATAAGTAAATAGAGACATACTCTCTGTGGGGCCGTGTTCAAACACTGAAAGACGTCATAGAAACAGTTGTTTAGTCAAGAGGATACCGATTACATTTGTATTTCCGGGAAAAAACTTGTCGTTTTTAGAAAACCCGGCATATATATATTCAAAATTCAAGCCTGTAGAGTTCAGAACACGATGTTAGTTAGACTAAATCTCTAAGAAGTCAATAAAATAGATCCTGGAGTTGTATGGGAATATATGAGAAAGGTTAGGGTTCATGTAAATACAGCTTTACACTATCGGGGCCGTGTTCTAACAGTGAAAACTGACTTTCAAACAGTTCAGAAATGACGAATATACGGTTTCCATTTATAATTCTTGTTAAATCTGTTAGATATTTAAAAGAAACTTGGTTACAAAACTTTAAATTTCAATCTATAGAACTTAGACCACAATGTGAGTTGGACAGAACCTTTAAGAAATCAAAATAATAGGACCTTCTTTTGTGTAGGAAGGTATCTGAAAAGCTCCGAAACAAGTAAGTAGAACCTTACTCTCTGGGTGCCGTGTTCAAACACTGAAAGCTGTCAGAGAAACAGCTGTTTAGTCACGAGGATACTAATTATAATTGTATTTCCGGGAAAAAACCTGGCATCAAAATCTTCAAAATTCAAGCCTGTAGAGTTCAGAACACGATGTTAGTTAGATTAAATCTCTAAGAAGTCAATAAAATAGATCCTGGAGTTGTATGGGAATATATCAGAAAGGTTAGGGTTCATGTAAATACAGCTTTACACTATCGGGGCCGTGTTCTAACAGTGAAAACTGACTTTCAAACACTTCTAAAATAACGAATATACGGTTGCCATATATAATTCCTGTTCATTCTGTTATTTAAAAGAAACCTGGTTACAACCCTTTAAAATAGATTCCATAGACCTTAGAACACAATATGAGTTGGACAGAACCTTTAAGATATCAAAATAATAGGACCTTCTTTTGTGTAGTAGGGTATCTGAAAAGCTGAGAAAACAAGTAAGTAGAGCCTTACTCTCTGTGGGGCCATGATCCAAAACTGAAAGCCATCATAGAAACAGCTGTTTAGTCACGAGGATACTGATTACATTTGTATTTATGGGAAAAAACTTGGCGTTTTTAAAAAACGCCACATAAAATTCTTCAAAATACGAGCCTGTGGAGTTCAGAACACCATGTTAGTTAGATTAAATCTCTAAGAATTCAAAAAAATAGAACATGGAATTCTATGAGAATATATCTGAAACGCTAGGTTTCCATGGAAATACAGCCTTGCTGTGGACGGGGCCGTGTTCTAACAGTGAAAACTGACTTTCAAACAGTTCAGAAATGACGAATATACGGTTTCCATTTATAATTCTTGTTAAATCTGTTAGATATTTAAAAGAAACTTGGTTACAAAACTTTAAATTTCAATCTATAGACCTTAGACCACAATGTGAGTTGGACAGAACCTTTAAGAAATCAAAATAATAGGACCTTCTTTTGTGTAGGAAGGTATCTGAAAAGCTAAGAAAGCAGGTAAGTAGAGTCTTACTCTCTGTGGGGCCATGATCCAAAACTGAAAGCCGTCATAGAAACAGCTGTTTAGTCACGAGGATACTGATTACATTTGTATTTATGGGAAAAAACTTGGCGTTTTTAAAAAAGGCCACATAAAATTCTTCAAAATACGAGCCTGTAGAGTTCAGAACACGATGTTCGTTAGATTAAATCTCTAAGAATTCAAAAAAAAGGTCATGGAATTGTATGAGAATATATCTGAAACGCTCGGTTTCCATGGAAATACAGCCTTATTGTGGACGGGGCCGTGTTCTAACATTTTAAAACTGACTTTCAAACAGTTCAGAAATAACGAATATACGGTTTCCATTTATAATTCTTGTTAAATCTGTTCGATATTTAAAAGAAACTTGGTTACAAAACTTTAAATTTCAATCTATAGACCTTAGACCACAATGTGAGTTGGACAGAACCTTTAAGAAATCAAAATAATAGGACCTTCTTTTGTGTAGGAAGGTATCTGAAAAGCTCCGAAACAAGTAAGTAGAACCTTACTCTCTGGGTGCCGTGTTCAAACACTGAAAGCTGTCAGAGAAACAGCTGTTTAGTCACGAGGATACTAATTATAATTGTATTTCCGGGAAAAAACCCGGCATCAAAATCTTCAAAATTAAAACCTGTAGAGTTCAGAACACGATGTTAGTTAGATTAAATCTCTAAGAAGTCAATGAAATAGATCCTGGAGTTGTATGGGCATATATCTGAAACTCTAGGCTTCCATGTAAATACAGCCTTACTGTAACTGGGCTTTGTGCTAGAGTGAAAACTGACTTTCAAACAAGTGGGAAATGACGAATTGACGGTTGCCATATATAATTCCTGTTCAATCTGTTAGATATTGAAAAGAAACTTGGTTACAACAGTTTAAAATTCAATCCATAGACCTTAGAACACTATGTGAGTTGGACTGAACCTTTTAGAAATCAAAATAATAGAATCTTGTTTGGTGTAGGATGGTATCTGAAAAGCTCGGAAAATAAGTAAATAGAGACATACTCTCTGTGGGGCCGTGTTCAAACACTGAAAGACGTCATAGAAACAGTTGTTTAGTCAAGAGGATACCGATTACATTTGTATTTCCGGGAAAAAACTTGTCGTTTTTAGAAAACCCGGCATATATATATTCAAAATTCAAGCCTGTAGAGTTCAGAACACGATGTTAGTTAGACTAAATCTCTAAGAAGTCAATAAAATAGATCCTGGAGTTGTATGGGCATATATCAGAAAGGTTAGGGTTCATGTAAATACAGCTTTACACTATCGGGGCCATGTTCTAACAGTGAAAACTGACTTTCAAACACTTCTAAAATAACGAATATACGGTTGCCATATATAATTCCTGTTCATTCTGTTATTTAAAAGAAACCTGGTTACAACCCTTTAAAATAGATTCCATAGACCTTAGAACACAATATGAGTTGGACAGAACCTTTAAGAAATCAAAATAATAGGACCTTCTTTTGTGTAGTAGGGTATCTGAAAAGCTGAGAAAACAAGTAAGTAGAGCCTTACTCTCTGTGGGGCCATGATCGAAAACTGAAAGCCGTCATAGAAACAGCTGTTTAGTCACGAGGATACTGATTACATTTGTATTTATGGGAAAAAACTTGGCGTTTTTAAAAAACGCCACATAAAATTCTTCAAAATACGAGCCTGTGGAGTTCAGAACACCATGTTAGTTAGATTAAATCTCTAAGAATTCAAAAAAAATAGAACATGGAATTCTATGAGAATATATCTGAAACGCTAGGTTTCCATGGAAATACAGCCTTGCTGTGGACGGGGCCGTGTTCTAACAGTGAAAACTGACTTTCAAACAGTTCAGAAATGACGAATATACGGTTTCCATTCATAATTCTTGTTAAATCTGTTAGATATTTAAAAGAAACTTGGTTACAAAACTTTAAATTTCAATCTATAGACCTTAGACCACAATGTGAGTTGGACAGAACCTTTAAGAAATCAAAATAATAGGACCTTCTTTTGTGTAGGAAGGTATCTGAAAAGCTAAGAAAGCAGGTAAGTAGAGTCTTACTCTCTGTGGGGCCATGATCCAAAACTGAAAGCCGTCATAGAAACAGCTGTTTAGTCACGAGGATACTGATTACATTTGTATTTATGGGAAAAAACTTGGCGTTTTTAAAAAAGGCCATATAAAATTCTTCAAAATACGAGCCTGTAGAGTTCAGTACACGATGTTAGTTAGATTAAATCTCTAAGAATTCAAAAAAATAGATCATGGAATTGTATGAGAATATATCTGAAACGCTCGGTTTCCATGGAAATACAGCCTTACTGTGGACGGGGCCGTGTTCTAACAGTGAAAACTGACTTTCAAACAGTTCAGAAATGACGAATATACGGTTTCCATGTTTAATTCTTGTTAAATCTGTTCGATATTTAAAAGAAACTTGGTTACAAAACTTTAAATTTCAATCTATAGACCTTAGACCACAATGTGAGTTGGACAGAACCTTTAAGAAATCAAAATAATAGGACCTTCTGTTGTGTAGGAAGGTATCTGAAAATCTCCGAAACAAGTAAGTAGAACCTTACTCTCTGGGTGCCGTGTTCAAACACTGAATGCTGTCAGAGAAACAGCTGTTTAGTCACGAGGATACTAATTATAATTGTATTTCCGGGAAAAAACCCAGCATCAAAATCTTCAAAATTAAAACCTGTAGAGTTCAGAACACGATGTTAGTTAGATTAAATCTCTAAGAAGTCAATGAAATAGATCCTGGAGTTGTATGGGCATATATCTGAAACTCTAGGCTTCCATGTAAATACAGCCTTACTGTAACTGGGCTTTGTGCTAGAGTGAAAACTGACTTTCAAACAAGTGGGAAATGACGAATTGACGGTTGCCATATAGAATTCCTGTTCAATCTGTTAGATATTGAAAAGAAACTTGGTTACAACAGTTTAAAATTCAATCCATAGACCTTAGAACACTATGTGAGTTGGACTGAACCTTTTAGAAATCAAAATAATAGAATCTTGTTTGGTGTAGGATGGTATCTGAAAAGTTCGGAAAATAAGTAAATAGAGACATACTCTCTGTGGGGCCGTGTTCAAACACTGAAAGACGTCATAGAAACAGTTGTTTAGTCAAGAGGATACCGATTACATTTGTATTTCCGGGAAAAAACTTGTCGTTTTTAGAAAACCCGGCATATATATATTCAAAATTCAAGCCTGTAGAGTTCAGAACACGATGTTAGTTAGACTAAATCTCTAAGAAGTCAATAAAATAGATCCTGGAGTTGTATGGGAATATATGAGAAAGGTTAGGGTTCATGTAAATACAGCTTTACACTATCGGGGCCGTGTTCTAACAGTGAAAACTGACTTTCAAACAGTTCAGAAATGACGAATATACGGTTTCCATTTATAATTCTTGTTAAATCTGTTAGATATTTAAAAGAAACTTGGTTACAAAACTTTAAATTTCAATCTATAGAACTTAGACCACAATGTGAGTTGGACAGAACCTTTAAGAAATCAAAATAATAGGACCTTCTTTTGTGTAGGAAGGTATCTGAAAAGCTCCGAAACAAGTAAGTAGAACCTTACTCTCTGGGTGCCGTGTTCAAACACTGAAAGCTGTCAGAGAAACAGCTGTTTAGTCACGAGGATACTAATTATAATTGTATTTCCGGGAAAAAACCTGGCATCAAAATCTTCAAAATTCAAGCCTGTAGAGTTCAGAACACGATGTTAGTTAGATTAAATCTCTAAGAAGTCAATAAAATGGATCCTGGAGTTGTATGGGAATATATCAGAAAGGTTAGGGTTCATGTAAATACAGCTTTACACTATCGGGGCCGTGTTCTAACAGTGAAAACTGACTTTCAAACACTTCTAAAATAACGAATATACGGTTGCCATATATAATTCCTGTTCATTCTGTTATTTAAAAGAAACCTGGTTACAACCCTTTAAAATAGATTCCATAGACCTTAGAACACAATATGAGTTGGACAGAACCTTTAAGATATCAAAATAATAGGACCTTCTTTTGTGTAGTAGGGTATCTGAAAAGCTGAGAAAACAAGTAAGTAGAGCCTTACTCTCTGTGGGGCCATGATCCAAAACTGAAAGCCATCATAGAAACAGCTGTTTAGTCACGAGGATACTGATTACATTTGTATTTATGGGAAAAAACTTGGCGTTTTTAAAAAACGCCACATAAAATTCTTCAAAATACGAGCCTGTGGAGTTCAGAACACCATGTTAGTTAGATTAAATCTCTAAGAATTCAAAAAAATAGAACATGGAATTCTATGAGAATATATCTGAAACGCTAGGTTTCCATGGAAATACAGCCTTGCTGTGGACGGGGCCGTGTTCTAACAGTGAAAACTGACTTTCAAACAGTTCAGAAATGACGAATATACGGTTTCCATTTATAATTCTTGTTAAATCTGTTAGATATTTAAAAGAAACTTGGTTACAAAACTTTAAATTTCAATCTATAGACCTTAGACCACAATGTGAGTTGGACAGAACCTTTAAGAAATCAAAATAATAGGACCTTCTTTTGTGTAGGAAGGTATCTGAAAAGCTAAGAAAGCAGGTAAGTAGAGTCTTACTCTCTGTGGGGCCATGATCCAAAACTGAAAGCCGTCATAGAAACAGCTGTTTAGTCACGAGGATACTGATTACATTTGTATTTATGGGAAAAAACTTGGCGTTTTTAAAAAAGGCCACATGAAATTCTTCAAAATACGAGCCTGTAGAGTTCAGAACACGATGTTCGTTAGATTAAATCTCTAAGAATTCAAAAAAAAGGTCATGGAATTGTATGAGAATATATCTGAAACGCTCGGTTTCCATGGAAATACAGCCTTATTGTGGACGGGGCCGTGTTCTAACATTTTAAAACTGACTTTCAAACAGTTCAGAAATAACGAATATACGGTTTCCATTTATAATTCTTGTTAAATCTGTTCGATATTTAAAAGAAACTTGGTTACAAAACTTTAAATTTCAATCTATAGACCTTAGACCACAATGTGAGTTGGACAGAACCTTTAAGAAATCAAAATAATAGGACCTTCTTTTGTGTAGGAAGGTATCTGAAAAGCTCCGAAACAAGTAAGTAGAACCTTACTCTCTGGGTGCCGTGTTCAAACACTGAAAGCTGTCAGAGAAACAGCTGTTTAGTCACGAGGATACTAATTATAATTGTATTTCCGGGAAAAAACCCGGCATCAAAATCTTCAAAATTAAAACCTGTAGAGTTCAGAACACGATGTTAGTTAGATTAAATCTCTAAGAAGTCAATGAAATAGATCCTGGAGTTGTATGGGCATATATCTGAAACTCTAGGCTTCCATGTAAATACAGCCTTACTGTAACTGGGCTTTGTGCTAGAGTGAAAACTGACTTTCAAACAAGTGGGAAATGACGAATTGACGGTTGCCATATATAATTCCTGTTCAATCTGTTAGATATTGAAAAGAAACTTGGTTACAACAGTTTAAAATTCAATCCATAGACCTTAGAACACTATGTGAGTTGGACTGAACCTTTTAGAAATCAAAATAATAGAATCTTGTTTGGTGTAGGATGGTATCTGAAAAGCTCGGAAAATAAGTAAATAGAGACATACTCTCTGTGGGGCCGTGTTCAAACACTGAAAGACGTCATAGAAACAGTTGTTTAGTCAAGAGGATACCGATTACATTTGTATTTCCGGGAAAAAACTTGTCGTTTTTAGAAAACCCGGCATATATATATTCAAAATTCAAGCCTGTAGAGTTCAGAACACGATGTTAGTTAGACTAAATCTCTAAGAAGTCAATAAAATAGATCCTGGAGTTGTATGGGAATATATCAGAAAGGTTAGGGTTCATGTAAATACAGCTTTACACTATCGGGGCCATGTTCTAACAGTGAAAACTGACTTTCAAACACTTCTAAAATAACGAATATACGGTTGCCATATATAATTCCTGTTCATTCTGTTATTTAAAAGAAACCTGGTTACAACCCTTTAAAATAGATTCCATAGACCTTAGAACACAATATGAGTTGGACAGAACCTTTAAGAAATCAAAATAATAGGACCTTCTTTTGTGTAGTAGGGTATCTGAAAAGCTGAGAAAACAAGTAAGTAGAGCCTTACTCTCTGTGGGGCCATGATCGAAAACTGAAAGCCGTCATAGAAACAGCTGTTTAGTCACGAGGATACTGATTACATTTGTATTTATGGGAAAAAACTTGGCGTTTTTAAAAAACGCCACATAAAATTCTTCAAAATACGAGCCTGTGGAGTTCAGAACACCATGTTAGTTAGATTAAATCTCTAAGAATTCAAAAAAAATAGAACATGGAATTCTATGAGAATATATCTGAAACGCTAGGTTTCCATGGAAATACAGCCTTGCTGTGGACGGGGCCGTGTTCTAACAGTGAAAACTGACTTTCAAACAGTTCAGAAATGACGAATATACGGTTTCCCTTCATAATTCTTGTTAAATCTGTTAGATATTTAAAAGAAACTTGGTTACAAAACTTTAAATTTCAATCTATAGACCTTAGACCACAATGTGAGTTGGACAGAACCTTTAAGAAATCAAAATAATAGGACCTTCTTTTGTGTAGGAAGGTATCTGAAAAGCTAAGAAAGCAGGTAAGTAGAGTCTTACTCTCTGTGGGGCCATGATCCAAAACTGAAAGCCGTCAAAGAAACAGCTGTTTAGTCACGAGGATACTGATTACATTTGTATTTATGGGAAAAAACTTGGCGTTTTTAAAAAAGGCCACATAAAATTCTTCAAAATACGAGCCTGTAGAGTTCAGAACACGATGTTAGTTAGATTAAATCTCTAAGAATTCAAAAAAATAGATCATGGAATTGTATGAGAATATATCTGAAACGCTCGGTTTCCATGGAAATACAGCCTTGCTGTGGACGGGGCCGTGTTCTAACAGTGAAAACTGACTTTCAAACAGTTCAGAAATGACGAATATACGGTTTCCATGTTTAATTCTTGTTAAATCTGTTCTATATTTAAAAGAAACTTGGTTACAAAACTTTAAATTTCAATCTATAGACCTTAGACCACAATGTGAGTTGGACAGAACCTTTAAGAAATCAAAATAATAGGACCTTCTTTTGTGTAGGAAGGTATCTGAAAAGCTCCGAAACAAGTAAGTAGAACCTTACTCTCTGGGTGCCGTGTTCAAACACTGAAAGCTGTCAGAGAAACAGCTGTTTAGTCACGAGGATACTAATTATAATTGTATTTCCGAGAAAAAAACCCGGCATCAAAATCTTCAAAATTAAAACCTGTAGAGTTCAGAACACGATGTTAGTTAGATTAAATCTCTAAGAAGTCAATGAAATAGATCCTGGAGTTGTATGGGCATATATCTGAAACTCTAGGCTTCCATGTAAATACAGCCTTACTGTAACTGGGCTTTGTGCTAGAGTGAAAACTAACTTTCAAACAAGTGGGAAATGACGAATTGACGGTTGCCATATAGAATTCCTGTTCAATCTGTTAGATATTGAAAAGAAACTTGGTTACAACAGTTTAAAATTCAATCCATAGACCTTAGAACACTATGTGAGTTGGACTGAACCTTTTAGAAATCAAAATAATAGAATCTTGTTTGGTGTAGGATGGTATCTGAAAAGTTCGGAAAATAAGTAAATAGAGACATACTCTCTGTGGGGCCGTGTTCAAACACTGAAAGACGTCATAGAAACAGTTGTTTAGTCAAGAGGATACCGATTACATTTGTATTTCCGGGAAAAAACTTGTCGTTTTTAGAAAACCCGGCATATATATATTCAAAATTCAAGCCTGTAGAGTTCAGAACACGATGTTAGTTAGACTAAATCTCTAAGAAGTCAATAAAATAGATCCTGGAGTTGTATGGGAATATATGAGAAAGGTTAGGGTTCATGTAAATACAGCTTTACACTATCGGGGCCGTGTTCTAACAGTGAAAACTGACTTTCAAACATTTCAGAAATGACGAATATACGGTTTCCATTTATAATTCTTGTTAAATCTGTTAGATATTTAAAAGAAACTTGGTTACAAAATTATAAAATTTCAATCTATAGACCTTAGACCACAATGTGAGTTGGACAGAACCTTTAAGAAATCAAAATAATAGGATCTTCTTTTGTGTAGGAAGGTATCTGAAAAGCTCCGAAACAAGTAAGTGGAACCTTACTCTCTGGGTGCCGTGTTCAAACACTGAAAGCTGTCAGAGAAACAGCTGTTTAGTCACGAGGATACTAATTATAATTGTATTTCCGGGAAAAAACCTGGCATCAAAATCTTCAAAATTCAAGCCTGTAGAGTTCAGAACACGATGTTAGTTAGATTAAATCTCTAAGAAGTCAATAAAATAGATCCTGGAGTTGTATGGGAATATATCAGAAAGGTTAGGGTTCATGTAAATACAGCTTTACACTATCGGGGCCGTGTTCTAACAGTGAAAACTGACTTTCAAACACTTCTAAAATAACGAATATACGGTTGCCATATATAATTCCTGTTCATTCTGTTATTTAAAAGAAACCTGGTTACAACCCTTTAAAATAGATTCCATAGACCTTAGAACACAATATGAGTTGGACAGAACCTTTAAGAAATCAAAATAATAGGACCTTCTTTTGTGTAGTAGGGTATCTGAAAAGCTGAGAAAACAAGTAAGTAGAGCCTTACTCTCTGTGGGGCCATGATCCAAAACTGAAAGCCGTCATAGAAACAGCTGTTTAGTCACGAGGATACTGATTACATTTGTATTTATGGGAAAAAACTTGGCGTTTTTAAAAAACGCCACATAAAATTCTTCAAAATAAGAGCCTGTGGAGTTCAGAACACCATGTTAGTTAGATTAAATCTCTAAGAATTCAAAAAAATAGAACATGGAATTCTATGAGAATATATCTGAAACGCTAGGTTTCCATGGAAATACAGCCTTGCTGTGGACGGGGCCGTGTTCTAACAGTGAAAACTGACTTTCAAACAGTTCAGAAATGACGAATATACGGTTTCCATTTATAATTCTTGTTAAATCTGTTAGATATTTAAAAGAAACTTGGTTACAAAACTTTAAATTTCAATCTATAGACCTTAGACCACAATGTGAGTTGGACAGAACCTTTAAGAAATCAAAATAATAGGACCTTCTTTTGTGTAGGAAGGTATCTGAAAAGCTAAGAAAGCAGTTAAGTAGAGTCTTACTCTCTGTGGGGCCATGATCCAAAACTGAAAGCCGTCATAGAAACAGCTGTTTAGTCACGAGGATACTGATTACATTTGTATTTATGGGAAAAAACTTGGCGTTTTTAAAAAAGGCCACATAAAATTCTTCAAAATACGAGCCTGTAGAGTTCAGAACACGATGTTAGTTAGATTAAATCTCTAAGAATTCAAAAAAATAGATCATGGAATTGTATGAGAATATATCTGAAACGCTCGGTTTCCATGGAAATACAGCCTTATTGTGGACGGGGCCGTGTTCTAACATTTTAAAACTGACTTTCAAACAGTTCAGAAATGACGAATATACGGTTTCCATTTATAATTCTTATTAAATCTGTTCGATATTTAAAAGAAACTTGGTTACAAAACTTTAAATTTCAATCTATAGACCTTAGACCACAATGTGAGTTGGACAGAACCTTTAAGAAATCAAAATAATAGGACTTTCTTTTGTGTAGGAAGGTATCTGAAAAGCTAAGAAAGCAGGTAAGTAGAGTCTTACTGTCTGTGGGGACATGATCCAAAACTGAAAGCCGTCATAGAAACAGCTGTTTCGTCATGAGGATACTGATTACATTTGTATTTATGGGAAAAAACTTGGCGTTTTTTAAAAAAGCCATATAAAATTCTTCAAACTACGAGCCTGTAGAGTTCAGAACACGATGTTAGTTAGATTAAATCTCTAAGAATTCAAAAAAATAGATCATGGAATTGTATGAGAATATATCTGAAACGCTCGGTTTCCATGGAAATACAGCCTTACTGTGGACGGGGCCGTGTTCTAATATTTTAAAACTGACTTTCAAACAGTTCAGAAATGACGAATATACGGTTTCCATGTATAATTCTTGTTAAATCTGTACGATATTTAAAAGAAACTTGGTTACAAAACTTTAAATTTCAATCTATAGACCTTAGACCACAATGTGAGTTGGACAGAACCTTTAAGAAATCAAAATAACAGGACCTTCTTTTGTGTAGGAAGGTATCTGAAAAGCTCTGAAACAAGTAAGTAGAACCTTACTCTCTGGGTGCCGTGTTCAAACACTGAAAGCTGTCAGAGAAACAGCTGTTTAGTCACGAGGATACTAATTATAATTGTATTTCCGGGAAAAAACCCGGCATCAAAATCTTCAAAATTAAAACCTGTAGAGTTCAGAACACGATGTTAGTTAGATTAAATCTCTAAGAAGTCAATAAAATAGATCCTGGAGTTGTATGGGCATATAGCTGAAACTCTAGGCTTCCATGTAAATACAGCCTTACTGTAACTGGGCTTTGTGCTAGAGTGAAAACTGACTTTCAAACAAGTGGGAAATGACGAATTGACGGTTACCATATATAATTCCTGTTCAATCTGTTAGATATTGAAAAGAAACTTGGTTACAACAGTTTAAAATTCAATCCATAGACCTTAGAACACTATGTGAGTTGGACTGAACCTTTTAGAAATCAAAATAATAGAATCTTGTTTGGTGTATGATGGTATCTGAAAAGCTCGGAAAATAAGTAAATAGAGACATACTCTCTGTGGGGCCGTGTTCAAACACTGAAAGACGTCATAGAAACAGTTGTTTAGTCAAGAGGATACCGATTACATTTGTATTTCCGGGAAAAAACTTGTCGTTTTTAGAAAACCAGGCATATATATATTCAAAATTCAAGCCTGTAGAGTTCAGAACACGATGTTAGTTAGATTAAATCTCTAAGAAGTCAATAAAATAGATCCTGGAGTTGTATGGGAATATATCAGAAAGGTTAGGGTCCATGTAAATACAGCTTCACACTATCGGGGCCGTGTTCTAACAGTGAAAACTGACTTTCAAACACTTCTAAAATAACGAATATACGGTTGCCATATATAATTCCTGTTCATTCTGTTATTTAAAAGAAACCTGGTTACAACCCTTTAAAATAGATTCCATAGACCTTAGAACACAATATGAGTTGGACAGAACCTTTAAGAAATCAAAATAATAGGACCTTCTTTTGTGTAGTAGGGTATCTGAAAAGCTGAGAAAACAAGTAAGTAGAGCCTTACTCTCTGTGGGGCCATGATCGAAAACTGAAAGCCGTCATAGAAACAGCTGTTTAGTCACGAGGATACTGATTACATTTGTATTTATGGGAAAAAACTTGGCGTTTTTAAAAAACGCCACATAAAATCCTTCAAAATACGAGCCTGTGGAGTTCACAACACGATGTTAGTTAGATTAAATCTCTAAGAATTCAAAAAAAATAGAACATGGAATTCTATGAGAATATATCTGAAACGCTAGGTTTCCATGGAAATACAGCCTTGCTGTGGACGGGGCCGTGTTCTAACAGTGAAAACTGACTTTCAAACAGTTCAGAAATGACGAATATACAGTTTCCATTTATAATTCTTGTTAAATCTGTTAGATATTTAAAAGAAACGTGGTTACAAAACTTTAAATTTCAATCTATAGACCTTAGACCACAATGTGAGTTGGACAGAACCTTTAAGAAATCAAAATAATAGGATCTTCTTTTGTGTAGGAAGGTATCTGAAAAGCTCCGAAACAAGTAAGTAGAACCTTACTCTCTGGGTGCCGTGTTCAAACACTGAAAGCTGTCAGAGAAACAGCTGTTTAGTCACGAGGATACTAATTATAATTGTATTTCCGGGAAAAAACCTGGCATCCAAATCTTCAAAATTAAAGCCTGTAGAGTTCAGAACACGATGTTAGTTAGATTAAATCTCTAAGAAGTCAATAAAATAGATCCTGGAGTTGTATGGGAATATATCAGAAAGGTTAGGGTTCATGTAAGTACAGCTTTACACTATCGGGGCCGTGTTCTAACAGTGAAAACTGACTTTCAAACACTTCTAAAATAACGAATATACGGTTGCCATATATAATTCCTGTTCATTCTGTTATTTAAAAGAAACCTGGTTACAACCCTTTTAAATAGATTCCATAGACCTTACAACACAATATGAGTTGGACAGAACCTTTAAGAAATCAAAATAATAGGACCTTCTTTTGTGTAGTAGGGTATCTGAAAAGCTGAGAAAACAAGTAAGTAGAGCCTTACTCTCTGTGGGGCCATGATCCAAAACTGAAAGCCGTCATAGAAACAGCTGTTTAGTCACGAGGATACTGATTACATTTGTATTTATGGGAAAAAACTTGGCGTTTTTAAAAAACGCCACATAAAATTCTTCAAAATAAGAGCCTGTGGAGTTCAGAACACCATGTTAGTTAGATTAAATCTCTAAGAATTCAAAAAAATAGAACATGGAATTCTATGAGAATATATCTGAAACGCTAGGTTTCCATGGAAATACAGCCTTGCTGTGGACGGGGCCGTGTTCTAACAGTGAAAACTGACTTTCAAACAGTTCAGAAATGACGAATATACGGTTTCCATTTATAATTCTTATTAAATCTGTTCGATATTTAAAAGAAACTTGGTTACAAAACTTTAAATTTCAATCTATAGACCTTAGACCACAATGTGAGTTGGACAGAACCTTTAAGAAATCAAAATAATAGGACTTTCTTTTGTGTAGGAAGGTATCTGAAAAGCTAAGAAAGCAGGTAAGTAGAGTCTTACTGTCTGTGGGGACATGATCCAAAACTGAAAGCCGTCATAGAAACAGCTGTTTCGTCATGAGGATACTGATTACATTTGTATTTATGGGAAAAAACTTGGCGTTTTTTAAAAAAGCCATATAAAATTCTTCAAACTACGAGCCTGTAGAGTTCAGAACACGATGTTAGTTAGATTAAATCTCTAAGAATTCAAAAAAATAGATCATGGAATTGTATGAGAATATATCTGAAACGCTCGGTTTCCATGGAAATACAGCCTTACTGTGGACGGGGCCGTGTTCTAATATTTTAAAACTGACTTTCAAACAGTTCAGAAATGACGAATATACGGTTTCCATGTATAATTCTTGTTAAATCTGTACGATATTTAAAAGAAACTTGGTTACAAAACTTTAAATTTCAATCTATAGACCTTAGACCACAATGTGAGTTGGACAGAACCTTTAAGAAATCAAAATAACAGGACCTTCTTTTGTGTAGGAAGGTATCTGAAAAGCTCTGAAACAAGTAAGTAGAACCTTACTCTCTGGGTGCCGTGTTCAAACACTGAAAGCTGTCAGAGAAACAGCTGTTTAGTCACGAGGATACTAATTATAATTGTATTTCCGGGAAAAAACCCGGCATCAAAATCTTCAAAATTAAAACCTGTAGAGTTCAGAACACGATGTTAGTTAGATTAAATCTCTAAGAAGTCAATAAAATAGATCCTGGAGTTGTATGGGCATATAGCTGAAACTCTAGGCTTCCATGTAAATACAGCCTTACTGTAACTGGGCTTTGTGCTAGAGTGAAAACTGACTTTCAAACAAGTGGGAAATGACGAATTGACGGTTACCATATATAATTCCTGTTCAATCTGTTAGATATTGAAAAGAAACTTGGTTACAACAGTTTAAAATTCAATCCATAGACCTTAGAACACTATGTGAGTTGGACTGAACCTTTTAGAAATCAAAATAATAGAATCTTGTTTGGTGTATGATGGTATCTGAAAAGCTCGGAAAATAAGTAAATAGAGACATACTCTCTGTGGGGCCGTGTTCAAACACTGAAAGACGTCATAGAAACAGTTGTTTAGTCAAGAGGATACCGATTACATTTGTATTTCCGGGAAAAAACTTGTCGTTTTTAGAAAACCAGGCATATATATATTCAAAATTCAAGCCTGTAGAGTTCAGAACACGATGTTAGTTAGATTAAATCTCTAAGAAGTCAATAAAATAGATCCTGGAGTTGTATGGGAATATATCAGAAAGGTTAGGGTCCATGTAAATACAGCTTCACACTATCGGGGCCGTGTTCTAACAGTGAAAACTGACTTTCAAACACTTCTAAAATAACGAATATACGGTTGCCATATATAATTCCTGTTCATTCTGTTATTTAAAAGAAACCTGGTTACAACCCTTTAAAATAGATTCCATAGACCTTAGAACACAATATGAGTTGGACAGAACCTTTAAGAAATCAAAATAATAGGACCTTCTTTTGTGTAGTAGGGTATCTGAAAAGCTGAGAAAACAAGTAAGTAGAGCCTTACTCTCTGTGGGGCCATGATCGAAAACTGAAAGCCGTCATAGAAACAGCTGTTTAGTCACGAGGATACTGATTACATTTGTATTTATGGGAAAAAACTTGGCGTTTTTAAAAAACGCCACATAAAATCCTTCAAAATACGAGCCTGTGGAGTTCACAACACGATGTTAGTTAGATTAAATCTCTAAGAATTCAAAAAAAATAGAACATGGAATTCTATGAGAATATATCTGAAACGCTAGGTTTCCATGGAAATACAGCCTTGCTGTGGACGGGGCCGTGTTCTAACAGTGAAAACTGACTTTCAAACAGTTCAGAAATGACGAATATACAGTTTCCATTTATAATTCTTGTTAAATCTGTTAGATATTTAAAAGAAACGTGGTTACAAAACTTTAAATTTCAATCTATAGACCTTAGACCACAATGTGAGTTGGACAGAACCTTTAAGAAATCAAAATAATAGGATCTTCTTTTGTGTAGGAAGGTATCTGAAAAGCTCCGAAACAAGTAAGTAGAACCTTACTCTCTGGGTGCCGTGTTCAAACACTGAAAGCTGTCAGAGAAACAGCTGTTTAGTCACGAGGATACTAATTATAATTGTATTTCCGGGAAAAAACCTGGCATCCAAATCTTCAAAATTAAAGCCTGTAGAGTTCAGAACACGATGTTAGTTAGATTAAATCTCTAAGAAGTCAATAAAATAGATCCTGGAGTTGTATGGGAATATATCAGAAAGGTTAGGGTTCATGTAAGTACAGCTTTACACTATCGGGGCCGTGTTCTAACAGTGAAAACTGACTTTCAAACACTTCTAAAATAACGAATATACGGTTGCCATATATAATTCCTGTTCATTCTGTTATTTAAAAGAAACCTGGTTACAACCCTTTTAAATAGATTCCATAGACCTTACAACACAATATGAGTTGGACAGAACCTTTAAGAAATCAAAATAATAGGACCTTCTTTTGTGTAGTAGGGTATCTGAAAAGCTGAGAAAACAAGTAAGTAGAGCCTTACTCTCTGTGGGGCCATGATCCAAAACTGAAAGCCGTCATAGAAACAGCTGTTTAGTCACGAGGATACTGATTACATTTGTATTTATGGGAAAAAACTTGGCGTTTTTAAAAAACGCCACATAAAATTCTTCAAAATAAGAGCCTGTGGAGTTCAGAACACCATGTTAGTTAGATTAAATCTCTAAGAATTCAAAAAAATAGAACCCGGAATTCTATGAGAATATATCTGAAACGCTAGGTTTCCATGGAAATACAGCCTTGCTGTGGACGGGGCCGTGTTCTAACAGTGAAAACTGACTTTCAAACAGTTCAGAAATGACGAATATACGGTTTCCATTTATAATTCTTGTTAAATCTGTTAGATATTTAAAAGAAACTTGGTTACAAAACTTTAAATTTCAATCTATAGACCTTAGACCACAATGTGAGTTGGACAGAACCTTTAAGAAATCAAAATAATAGGACCTTCTTTTGTGTAGGAAGGTATCTGAAAAGCTAAGAAAGCAGGTAAGTAGAGTCTTACTCTCTGTGGGGCCATGATCCAAAACTGAAAGCCGTCATAGAAACAGCTGTTTAGTCACGAGGATACTGATTACATTTGTCTTTATGGGAAAAAACTTGGCGTTTTTAAAAAAGGCCACATAAAATTCTTCAAAATACGAGCCTGTAGAGTTCAGAACACGATGTTAGTTAGATTAAATCTCTAAGAATTCAAAAAAATAGATCATGGAATTGTATGAGAATATATCTGAAACGCTCGGTTTCCATGGAAATACAGCCTTATTGTGGACGGGGCCGTGTTCTAACATTTTAAAACTGACTTTCAAACAGTTCAGAAATGACGAATATACGGTTTCCATTTATAATTCTTATTAAATCTGTTCGATATTTAAAAGAAACTTGGTTACAAAACTTTAAATTTCAATCTATAGACCTTAGACCACAATGTGAGTTGGACAGAACCTTTAAGAAATCAAAATAATAGGACCTTCTTTTGTGTAGGAAGGTATCTGAAAAGCTAAGAAAGCAGGTAAGTAGAGTCTTACTGTCTGTGGGGACATGATCCAAAACTGAAAGCCGTCATAGAAACAGCTGTTTCGTCATGAGGATACTGATTACATTTGTATTTATGGGAAAAAACTTGGCGTTTTTAAAAAAAGCCATATAAAATTCTTCAAACTACGAGCCTGTAGAGTTCAGAACACGATGTTAGTTAGATTAAATCTCTAAGAATTCAAAAAAATAGATCATGGAATTGTATGAGAATATATCTGAAACGCTCGGTTTCCATGGAAATACAGCCTTACTGTGGACGGGGCCGTGTTCTAATATTTTGAAACTGACTTTCAAACAGTTCAGAAATGACGAATATACGGTTTCCATGTATAATTCTTGTTAAATCTGTTCGATATTTAAAAGAAACTTGGTTACAAAACTTTAAATTTCAATCTATAGACCTTAGACCACAATGTGAGTTGGACAGAACCTTTAAGAAATCAAAATAACAGGACCTTCTTTTGTGTAGGAAGGTATCTGAAAAGCTCTGAAACAAGTAAGTAGAACCTTACTCTCTGGGTGCCGTGTTCAAACACTGAAAGCTGTCAGAGAAACAGCTGTTTAGTCACGAGGATACTAATTATAATTGTATTTCCGGGAAAAAACCCGGCATCAAAATCTTCAAAATTAAAACCTGTAGAGTTCAGAACACGATGTTAGTTAGATTAAATCTCTAAGAAGTCAATAAAATAGATCCTGGAGTTGTATGGGCATATAGCTGAAACTCTAGGCTTCCATGTAAATACAGCCTTACTGTAACTGGGCTTTGTGCTAGAGTGAAAACTGACTTTCAAACAAGTGGGAAATGACGAATTGACGGTTGCCATATATAATTCCTGTTCAATCTGTTAGATATTGAAAAGAAACTTGGTTACAACAGTTTAAAATTCAATCCATAGACCTTAGAACACTATGTGAGTTGGACTGAACCTTTTAGAAATCAAAATAATAGAATCTTGTTTGGTGTAGGATGGTATCTGAAAAGCTCGGAAAATAAGTAAATAGAGACATACTCTCTGTGGGGCCGTGTTCAAACACTGAAAGACGTCATAGAAACAGTTGTTTAGTCAAGAGGATACCGATTACATTTGTATTTCCGGGAAAAAACTTGTCGTTTTTAGAAAACCCGGCATATATATATTCAAAATTCAAGCCTGTAGAGTTCAGAACACGATGTTAGTTAGATTAAATCTCTAAGAAGTCAATAAAATAGATCCTGGAGTTGTATGGGAATATATCAGAAAGGTTAGGGTCCATGTAAATACAGCTTCACACTATCGGGGCCGTGTTCTAACAGTGAAAACTGACTTTCAAACACTTCTAAAATAACGAATATACGGTTGCCATATATAATTCCTGTTCATTCTGTTATTTAAAAGAAACCTGGTTACAACCCTTTAAAATAGATTCCATAGACCTTAGAACACAATATGAGTTGGACAGAACCTTTAAGAAATCAAAATAATAGGACCTTCTTTTGTGTAGTAGGGTATCTGAAAAGCTGAGAAAACAAGTAAGTAGAGCCTTACTCTCTGTGGGGCCATGATCGAAAACTGAAAGCCGTCATAGAAACAGCTGTTTAGTCACGAGGATACTGATTACATTTGTATTTATGGGAAAAAACTTGGCGTTTTTAAAAAACGCCACATAAAATCCTTCAAAATACGAGCCTGTGGAGTTCACAACACGATGTTAGTTAGATTAAATCTCTAAGAATTCAAAAAAAATAGAACATGGAATTCTATGAGAATATATCTGAAACGCTAGGTTTCCATGGAAATACAGCCTTGCTGTGGACGGGGCCGTGTTCTAACAGTGAAAACTGACTTTCAAACAGTTCAGAAATGACGAATATACAGTTTCCATTTATAATTCTTGTTAAATCTGTTAGATATTTAAAAGAAACGTGGTTACAAAACTTTAAATTTCAATCTATAGACCTTAGACCACAATGTGAGTTGGACAGAACCTTTAAGAAATCAAAATAATAGGATCTTCTTTTGTGTAGGAAGGTATCTGAAAAGCTCCGAAACAAGTAAGTAGAACCTTACTCTCTGGGTGCCGTGTTCAAACACTGAAAGCTGTCAGAGAAACAGCTGTTTAGTCACGAGGATACTAATTATAATTGTATTTCCGGGAAAAAACCTGGCATCAAAATCTTCAAAATTAAAGCCTGTAGAGTTCAGAACACGATGTTAGTTAGATTAAATCTCTAAGAAGTCAATAAAATAGATCCTGGAGTTGTATGGGAATATATCAGAAAGGTTAGGGTTCATGTAAATACAGCTTTACACTATCGGGGCCGTGTTCTAACAGTGAAAACTGACTTTCAAACACTTCTAAAATAACGAATATACGGTTGCCATATATAATTCCTGTTCATTCTGTTATTTAAAAGAAACCTGGTTACAACCCTTTTAAATAGATTCCATAGACCTTACAACACAATATGAGTTGGACAGAACCTTTAAGAAATCAAAATAATAGGACCTTCTTTTGTGTAGTAGGGTATCTGAAAAGCTGAGAAAACAAGTAAGTAGAGCCTTACTCTCTGTGGGGCCATGATCCAAAACTGAAAGCCGTCATAGAAACAGCTGTTTAGTCACGAGGATACTGATTACATTTGTATTTATGGGAAAAAACTTGGCGTTTTTAAAAAACGCCACATAAAATTCTTCAAAATAAGAGCCTGTGGAGTTCAGAACACCATGTTAGTTAGATTAAATCTCTAAGAATTCAAAAAAATAGAACATGGAATTCTATGAGAATATATCTGAAACGCTAGGTTTCCATGGAAATACAGCCTTGCTGTGGACGGGGCCGTGTTCTAACAGTGAAAACTGACTTTCAAACAGTTCAGAAATGACGAATATACGGTTTCCATTTATAATTCTTGTTAAATCTGTTAGATATTTAAAAGAAACTTGGTTACAAAACTTTAAATTTCAATCTATAGACCTTAGACCACAATGTGAGTTGGACAGAACCTTTAAGAAATCAAAATAATAGGACCTTCTTTTGTGTAGGAAGGTATCTGAAAAGCTAAGAAAGCAGGTAAGTAGAGTCTTACTCTCTGTGGGGCCATGATCCAAAACTGAAAGCCGTCATAGAAACAGCTGTTTAGTCACGAGGATACTGATTACATTTGTCTTTATGGGAAAAAACTTGGCGTTTTTAAAAAAGGCCACATAAAATTCTTCAAAATACGAGCCTGTAGAGTTCAGAACACGATGTTAGTTAGATTAAATCTCTAAGAATTCAAAAAAATAGATCATGGAATTGTATGAGAATATATCTGAAACGCTCGGTTTCCATGGAAATACAGCCTTATTGTGGACGGGGCCGTGTTCTAACATTTTAAAACTGACTTTCAAACAGTTCAGAAATGACGAATATACGGTTTCCATTTATAATTCTTATTAAATCTGTTCGATATTTAAAAGAAACTTGGTTACAAAACTTTAAATTTCAATCTATAGACCTTAGACCACAATGTGAGTTGGACAGAACCTTTAAGAAATCAAAATAATAGGACCTTCTTTTGTGTAGGAAGGTATCTGAAAAGATAAGAAAGCAGGTAAGTAGAGTCTTACTGTCTGTGGGGACATGATCCAAAACTGAAAGCCGTCATAGAAACAGCTGTTTCGTCATGAGGATACTGATTACATTTGTATTTATGGGAAAAAACTTGGCGTTTTTAAAAAAAGCCATATAAAATTCTTCAAACTACGAGCCTGTAGAGTTCAGAACACGATGTTAGTTAGATTAAATCTCTAAGAATTCAAAAAAATAGATCATGGAATTGTATGAGAATATATCTGAAACGCTCGGTTTCCATGGAAATACAGCCTTACTGTGGACGGGGCCGTGTTCTAATATTTTGAAACTGACTTTCAAACAGTTCAGAAATGACGAATATACGGTTTCCATGTATAATTCTTGTTAAATCTGTTCGATATTTAAAAGAAACTTGGTTACAAAACTTTAAATTTCAATCTATAGACCTTAGACCACAATGTGAGTTGGACAGAACCTTTAAGAAATCAAAATAACAGGACCTTCTTTTGTGTAGGAAGGTATCTGAAAAGCTCTGAAACAAGAAAGTAGAACCTTACTCTCTGGGTGCCGTGTTCAAACACTGAAAGCTGTCAGAGAAACAGCTGTTTAGTCACGAGGATACTAATTATAATTGTATTTCCGGGAAAAAACCCGGCATCAAAATCTTCAAAATTAAAACCTGTAGAGTTCAGAACACGATGTTAGTTAGATTAAATCTCTAAGAAGTCAATAAAATAGATCCTGGAGTTGTATGGGCATATAGCTGAAACTCTAGGCTTCCATGTAAATACAGCCTTACTGTAACTGGGCTTTGTGCTAGAGTGAAAACTGACTTTCAAACAAGTGGGAAATGACGAATTGACGGTTGCCATATATAATTCCTGTTCAATCTGTTAGATATTGAAAAGAAACTTGGTTACAACAGTTTAAAATTCAATCCATAGACCTTAGAACACTATGTGAGTTGGACTGAACCTTTTAGAAATCAAAATAATAGAATCTTGTTTGGTGTAGGATGGTATCTGAAAAGCTCGGAAAATAAGTAAATAGAGACATACTCTCTGTGGGGCCGTGTTCAAACACTGAAAGACGTCATAGAAACAGTTGTTTAGTCAAGAGGATACCGATTACATTTGTATTTCCGGGAAAAAACTTGTCGTTTTTAGAAAACCCGGCATATATATATTCAAAATTCAAGCCTGTAGAGTTCAGAACACGATGTTAGTTAGATTAAATCTCTAAGAAGTCAATAAAATAGATCCTGGAGTTGTATGGGAATATATCAGAAAGGTTAGGGTCCATGTAAATACAGCTTCACACTATCGGGGCCGTGTTCTAACAGTGAAAACTGACTTTCAAACACTTCTAAAATAACGAATATACGGTTGCCATATATAATTCCTGTTCATTCTGTTATTTAAAAGAAACCTGGTTACAACCCTTTAAAATAGATTCCATAGACCTTAGAACACAATATGAGTTGGACAGAAGCTTTAAGAAATCAAAATAATAGGACCTTCTTTTGTGTAGTAGGGTATCTGAAAAGCTGAGAAAACAAGTAAGTAGAGCCTTACTCTCTGTGGGGCCATGATCGAAAACTGAAAGCCGTCATAGAAACAGCTGTTTAGTCACGAGGATACTGATTACATTTGTATTTATGGGAAAAAACTTGGCGTTTTTAAAAAACGCCACATAAAATTCTTCAAAATACGAGCCTGTGGAGTTCACAACACGATGTTAGTTAGATTAAATCTCTAAGAATTCAAAAAAAATAGAACATGGAATTCTATGAGAATATATCTGAAACGCTAGGTTTCCATGGAAATACAGCCTTGCTGTGGACGGGGCCGTGTTCTAACAGTGAAAACTGACTTTCAAACAGTTCAGAAATGACGAATATACAGTTTCCATTTATAATTCTTGTTAAATCTGTTAGATATTTAAAAGAAACTTGGTTACAAAACTTTAAATTTCAATCTATAGACCTTAGACCACAATGTGAGTTGGACAGAACCTTTAAGAAATCAAAATAATAGGATCTTCTTTTGTGTAGGAAGGTATCTGAAAAGCTCCGAAACAAGTAAGTAGAACCTTACTCTCTGGGTGCCGTGTTCAAACACTGAAAGCTGTCAGAGAAACAGCTGTTTAGTCACGAGGATACTAATTATAATTGTATTTCCGGGAAAAAACCTGGCATCAAAATCTTCAAAATTAAAGCCTGTAGAGTTCAGAACACGATGTTAGTTAGATTAAATCTCTAAGAAGTCAATAAAATAGATCCTGGAGTTGTATGGGAATATATCAGAAAGGTTAGGGTTCATGTAAATACAGCTTTACACTATCGGGGCCGTGTTCTAACAGTGAAAACTGACTTTCAAACACTTCTAAAATAACGAATATACGGTTGCCATATATAATTCCTGTTCATTCTGTTATTTAAAAGAAACCTGGTTACAACCCTTTTAAATAGATTCCATAGACCTTACAACACAATATGAGTTGGACAGAACCTTTAAGAAATCAAAATAATAGGACCTTCTTTTGTGTAGTAGGGTATCTGAAAAGCTGAGAAAACAAGTAAGTAGAGCCTTACTCTCTGTGGGGCCATGATCCAAAACTGAAAGCCGTCATAGAAACAGCTGTTTAGTCACGAGGATACTGATTACATTTGTATTTATGGGAAAAAACTTGGCGTTTTTAAAAAACGCCACATAAAATTCTTCAAAATAAGAGCCTGTGGAGTTCAGAACACCATGTTAGTTAGATTAAATCTCTAAGAATTCAAAAAAATAGAACATGGAATTCTATGAGAATATATCTGAAACGCTAGGTTTCCATGGAAATACAGCCTTGCTGTGGACGGGGCAGTATTCTAACAGTGAAAACTGACTTTCAAACAGTTCAGAAATGACGAATATACGGTTTCCATTTATAATTCCTGTTAAATCTGTTAGATATTTAAAAGAAACTTGGTTACAAAACTTTAAATTTCAATCTATAGACCTTAGACCACAATGTGAGTTGGACAGAACCTTTAAGAAATCAAAATAATAGGACCTTCTTTTGTGTAGGAAGGTATCTGAAAAGCTAAGAAAGCAGGTAAGTAGAGTCTTACTCTCTGTGGGGCCATGATCCAAAACTGAAAGCCGTCATAGAAATAGCTGTTTAGTCACGAGGATACTGATTACATTTGTCTTTATGGGAAAAAACTTGGCGTTTTTAAAAAAGGCCACATAAAATTCTTCAAAATACGAGCCTGTAGAGTTCAGAACACGATGTTAGTTAGATTAAATCTCTAAGAATTCAAAAAAATAGATCATGGAATTGTATGAGAATATATCTGAAACGCTCGGTTTCCATGGAAATACAGCCTTATTGTGGACGGGGCCGTGTTCTAACATTTTAAAACTGACTTTCAAACAGTTCAGAAATGACGAATATACGGTTTCCATTTATAATTCTTATTAAATCTGTTCGATATTTAAAAGAAACTTGGTTACAAAACTTTAAATTTCAATCTATAGACCTTAGACCACAATGTGAGTTGGACAGAACCTTTAAGAAATCAAAATAATAGGACCTTCTTTTGTGTAGGAAGGTATCTGAAAAGCTAAGAAAGCAGGTAAGTAGAGTCTTACTGTCTGTGGGGACATGATCCAAAACTGAAAGCCGTCATAGAAACAGCTGTTTCGTCACGAGGATACTGATTACATTTGTATTTATGGGAAAAAACTTGGCGTTTTTAAAAAAAGCCATATAAAATTCTTCAAACTATGAGCCTGTAGAGTTCAGAACACGATGTTAGTTAGATTAAATCTCTAAGAATTCAAAAAAATAGATCATGGAATTGTATGAGAATATATCTGAAACGCTCGGTTTCCATGGAAATACAGCCTTACTGTGGACGGGGCCGTGTTCTAATATTTTAAAACTGACTTTCAAACACTTCTAAAATAACGAATATACGGTTGCCATATATAATTCCTGTTCATTCTGTTATTTAAAAGAAACCTGGTTACAACCCTTTAAAATAGATTCCATAGACCTTAGAACACAATATGAGTTGGACAGAACCTTTAAGAAATCAAAATAATAGGACCTTCTTTTGTGTAGTAGGGTATCTGAAAAGCTGAGAAAACAAGTAAGTAGAGCCTTACTCTCTGTGGGGCCATGATCCAAAACTGAAAGCCGTCATAGAAACAGCTGTTTAGTCACGAGGATACTGATTACATTTGTATTTATGGGAAAAAACTTGGCGTTTTTAAAAAACGCCACATAAAATTCTTCAAAATACGAGCCTGTGGAGTTCAGAACACCATGTTAGTTAGATTAAATCTCTAAGAATTCAAAAAAAATAGAGCATGGAATTCTATGAGAATATATCTGAAACGCTAGGTTTCCATGGAAATACAGCCTTGCTGTGGACGGGGCCGTGTTCTAACAGTGAAAACTGACTTTCAAACAGTTCAGAAATGACGAATATACCGTTTCCATTTATAATTCTTGTTAAATCTGTTAGATATTTAAAAGAAACTTGGTTACAAAACTTTAAATTTCAATCTATAGACCTTAGACCACAATGTGAGTTGGACAGAACCTTTAAGAAATCAAAATAATAGGACCTTCTTTTGTGTAGGAAGGTATCTGAAAAGCTCCGAAACAAGTAAGTAGAACCTTACTCTCTGGGTGCCGTGTTCAAACACTGAAAGCTGTCAGAGAAACAGCTGTTTAGTCACGAGGATACTAATTATAATTGTATTTCCGGGAAAAAACCCGGCATCAAAATCTCCAAAATTAAAACCTGTAGAGTTCAGAACACGATGTTAGTTAGATTAAATCTCTAAGAAGTCAATGAAATAGATCCTGGAGTTGTATGGGCATATATCTGAAACTCTAGGCTTCCATGTAAATACAGCCTTACTGTAACTGGGCTTTGTGCTAGAGTGAAAACTGACTTTCAAACAAGTGGGAAATGACGAATTGACGGTTGCCATATAGAATTCCTGTTCAATCTGTTAGATATTGAAAAGAAACTTGGTTACAACAGTTTAAAATTCAATCCATAGACCTTAGAACACTATGTGAGTTGGACTGAACCTTTTAGAAATCAAAATAATAGAATCTTGTTTGGTGTAGGATGGTATCTGAAAAGCTCGGAAAATAAGTAAATAGAGACATACTCTCTGTGGGGCCGTGTTCAAACACTGAAAGACGTCATAGAAACAGTTGTTTAGTCAAGAGGATACCGATTACATTTGTATTTCCGGGAAAAAACTTGTCGTTTTTAGAAAACCCGGCATATATATATTCAAAATTCAAGCCTGTAGAGTTCAGAACACGATGTTAGTTAGACTAAATCTCTAAGAAGTCAATAAAATAGATACTGGAGTTGTATGGGAATATATCAGAAAGGTTAGGGTTCATGTAAATACAGCTTTAAACTATCGGGGCCATGTTCTAACAGTGAAAACTGACTTTCAAACACTTCTAAAATAACGAATATACGGTTGCCATATATAATTCCTGTTCATTCTGTTATTTAAAAGAAACCTGGTTACAACCCTTTAAAATAGATTCCATAGACCTTAGAACACAATATGAGTTGGACAGAACCTTTAAGAAATCAAAATAATAGGACCTTCTTTTGTGTAGTAGGGTATCTGAAAAGCTGAGAAAACAAGTAAGTAGAGCCTTACTCTCTGTGGGGCCATGATCCAAAACTGAAAGCCGTCATAGAAACAGCTGTTTAGTCACGAGGATACTGATTACATTTGTATTTATGGGAAAAAACTTGGCGTTTTTAAAAAACACCACATAAAATTCTTCAAAATACGAGCCTGTGGAGTTCAGAACACCATGTTAGTTAGATTAAATCTCTAAGAATTCAAAAAAAATAGAACATGGAATTCTATGAGAATATATCTGAAACGCTCGGTTTCCATGGAAATACAGCCTTGCTGTGGACGGGGCCGTGTTCTAACAGTGAAAACTGACTTTCAAACAGTTCAGAAATGACGAATATACGGTTTCCATTTATAATTCTTGTTAAATCTGTTAGATATTTAAAAGAAACTTGGTTACAAAACTTTAAATTTCAATCTATAGACCTTAGACCACAATGTGAGTTGGACAGAACCTTTAAGAAATCAAAATAATAGGACCTTCTTTTGTGTAGGAAGGTATCTGAAAAGCTAAGAAAGCAGGTAAGTAGAGTCTTACTCTCTGTGGGGCCATGATCCAAAACTGAAAGCCGTCAAAGAAACAGCTGTTTAGTCACGAGGATACTGATTACATTTGTATTTATGGGAAAAAACTTGGCGTTTTTAAAAAAGGCCACATAAAATTCTTCAAAATACGAGCCTGTAGAGTTCAGAACACGATGTTAGTTAGATTAAATCTCTAAGAATTCAAAAAAATAGATCATGGAATTGTATGAGAATATATCTGAAACGCTCGGTTTCCATGGAAATACAGCCTTACTGTGGACGGGGCCGTGTTCTAACAGTGAAAACTGACTTTCAAACAGTTCAGAAATGACGAATATACGGTTTCCATGTTTAATTCTTGTTAAATCTGTTCGATATTTAAAAGAAACTTGGTTACAAAACTTTAAATTTCAATCTATAGACCTTAGACCACAATGTGAGTTGGACAGAACCTTTAAGAAATCAAAATAATAGGACCTTCTTTTGTGTAGGAAGGTATCTAAAAAGCTCCGAAACAAGTAAGTAGAACCTTACTCTCTGGGTGCCGTGTTCAAACACTGAAAGCTGTCAGAGAAACAGCTGTTTAGTCACGAGGATACTAATTATAATTGTATTTCCGGGAAAAAACCCGGCATCAAAATCTTCAAAATTAAAACCTGTAGAGTTCAGAACACGATGTTAGTTAGATTAAATCTCTAAGAAGTCAATGAAATAGATCCTGGAGTTGTATGGGCATATATCTGAAACTCTAGGCTTCCATGTAAATACAGCCTTACTGTAACTGGGCTTTGTGCTAGAGTGAAAACTGACGTTCAAACAAGTGGGAAATGACGAATTGACGGTTGCCATATAGAATTCCTGTTCAATCTGTTAGATATTGAAACGAAACTTGGTTACAACAGTTTAAAATTCAATCCATAGACCTTAGAACACTATGTGAGTTGGACTGAACCTTTTAGAAATCAAAATAATAGAATCTTGTTTGGTGTAGGATGGTATCTGAAAAGCTCGGAAAATAAGGAAATAGAGACATACTCTCTGTGCGGCTGTGTTCAAACACTGAAAGACGTCATAGAAACAGTTGTTTAGTCAAGAGGATACCGATTACATTTGTATTTCCGGGAAAAAACTTGTCGTTTTTAGAAAACCCGGCATATATATATTCAAAATTCAAGCCTGTAGAGTTCAGAACACGATGTTAGTTAGACTAAATCTCTAAGAAGTCAATAAAATAGATCCTGGAGTTGTATGGGAATATATCAGAAAGGTTAGGGTTCATGTAAATACAGCTTCACACTATCGGGGCCGTGTTCTAACAGTGAAAACTGACTTTCAAACACTTCTAAAATAACGAATATACGGTTGCCATATATAATTCCTGTTCATTCTGTTATTTAAAAGAAACCTCGTTACAACCCTTTAAAATAGATTCCATAGACCTTAGAACACAATATGAGTTGGACAGAACCTTTAAGAAATCAAAATAATAGGACCTTCTTTTGTGTAGTAGGGTATCTGAAAAGCTGAGAAAACACGTAAGTAGAGCCTTACTCTCTGTGGGGCCATGATCCAAAACTGAAAGCCGTCATAGAAACAGCTGTTTAGTCACGAGGATACTGATTACATTTGTATTTATGGGAAAAAACTTGGCGTTTTTAAAAAACGCCACATAAAATTTTTCAAAATACGAGCCTGTGGAGTTCAGAATACCATGTTAGTTAGATTAAATCTCTAAGAATTCAAAAAAAAATAGAACATGGAATTCTATGAGAATATATCTGAAACGCTAGGTTTCCATGGAAATACAGCCTTGCTGTGGACGGGGCCTTGTTCTAACAGTGAAAACTGACTTTCAAACAGTTCAGAAATGACGAATATACGGTTTCCATTTATAATTCTTGTTAAATCTGTTAGATATTTAAAAGAAACTTGGTTACAAAACTTTAAATTTCAATCTATAGACCTTAGACCACAATGTGAGTTGGACAGAACCTTTAAGAAATCAAAATAATAGGACCTTCTTTTGTGTAGGAAGGTATCTGAAAAGCTAAGAAAGCAGGTAAGTAGAGTCTTACTCTCTGTGGGGCCATGATCCAAAACTGAAAGCCGTCAAAGAAACAGCTGTTTAGTCACGAGGATACTGATTACATTTGTATTTATGGGAAAAAACTTGGCGTTTTTAAAAAAGGCCACATAAAATTCTTCAAAATACGAGCCTGTAGAGTTCAGAACACGATGTTAGTTAGATTAAAGCTCTAAGAATTTAAAAAAATAGATCATGGAATTGTATGAGAATATATCTGAAACGCTCGGTTTCCATGGAAATACAGCCTTACTGTGGACGGGGCCGTGTTCTAACAGTGAAAACTGACTTTCAAACAGTTCAGAAATGACGAATATACGGTTTCCATGTTTAATTCTTGTTAAATCTGTTCGATATTTAAAAGAAACTTGGTTACAAAACTTTAAATTTCAATCTATAGACCTTAGACCACAGTGTGAGTTGGACAGAACCTTTAAGAAATCAAAATAATAGGACCTTCTTTTGTGTAGGAAGGTATCTGAAAAGCTCCGAAACAAGTAAGTAGAACCTTACTCTCTGGGTGCCGTGTTCAAACACTGAATGCTGTCAGAGAAACAGCTGTTTAGTCACGAGGATACTAATTATAATTGTATTTCCGGGAAAAAACCCGGCATCAAAATCTTCAAAATTAAAACCTGTAGAGTTCAGAACACGATGTTAGTTAGATTAAATCTCTAAGAAGTCAATGAAATAGATCCTGGAGTTGTATGGGCATATATCTGAAACTCTAGGCTTCCATGTAAATACAGCCTTACTGTAACTGGGCTTTGTGCTAGAGTGAAAACTGACTTTCAAACAAGTGGGAAATGACGAATTGACGGTTGCCATATATAATTCCTGTTCAATCTGTTAGATATTGAAAAGAAACTTGGTTACAACAGTTTAAAATTCAATCCATAGACCTTAGAACACTATGTGAGTTGGACTGAACCTTTTAGAAATCAAAATAATAGAATCTTGTTTGGTGTAGGATGGTATCTGAAAAGTTCGGAAAATAAGTAAATAGAGACATACTCTCTGTGGGGCCGTGTTCAAACACTGAAAGACGTCATAGAAACAGTTGTTTAGTCAAGAGGATACCGATTACATTTGTATTTCCGGGAAAAAACTTGTCGTTTTTAGAAAACCCGGCATACATATATTCAAAATTCAAGACTGTAGAGTTCAGAACACGATGTTAGTTAGACTAAATCTCTAAGAAGTCAATAAAATAGATCCTGGAGTTGTATGGGAATATATGAGAAAGGTTAGGGTTCATGTAAATACAGCTTTACACTATCGGGGCCGTGTTCTAACAGTGAAAACTGACTTTCAAACAGTTCAGAAATGACGAATATACGGTTTCCATTTATAATTCTTGTTAAATCTGTTAGATATTTAAAAGAAACTTGGTTACAAAACTTTAAATTTCAATCTATAGACCTTAGACCACAATGTGAGTTGGACAGAACCTTTAAGAAATCAAAATAATAGGATCTTCTTTTGTGTAGGAAGGTATCTGAAAAGCTCCGAAACAAGTAAGTAGAACCTTACTCTCTGGGTGCCGTGTTCAAACACTGAAAGCTGTCAGAGAAACAGCTGTTTAGTCACGAGGATACTAATTATAATTGTATTTCCGGGAAAAAACCTGGCATCAAAATCTTCAAAATTCAAGCCTGTAGAGTTCAGAACACGATGTTAGTTAGATTAAATCTCTAAGAAGTCAATAAAATAGATCCTGGAGTTGTATGGGAATATATCAGAAAGGTTAGGGTTCATGTAAATACAGCTTTACACTATCGGGGCCGTGTTCTAACAGTGAAAACTGACTTTCAAACACTTCTAAAATAACGAATATACGGTTGCCATATATAATTCCTGTTCATTCTGTTATTTAAAAGAAACCTGGTTACAACCCTTTAAAATAGATTCCATAGACCTTAGAACACAATATGAGTTGGACAGAACCTTTAAGAAATCAAAATAATAGGACCTTCTTTTGTGTAGTAGGGTATCTGAAAAGCTGAGAAAACAAGTAAGTAGAGCCTTACTCTCTGTGGGGCCATGATCCAAAACTGAAAGCCGTCATAGAAACAGCTGTTTAGTCACGAGGATACTGATTACATTTGTATTTATGGGAAAAAACTTGGCGTTTTTAAAAAACGCCACATAAAATTCTTCAAAATAAGAGCCTGTGGAGTTCAGAACACCATGTTAGTTAGATTAAATCTCTAAGAATTCAAAAAAATAGAACATGGAATTCTATGAGAATATATCTGAAACGCTAGGTTTCCATGGAAATACAGCCTTGCTGTGGACGGGGCCGTGTTCTAACAGTGAAAACTGACTTTCAAACAGTTCAGAAATGACGAATATACGGTTTCCATTTATAATTCTTGTTAAATCTGTTCGATATTTAAAAGAAACTTGGTTACAAAACTTTAAATTTCAATCTATAGACCTTAGACCACAATGTGAGTTGGACAGAACCTTTAAGAAATCAAAATAATAGGACCTTCTTTTGTGTAGGAAGGTATCTGAAAAGCTAAGAAAGCAGGTAAGTAGAGTCTTACTCTCTGTGGGGCCATGATCCAAAACTGAAAGCCGTCATAGAAACAGCTGTTTAGTCACGAGGATACTGATTACATTTGTCTTTATGGGAAAAAACTTGGCGTTTTTAAAAAAGGCCACATAAAATTCTTCAAAATACGAGCCTGTAGAGTTCAGAACACGATGTTAGTTAGATTAAATCTCTAAGAATTCAAAAAAATAGATCATGGAATTGTATGAGAATATATCTGAAACGCTCGGTTTCCATGGAAATACAGCCTTATTGTGGACGGGGCCGTGTTCTAACATTTTAAAACTGACTTTCAAACAGGTCAGAAATGACGAATATACGGTTTCCATTTATAATTCTTATTAAATCTGTTCGATATTTAAAAGAAACTTGGTTACAAAACTTTAAATTTCAATCTATAGACCTTAGACCACAATGTGAGTTGGACAGAACCTTTAAGAAATCAAAATAATAGGACCTTCTTTTGTGTAGGAAGGTATCTGAAAAGCTAAGAAAGCAGGTAAGTAGAGTCTTACTGTCTGTGGGGACATGATCCAAAACTGAAAGCCGTCATAGAAACAGCTGTTTCGTCACGAGGATACTGATTACATTTGTATTTATGGGAAAAAACTTGGCGTTTTTAAAAAAAGCCATATAAAATTCTTCAAACTACGAGCCTGTAGAGTTCAGAACACGATGTTAGTTAGATTAAATCTCTAAGAATTCAAAAAAATAGATCATGGAATTGTATGAGAATATATCTGAAACGCTCGGTTTCCATGGAAATACAGCCTTACTGTGGACGGGGCCGTGTTCTAATATTTTAAAACTGACTTTCAAACTGTTCAGAAATGACGAATATACGGTTTCCATGTATAATTCTTGTTAAATCTGTTCGATATTTAAAAGAAACTTGGTTACAAAACTTTAAATTTCAATCTATAGACCTTAGACCACAATGTGAGTTGGACAGAACCTTTAAGAAATCAAAATAATAGGACCTTCTTTTGTGTAGGAAGGTATCTGAAAAGCTCCGAAACAAGTAAGTAGAACCTTACTCTCTGGGTGCCGTGTTCAAACACTGAAAGCTGTCAGAGAAACAGCTGTTTAGTCACGAGGATACTAATTATAATTGTATTTCCGGGAAAAAACCCGGCATCAAAATCTTCAAAATTAAAACCTGTAGAGTTCAGAACACGATGTTAGTTAGATTAAATCTCTAAGAAGTCAATAAAATAGATCCTGGAGTTGTATGGGCATATATCTGAAACTCTAGGCTTCCATGTAAATACAGCCTTACTGTAACTGGGCTTTGTGCTAGAGTGAAAACTGACTTTCAAACAAGTGGGAAATGACGAATTGACGGTTGCCATATATAATTCCTGTTCAATCTGTTAGATATTGAAAAGAAACTTGGTTACAACAGTTTAAAATTCAATCCATAGACCTTAGAACACTATGTGAGTTGGACTGAACCTTTTAGAAATCAAAATAATAGAATCTTGTTTGGTGTAGGATGGTATCTGAAAAGCTCGGAAAATAAGTAAATAGAGACATACTCTCTGTGGGGCCGTGTTCAAACACTGAAAGACGTCATAGAAACAGTTGTTTAGTCAAGAGGATACCGATTACATTTGTATTTCCGGGAAAAAACTTGTCGTTTTTAGAAAACCCGGCATATATATATTCAAAATTCAAGCCTGTAGAGTTCAGAACACGATGTTAGTTAGATTAAATCTCTAAGAAGTCAATAAAATAGATCCTGGAGTTGTATGGGAATATATCAGAAAGGTTAGGGTCCATGTAAATAAAGCTTCACACTATCGGGGCCGTGTTCTAACAGTGAAAACTGACTTTCAAACACTTCTAAAATAACGAATATACGGTTGCCATATATAATTCCTGTTCATTCTGTTATTTAAAAGAAACCTGGTTACAACCCTTTAAAATAGATTCCATAGACCTTAGAACACAATATGAGTTGGACAGAACCTTTAAGAAATCAAAATAATAGGACCTTCTTTTGTGTAGTAGGGTATCTGAAAAGCTGAGAAAACAAGTAAGTAGAGCCTTACTCTCTGTGGGGCCATGATCGAAAACTGAAAGCCGTCATAGAAACAGCTGTTTAGTCACGAGGATACTGATTACATTTGTATTTATGGGAAAAAACTTGGCGTTTTTAAAAAACGCCACATAAAATTCTTCAAAATACGAGCCTGTGGAGTTCAGAACACCATGTTAGTTAGATTAAATCTCTAAGAATTAAAAAAAAATAGAACATGGAATTCTATGAGAATATATCTGAAACGCTAGGTTTCCATGGAAATACAGCCTTGCTGTGGACGGGGCCGTGTTCTAACAGTGAAAACTGACTTTCAAACAGTTCAGAAATGACGAATATACGGTTTCCATTTATAATTCTTGTTAAATCTGTTAGATATTTAAAAGAAACTTGGTTACAAAACTTTAAATTTCAATCTATAGACCTTAGACCACAATGTGAGTTGGACAGAACCTTTAAGAAATCAAAATAATAGGATCTTCTTTTGTGTAGGAAGGTATCTGAAAAGCTCCGAAACAAGTAAGTAGAACCTTACTCTCTGGGTGCCGTGTTCAAACACTGAAAGCTGTCAGAGAAACAGCTGTTTAGTCACGAGGATACTAATTATAATTGTATTTCCGGGAAAAAACCTGGCATCAAAATCTTCAAAATTCAAGCCTGTAGAGTTCAGAACACGATGTTAGTTAGATTAAATCTCTAAGAAGTCAATAAAATAGATCCTGGAGTTGTATGGGAATATATCAGAAAGGTTAGGGTTCATGTAAATACAGCTTTACACTATCGGGGCCGTGTTCTA
This sequence comes from Myotis yumanensis, assembly GCF_028538775.1. NCBI lineage: Eukaryota > Metazoa > Chordata > Mammalia > Chiroptera > Vespertilionidae > Myotis > Myotis yumanensis. Next base: position 18,747,516 of record NW_027223772.1, on the reverse strand, counting down.
ACAGTGAAAACTGACTTTCAAACACTTCTAAAATAACGAATATACGGTTGCCATATATAATTCCTGTTCATTCTGTTATTTAAAAGAAACCTGGTTACAACCCTTTAAAATAGATTCCATAGACCTTAGAACACAATATGAGTTGGACAGAACCTTTAAGAAATCAAAATAATAGGACCTTCTTTTGTGTAGTAGGGTATCTGAAAAGCTGAGAAAACAAGTAAGTAGAGCCTTACTCTCTGTGGGGCCATGATCCAAAACTGAAAGCCGTCATAGAAACAGCTGTTTAGTCACGAGGATACTGATTACATTTGTATTTATGGGAAAAAACTTGGCGTTTTTAAAAAACGCCACATAAAATTCTTCAAAATAAGAGCCTGTGGAGTTCAGAACACCATGTTAGTTAGATTAAATATCTAAGAATTCAAAAAAATAGAACATGGAATTCTATGAGAATATATCTGAAACGCTAGGTTTCCATGGAAATACAGCCTTGCTGTGGACGGGGCCGTGTTCTAACAGTGAAAACTGACTTTCAAACAGTTCAGAAATGACGAATATACGGTTTCCATTTATAATTCTTGTTAAATCTGTTCGATATTTAAAAGAAACTTGGTTACAAAACTTTAAATTTCAATCTATAGACCTTAGACCACAATGTGAGTTGGACAGAACCTTTAAGAAATCAAAATAATAGGACCTTCTTTTGTGTAGGAAGGTATCTGAAAAGCTAAGAAAGCAGGTAAGTAGAGTCTTACTCTCTGTGGGGCCATGATCCAAAACTGAAAGCCGTCATAGAAACAGCTGTTTAGTCACGAGGATACTGATTACATTTGTATTTATGGGAAAAAACTTGGCGTTTTTAAAAAAGGCCACATAAAATTCTTCAAAATACGAGCCTGTAGAGTTCAGAACACGATGTTAGTTAGATTAAATCTCTAAGAATTCAAAAAAATAGATCATGGAATTGTATGAGAATATATCTGAAACGCTCGGTTTCCATGGAAATACAGCCTTATTGTGGACGGGGCCGTGTTCTAACATTTTAAAACTGACTTTCAAACAGTTCAGAAATGAGGAATATACGGTTTCCATTTATAATTCTTATTAAATCTGTTCGATATTTAAAAGAAACTTGGTTACAAAACTTTAAATTTCAATCTATAGTCCTAGGACCACAATGTGAGTTGGACAGAACCTTTAAGAAATCAAAATAATAGGACCTTCTTTTGTGTAGGAAGGTATCTGAAAAGCTAAGAAAGCAGGTAAGTAGAGTCTTACTGTCTGTGGGGACATGATCCAAAACTGAAAGCCGTCATAGAAACAGCTGTTTCGTCACGAGGATACTGATTACATTTGTATTTATGGGAAAAAACTTGGCGTTTTTAAAAAAAGCCATATAAAATTCTTCAAACTACGAGCCTGTAGAGTTCAGAACACGATGTTAGTTAGATTAAATCTCTAAGAATTCAAAAAAATAGATCATGGAATTGTATGAGAATATATCTGAAACGCTCGGTTTCCATGGAAATACAGCCTTACTGTGGACGGGGCCGTGTTCTAATATTTTAAAACTGACTTTCAAACTGTTCAGAAATGACGAATATACGGTTTCCATGTATAATTCTTGTTAAATCTGTTCGATATTTAAAAGAAACTTGGTTACAAATCTTTAAATTTCAATCTATAGACCTTAGACCACAATGTGAGTTGGACAGAACCTTTAAGAAATCAAAATAATAGGACCTTCTTTTGTGTAGGAAGGTATCTGAAAAGCTCCGAAACAAGTAAGTAGAACCTTACTCTCTGGGTGCCGTGTTCAAACACTGAAAGCTGTCAGAGAAACAGCTGTTTAGTCACGAGGATACTAATTATAATTGTATTTCCGGGAAAAAACCCGGCATCAAAATCTTCAAAATTAAAACCTGTAGAGTTCAGAACACGATGTTAGTTAGATTAAATCTCTAAGAAGTCAATAAAATAGATCCTGGAGTTGTATGGGCATATATCTGAAACTCTAGGCTTCCATGTAAATACAGCCTTACTGTAACTGGGCTTTGTGCTAGAGTGAAAACTGACTTTCAAACAAGTGGGAAATGACGAATTGACGGTTGCCATATATAATTCCTGTTCAATCTGTTAGATATTGAAAAGAAACTTGGTTACAACAGTTTAAAATTCAATCCATAGACCTTAGAACACTATGTGAGTTGGACTGAACCTTTTAGAAATCAAAATAATAGAATCTTGTTTGGTGTAGGATGGTATCTGAAAAGCTCGGAAAATAAGTAAATAGAGACATACTCTCTGTGGGGCCGTGTTCAAACACTGAAAGACGTCATAGAAACAGTTGTTTAGTCAAGAGGATACCGATTACATTTGTATTTCCGGGAAAAAACTTGTCGTTTTTAGGAAACCCGGCATATATATATTCAAAATTCAAGCCTGTAGAGTTCAGAACACGATGTTAGTTAGATTAAATCTCTAAGAAGTCAATAAAATAGATCCTGGAGTTGTATGGGAATATATCAGAAAGGTTAGGGTCCATGTAAATAAAGCTTCACACTATCGGGGCCGTGTTCTAACAGTGAAAACTGACTTTCAAACACTTCTAAAATAACGAATATACGGTTGCCATATATAATTCCTGTTCATTCTGTTATTTAAAAGAAACCTGGTTACAACCCTTTAAAATAGATTCCATAGACCTTAGAACACAATATGAGTTGGACAGAACCTTTAAGAAATCAAAATAATAGGACCTTCTTTTGTGTAGTAGGGTATCTGAAAAGCTGAGAAAACAAGTAAGTAGAGCCTTACTCTCTGTGGGGCCATGATCCAAAACTGAAAGCCGTCATAGAAACAGCTGTTTAGTCACGAGGATACTGATTACATTTGTATTTATGGGAAAAAACTTGGCGTTTTTAAAAAACGCCACATAAAATTCTTCAAAATAAGAGCCTGTGGAGTTCAGAACACCATGTTAGTTAGATTAAATATCTAAGAATTCAAAAAAATAGAACATGGAATTCTATGAGAATATATCTGAAACGCTAGGTTTCCATGGAAATACAGCCTTGCTGTGGACGGGGCCGTGTTCTAACAGTGAAAACTGACTTTCAAACAGTTCAGAAATGACGAATATACGGTTTCCATTTATAATTCTTGTTAAATCTGTTCGATATTTAAAAGAAACTTGGTTACAAAACTTTAAATTTCAATCTATAGACCTTAGACCACAATGTGAGTTGGACAGAACCTTTAAGAAATCAAAATAATAGGACCTTCTTTTGTGTAGGAAGGTATCTGAAAAGCTAAGAAAGCAGGTAAGTAGAGTCTTACTCTCTGTGGGGCCATGATCCAAAACTGAAAGCCGTCATAGAAACAGCTGTTTAGTCACGAGGATACTGATTACATTTGTCTTTATGGGAAAAAACTTGGCGTTTTTAAAAAAGGCCACATAAAATTCTTCAAAATACGAGCCTGTAGAGTTCAGAACACGATGTTAGTTAGATTAAATCTCTAAGAATTCAAAAAAATAGATCATGGAATTGTATGAGAATATATCTGAAACGCTCGGTTTCCATGGAAATACAGCCTTATTGTGGACGGGGCCGTGTTCTAACATTTTAAAACTGACTTTCAAACAGTTCAGAAATGACGAATATACGGTTTCCATTTATAATTCTTATTAAATCTGTTCGATATTTAAAAGAAACTTGGTTACAAAACTTTAAATTTCAATCTATAGTCCTAGGACCACAATGTGAGTTGGACAGAACCTTTAAGAAATCAAAATAATAGGACCTTCTTTTGTGTAGGAAGGTATCTGAAAAGCTAAGAAAGCAGGTAAGTAGAGTCTTACTGTCTGTGGGGACATGATCCAAAACTGAAAGCCGTCATAGAAACAGCTGTTTCGTCACGAGGATACTGATTACATTTGTATTTATGGGAAAAAACTTGGCGTTTTTAAAAAAAGCCATATAAAATTCTTCAAACTACGAGCCTGTAGAGTTCAGAACACGATGTTAGTTAGATTAAATCTCTAAGAATTCAAAAAAATAGATCATGGAATTGTATGAGAATATATCTGAAACGCTCGGTTTCCATGGAAATACAGCCTTACTGTGGACGGGGCCGTGTTCTAATATTTTAAAACTGACTTTCAAACTGTTCAGAAATGACGAATATACGGTTTCCATGTATAATTCTTGTTAAATCTGTTCGATATTTAAAAGAAACTTGGTTACAAATCTTTAAATTTCAATCTATAGACCTTAGACCACAATGTGAGTTGGACAGAACCTTTAAGAAATCAAAATAATAGGACCTTCTTTTGTGTAGGAAGGTATCTGAAAAGCTCCGAAACAAGTAAGTAGAACCTTACTCTCTGGGTGCCGTGTTCAAACACTGAAAGCTGTCAGAGAAACAGCTGTTTAGTCACGAGGATACTAATTATAATTGTATTTCCGGGAAAAAACCCGGCATCAAAATCTTCAAAATTAAAACCTGTAGAGTTCAGAACACGATGTTAGTTAGATTAAATCTCTAAGAAGTCAATAAAATAGATCCTGGAGTTGTATGGGCATATATCTGAAACTCTAGGCTTCCATGTAAATACAGCCTTACTGTAACTGGGCTTTGTGCTAGAGTGAAAACTGACTTTCAAACAAGTGGGAAATGACGAATTGACGGTTGCCATATATAATTCCTGTTCAATTTGTTAGATATTGAAAAGAAACTTGGTTACAACAGTTTAAAATTCAATCCATAGACCTTAGAACACTATGTGAGTTGGACTGAACCTTTTAGAAATCAAAATAATAGAATCTTGTTTGGTGTAGGATGGTATCTGAAAAGCTCGGAAAATAAGTAAATAGAGACATACTCTCTGTGGGGCCGTGTTCAAACACTGAAAGACGTCATAGAAACAGTTGTTTAGTCAAGAGGATACCGATTACATTTGTATTTCCGGGAAAAAACTTGTCGTTTTTAGAAAACCCGGCATATATATATTCAAAATTCAAGCCTGTAGAGTTCAGAACACGATGTTAGTTAGATTAAATCTCTAAGAAGTCAATAAAATAGATCCTGGAGTTGTATGGGAATATATCAGAAAGGTTAGGGTCCATGTAAATAAAGCTTCACACTATCGGGGCCGTGTTCTAACAGTGAAAACTGACTTTCAAACACTTCTAAAATAACGAATATACGGTTGCCATATATAATTCCTGTTCATTCTGTTATTTAAAAGAAACCTGGTTACAACCCTTTAAAATAGATTCCATAGACCTTAGAACACAATATGAGTTGGACAGAACCTTTAAGAAATCAAAATAATAGGACCTTCTTTTGTGTAGTAGGGTATCTGAAAAGCTGAGAAAACAAGTAAGTAGAGCCTTACTCTCTGTGGGGCCATGATCCAAAACTGAAAGCCGTCATAGAAACAGCTGTTTAGTCACGAGGATACTGATTACATTTGTATTTATGGGAAAAAACTTGGCGTTTTTAAAAAACGCCACATAAAATTCTTCAAAATAAGAGCCTGTGGAGTTCAGAACACCATGTTAGTTAGATTAAATATCTAAGAATTCAAAAAAATAGAACATGGAATTCTATGAGAATATATCTGAAACGCTAGGTTTCCATGGAAATACAGCCTTGCTGTGGACGGGGCCGTGTTCTAACAGTGAAAACTGACTTTCAAACAGTTCAGAAATGACGAATATACGGTTTCCATTTATAATTCTTGTTAAATCTGTTCGATATTTAAAAGAAACTTGGTTACAAAACTTTAAATTTCAATCTATAGACCTTAGACCACAATGTGAGTTGGACAGAACCTTTAAGAAATCAAAATAATAGGACCTTCTTTTGTGTAGGAAGGTATCTGAAAAGCTAAGAAAGCAGGTAAGTAGAGTCTTACTCTCTGTGGGGCCATGATCCAAAACTGAAAGCCGTCATAGAAACAGCTGTTTAGTCACGAGGATACTGATTACATTTGTCTTTATGGGAAAAAACTTGGCGTTTTTAAAAAAGGCCACATAAAATTCTTCAAAATACGAGCCTGTAGAGTTCAGAACACGATGTTAGTTAGATTAAATCTCTAAGAATTCAAAAAAATAGATCATGGAATTGTATGAGAATATATCTGAAACGCTCGGTTTCCATGGAAATACAGCCTTATTGTGGACGGGGCCGTGTTCTAACATTTTAAAACTGACTTTCAAACAGTTCAGAAATGACGAATATACGGTTTCCATTTATAATTCTTATTAAATCTGTTCGATATTTAAAAGAAACTTGGTTACAAAACTTTAAATTTCAATCTATAGACCTTAGACCACAATGTGAGTTGGACAGAACCTTTAAGAAATCAAAATAATAGGACCTTCTTTTGTGTAGGAAGGTATCTGAAAAGCTAAGAAAGCAGGTAAGTAGAGTCTTACTGTCTGTGGGGACATGATCCAAAACTGAAAGCCGTCATAGAAACAGCTGTTTCGTCACGAGGATACTGATTACATTTGTATTTATGGGAAAAAACTTGGCGTTTTTAAAAAAATCCATATAAAATTCTTCAAACTACGAGCCTGTAGAGTTCAGAAGACGATGTTAGGTAGATTAAATCTCTAAGAATTCAAAAAAATAGATCATGGAATTGTATGAGAATATATCTGAAACGCTCGGTTTCCATGGAAATACAGCCTGACTGTGGACGGGGCCGTGTTCTAATATTTTAAAACTGACTTTCAAACAGTTCAGAAATGACGAATATACGGTTTCCATGTATAATTCTTGTTAAATCTGTTCGATATTTAAAAGAAACTTGGTTACAAAACTTTAAATTTCAATCTATAGACCTTAGACCACAATGTGAGTTGGACAGAACCTTTAAGAAATCAAAATAATAGGACCTTCTTTTGTGTAGGAAGGTATCTGAAAAGCTCCGAAACAAGTAAGTAGAACCTTACTCTCTGGGTGCCGTGTTCAAACACTGAAAGCTGTCAGAGAAACAGCTGTTTAGTCACGAGGATACTAATTATAATTGTATTTCCGGGAAAAAACCCGGCATCAAAATCTTCAAAATTAAAACCTGTAGAGTTCAGAACACGATGTTAGTTAGATTAAATCTCTAAGAAGTCAATAAAATAGATCCTGGAGTTGTATGGGCATATATCTGAAACTCTAGGCTTCCATGTAAATACAGCCTTACTGTAACTGGGCTTTGTGCTAGAGTGAAAACTGACTTTCAAACAAGTGGGAAATGACGAATTGACGGTTGCCATATATAATTCCTGTTCAATCTGTTAGATATTGAAAAGAAACTTGGTTACAACAGTTTAAAATTCAATCCATAGACCTTAGAACACTATGTGAGTTGGACTGAACCTTTTAGAAATCAAAATAATAGAATCTTGTTTGGTGTAGGATGGTATCTGAAAAGCTCGGAAAATAAGTAAATAGAGACATACTCTCTGTGGGGCCGTGTTCAAACACTGAAAGACGTCATAGAAACAGTTGTTTAGTCAAGACGATACCGATTACATTTGTATTTCCGGGAAAAAACTTGTCGTTTTTAGAAAACCCGGCATATATATATTCAAAATTCAAGCCTGTAGAGTTCAGAACACGATGTTAGTTAGATTAAATCTCTAAGAAGTCAATAAAATAGATCCTGGAGTTGTATGGGAATATATCAGAAAGGTTAGGGTCCATGTAAATAAAGCTTCACACTATCGGGGCCGTGTTCTAACAGTGAAAACTGACTTTCAAACACTTCTAAAATAACGAATATACGGTTGCCATATATAATTCCTGTTCATTCTGTTATTTAAAAGAAACCTGGTTACAACCCTTTAAAATAGATTCCATAGACCTTAGAACACAATATGAGTTGGACAGAACCTTTAAGAAATCAAAATAATAGGACCTTCTTTTGTGTAGTAGGGTATCTGAAAAGCTGAGAAAACAAGTAAGTAGAGCCTTACTCTCTGTGGGGCCATGATCCAAAACTGAAAGCCGTCATAGAAACAGCTGTTTAGTCACGAGGATACTGATTACATTTGTATTTATGGGAAAAAACTTGGCGTTTTTAAAAAACGCCACATAAAATTCTTCAAAATACGAGCCTGTGGAGTTCAGAACACCATGTTAGTTAGATTAAATCTCTAAGAATTCAAAAAAAAATAGAACATGGAATTCTATGAGAATATATCTGAAACGCTAGGTTTCCATGGAAATACAGCCTTGCTGTGGACGGGGCCGTGTTCTAACAGTGAAAACTGACTTTCAAACAGTTCAGAAATGACGAATATACGGTTTCCATTTATAATTCTTGTTAAATCTGTTAGATATTTAAAAGAAACTTGGTTACAAAACTTTAAATTTCAATCTATAGACCTTAGACCACAATGTGAGTTGGACAGAACCTTTAAGAAATCAAAATAATAGGATCTTCTTTTGTGTAGGAAGGTATCTGAAAATCTCCGAAACAAGTAAGTAGAACCTTACTCTCTGGGTGCCGTGTTTAAACACTGAAAGCTGTCAGAGAAACAGCTGTTTAGTCACGAGGATACTAATTATAATTGTATTTCCGGGAAAAAACCTGGCATCAAAATCTTCAAAATTCAAGCCTGTAGAGTTCAGAACACGATGTTAGTTAGATTAAATCTCTAAGAAGTCAATAAAATAGATCCTGGAGTTGTATGGGAATATATCAGAAAGGTTAGGGTTCATGTAAATACAGCTTTACACTATCGGGGCCGTGTTCTAACAGTGAAAACTGACTTTCAAACACTTCTAAAATAACGAATATACGGTTGCCATATATAATTCCTGTTCATTCTGTTATTTAAAAGAAACCTGGTTACAACCCTTTAAAATAGATTCCATAGACCTTAGAACACAATATGAGTTGGACAGAACCTTTAAGAAATCAAATTAATAGGACCTTCTTTTGTGTAGTAGGGTATCTGAAAAGCTGCGAAAACAAGTAAGTAGAGCCTTACTCTCTGTGGGGCCATGATCCAAAACTGAAAGCTGTCATAGAAACAGCTGTTTAGTCACGAGGATACTGATTACATTTGTATTTATGGGAAAAAACTTGGCGTTTTTAAAAAACGCCACATAAAATTCTTCAAAATAAGAGCCTGTGGAGTTCAGAACACCATGTTAGTTAGATTAAATCTCTAAGAATTCAAAAAAATAGAACATGGAATTCTATGAGAATATATCTGAAACGCTAGGTTTCCATGGAAATACAGCCTTGCTGTGGACGGGGCCGTGTTCTAACAGTGAAAACTGACTTTCAAACAGTTCAGAAATGACGAATATACGGTTTCCATTTATAATTCTTGTTAAATCTGTTCGATATTTAAAAGAAACTTGGTTACAAAACTTTAAATTTCAATCTATAGACCTTAGACCACAATGTGAGTTGGACAGAACCTTTAAGAAATCAAAATAATAGGACCTTCTTTTGTGTAGGAAGGTATCTGGAAAGCTAAGAAAGCAGGTAAGTAGAGTCTTACTCTCTGTGGGGCCATGATCCAAAACTGAAAGCCGTCAAAAAAACAGCTGTTTAGTCACGAGGATACTGATTACATTTGTATTTATGGGAAAAAACTTGGCGTTTTTAAAAAAGGCCACATAAAATTCTTCAAAATACGATCCTGTAGATTTCAGAACACGATGTTCGTTAGATTAAATCTCTAAGAATTCAAAAAAATAGATCATGGAATTGTATGAGAATATATCTGAAACGCTCGGTTTCCATGGAAATACAGCCTTACTGTGGACGGGGCCGTGTTCTAACATTTTAAAACTGACTTTCAAACAGTTCAGAAATGACGAATATACGGTTTCCATTTATAATTCTTATTAAATCTGTTCGATATTTAAAGGAAACTTGGTTACAAAACTTTAAATTTCAATCTATAGACCTTAGACCACAATGTGAGTTGGACAGAACCTTTAAGAAATCAAAATAATAGGACCTTCTTTTGTGTAGTAAGGTATCTGAAAAGCTGAGAAAACAAGTAAGTAGAGCCTTACTCTCTGTGGGGCCATGATCCAAAACTGAAAGCCGTCATAGAAACAGGTGTTTAGTCACGTGGATACTGATTACATTTGTATTTATGGGAAAAAACTAGGCGTTTTGAAAAAACGCCACATAAAATTCTTCAAAATACGAGCCTGTAGAGTTCAGAACACGATGTTAGTTAGATTAAATCTCTAAGAATTCAAAAAAATAGATCATGGAATTGTAAGAGAATATATCTGAAACGCTAGGTTTCCATGGAAATACAGCCTTACTGTGGACGGGGCCGTGTTCTAACAGTGAAAACTGACTTTCAAACAGTTCAGATATGACGAATATACGGTTTCCATTTATAATTCTTGTTAAATCTGTTAGATATTTGAAACAAACCTGGTTACAACACTTTAAATTTCAATCTATAGACGTTAGAACACAATGTGAGTTGGACAGAACCTTTAAGAAATCAAAATAATAGGACCTTCTTGTGTGTAGTAAGGTATCTGAAAAGCTGAGAAAACAAGTAAGTAGAGCCTTACTCTCTGTGGGGCCATGATCCAAAACTGAAAGCCGTCATAGAAACAGCTGTTTAGTCACGTGGATACTGATTACATTTGTATTTATGGGAAAAAACTTGGCGTTTTGAAAAAACGCCACATAAAATTCTTCAAAATACGAGCCTGTAGAGTTCAGAACACGATGTTAGTTAGATTAAATCGCTAAGAAGTCAATAAAATAGATCCTGGAGTTGTACGGGAATATATCTGAAACGTTAGGGTCCCATGTAAATACCGCCTTACACTCTCGGGGCCGTGTTCTAACAGTGAAAACTGACTTTCAAACAGTTCTGAAATAACGAATATACGGTTGCCATATATAATTCCTGTTCATTCTGTTATTTAAAAGAAACCTGGTTACAACCCTTTAAAATAGATTCTATAGACCTTAGAACACAATGTCAGTTGGACAGAACCTTTAAGAAATCAAAATAATAGGACCTTCTTTTGTGTAGTAAGGTATCTGAAGAGCTGAGAAAACAAGTAAGTGGAGCTTTACTCTCTGTGGGGCCATGATCCAAAACTGAAAGCCGTCATAGAAAAAGCTGTTTAGTCACGAGGATATTGATTACATTTGTATTTATGGGAAAAAACTTGGCGTTTCGAAAAAACGCCACATAAAATTCTTCAAAATACGAGCCTGTAGAGTTCAGAACACGATGTTAGTTAGATTAAATCTCTAAGAATTCAAAAAAATAGATCATGGAATTGTAAGAGAATATATCTGAAACGCTAGGTTTCCATGGAAATACAGCCTTACTGTGGACGGGGCCGTGTTCTAACAGTGAAAACTGACTTTCAAACAGTTCAGATATGACGAATATACGGTTTCCATTTATAATTCTTATTAAATCTGTTAGATATTTGAAACAAACCTGGTTACAACACTTTAAATTTCAATCTATAGACGTTAGAACACAAGGTGAGTTGGACAGAACCTTTAAGAAATCAAAATAATTGGACCTTCTTGTGAGTAGTAAGGTATCTGAAAAGCTGAGAAAACAAGTAAGTAGAGCCTTACTCTCTGTAGGGCCATGATCCAAAACTGAAAGCAGTCATAGAAACAGCTGTTTAGTCACGTGGATACTGATTACATTTGTATTTTTTGGAAAAAACTTGGCGTTTTGAAAAACGCCACATAAAATTCTTCAAAATACGAGCCTGTAGAGTTCAGAACACGATGTTAGTTAGATTAAATCGCTAAGAATTCAAAAAATTAGATCATGGAATTGTATGAGAATATATCTGAAACGCTAGGTTTCCATGGAAATACAGCCTTACTGTGGACGGGGCCGTGTTCTAACAGTGAAAACTGAGTTTCAAACACTTCAGAAATGACGAATATACGGTTTCCATTTATAATTCTTGTCAAATCTGTTAGAAATTTAAAAGAAACCTGGTTATAAGACTTTAAATTTCAATCTATAGACCTTAGAACACAATGTGAGTTGGACAGAACCTTTAAGAAATCAAAATAATAGGACCTTCTTTTGTGTAGGACGGTATGTGAAAAGGTCCAAAAACAACTAAGTAGAACCTTACTCTCTGGGTGCCGTGTTCAAACACTGAAAGCTCTCAGAGAAACAGCTGTTTAGTCATGAGGATACTAATTATAATTGTATTTCCGGGAAAAAACCCGGCATAAAAATCTTCAAAATTAAAACCTGTAAAGTTCAGAACACGATGTTAGTTAGATTAAATCTCTAAGAAGTCAATAATATAGATCCAGGAGTTGTATGGGCATATATCTGAAACACTAGGCTTCCATGTAAATACAGCCTTACTGTAACTGGGCTTTGTGCTAGAGTGAAAACTGACTTTCAAACAAGTGGGAAATGACGATTTGACCGTTGCCATTTATAATTCCTGTTCAATCTGTTAGATATTGAAAAGAAACTTGGTTACAACAGTTAAAAATTCAATCTGTAGACCTTAGAACACTATGTGAGTTGGACAGAACCTTTAAGAAATCAAAATAATAGAACCTTGTTTTGGGTAGGATGGTATCTGAAAAGCTCGGAAAATAAGTAAATAGAGACTTACTCTCTGTGGGGCCGTGTTCAAACACTGAAAGCCGTCATAGAAACAGTTGTTTAGTCAAGAGGATACCGATTACATTTGTATTTCCGGGAAAAAACTTGTCGTTTTTAGAAAACCCGGCATATATATATTCAAAATTCAAGCCTGTAGAGTTCAGAACACGATGTTAGTTAGATTAAATCTCTAAGAAGTCAATAAAATAGATCCTGGAGTTGTATGGGAATATATCTGAAACGTTAGGGTCCCATGTAAATACCGCCTTACACTCTCGGGGCCGTGTTCTAACAGTGAAAACTGACTTTCAATCACTTCTGAAATAACGAATATACGGTTGCCATATATAATTCCTGTTCATTCTGTTATTTAAAAGAAACCTGGTTACAACCCTTTAAAATAGATTCTATAGACCTTAGAACACAATGTCAGTTGGACAGAACCTTTAAGAAATCAAAATAATAGGACCTTCTTTTGTGTAGTAAGGTATCTGAAGAGCTGAGAAAACAAGTAAGTGGAGCCTTACTCTCTGTGGGGCCATGATCCAAAACTGAAAGCCGTCATAGAAACAGCTGTTTAGTCACGAGGATACTGATTACATTTGTATTTATGGGAAAAAACTTGGCGTTTTGAAAAAACGCCACATAAAATTCTTCAAAATACGAGCCTGTAGGTTTCAGAACACGATGTTAGTTAGATTAAATCTCTAAGAATTCAAAAAAATGGATCATGGAATTGTAAGAGAATATATCTGAAACGCTAGGTTTTCATGGAAATACAGCCTTACTGTGGACGGGGCCGTGTTCTAACAGTGAAAACTGACTTTCAAACAGTTCAGATATGACGAATATACGGTTTCCATTTATAATTCTTGTTAAATCTGTTAGATATTTGAAACAAACCTGGTTACAACACTTTAAATTTCAATCTATAGACGTTAGAACACAATGTGAGTTGGACAGAACCTTTAAGAAATCAAAATAATAGGACCTTCTTTTGTGTAGTAAGGTATCTGAAAAGCTGAGAAAACAAGTAAGTAGAGCCTTACTCTCTGTGGGGCCATGATCCAAAACTGAAAGCCGTCATAGAAACAGCTGTTTAGTCACGTGGATACTGATTACATTTGTATTTATGGGAAAAAACTAGGCGTTTTGAAAAAACGCCACATAAAATTCTTCAAAATACGAGCCTGTAGAGTTCAGAACACGATGTTAGTTAGATTAAATCTCTAAGAATTCAAAAAAATAGATCATGGAATTGTAAGAGAATATATCTGAAACGCTAGGTTTCCATGGAAATACAGCCTTACTGTGGACGGGGCCGTGATCTAACAGTGAAAACTGACTTTCAAACAGTTCAGATATGACGAATATACGGTTTCCATTTATAATTCTTGTTAAATCTGTTAGATATTTGAAACAAACCTGGTTACAACACTTTAAATTTCAATCTATAGACGTTAGAACACAATGTGAGTTGGACAGAACCTTTAAGAAATCAAAATAATAGGACCTTCTTGTGTGTAGTAAGGTATCTGAAAAGCTGAGAAAACAAGTAAGTAGAGCCTTACTCTCTGTGGGGCCATGATCCAAAACTGAAAGCCGTCATAGAAACAGCTGTTTAGTCACGTGGATACTGATTACATTTGTATTTATGGGAAAAAACTAGGCGTTTTGAAAAAACGCCACATAAAATTAGTCAAAATATGAGCCTGTAGAGTTCAGAACACGATGTTAGTTAGATTAAATCTCTAAGAATTCAAAAAAATAGATCATGGAATTGTAAGAGAATATATCTGAAACGCTAGGTTTCCATGGAAATACAGCCTTACTGTGGATGGGGCCGTGTTCTAACAGTGAAAACTGACTTTCAAACAGTTCAGATATGACGAATATACGGTTTCCATTTATAATTCTTGTTAAATCTGTTAGATATTTGAAACAAACCTGGTTACAACACTTTAAATTTCAATCTATAGACGTTAGAACACAATGTGAGTTGGACAGAACCTTTAAGAAATCAAAATAATAGGACCTTCTTGTGTGTAGTAAGGTATCTGAAAAGCTGAGAAAACAAGTAAGTAGAGCCTTACTCTCTGTGGGGCCATGATCCAAAACTGAAAGCCGTCATAGAAACAGCTGTTTAGTCACGTGGATACTGATTACATTTGTATTTATGGGAAAAAACTTGGCGTTTTGAAAAAATGCCACATAAAATTCTTCAAAATACGAGCCTGTAGAGTTCAGAACACGATGTTAGTTAGATTAAATCGCTAAGAAGTCAATAAAATAGATCCTGGAGTTGTACGGGAATATATCTGAAACGTTAGGGTCCCATGTAAATACCGCCTTACACTCTCGGGGCCGTGTTCTAACAGTGAAAACTGACTTTCAAACACTTCTGAAATAACGAATATACGGTTGCCATATATAATTCATGTTCATTCTGTTATTTAAAAGAAACCTGGTTAAAACCCTTTAAAATAGATTCTATAGACCTTAGAACACAATGTCAGTTGGACAGAACCTTTAAGAAATCAAAATAATAGGACCTTCTTTTGTGTAGTAAGGTATCTGAAGAGCTGAGAAAACAAGTTAGTGGAGCCTTACTCTCTGTGGGGCCATGATCCAAAACTGAAAGCCGTCATAGAAACAGCTGTTTAGTCACGAGGATACTGATTACATTTGTATTTATGGGAAAAAACTTGGCGTTTTGAAAAAACGCCACATAAAATTCTTCAAAATACGAGCCTGTAGAGTTCAGAACACGATGTTAGTTAGATTAAATCTCTAAGAATTCAAAAAAATAGATCATGGAATTGTAAGAGAATATATCTGAAACGCTAGGTTTCCATGGAAATACAGCCTTACTGTGGACGGGGCCGTGTTCTAACAGTGAAAACTGACTTTCAAACACTTCAGAAATGACGAATATACGGTTTCCATTTATAATTCTTGTCAATCTGTTAGAAATTTAAAAGAAACCTGGTTACAAGACTTTAAATTCCAATCTATAGAGCTTAGAACACAATGTGAGTTGGACAGAACCTTTAAGAAATCAAAATAATAGGACCTTCTTTTGTGTAGGAAGGTATGTGAAAAGGTCCAAAAACAACTAAGTAGAACCATACTCTCTGGGTGCCGTGTTCAAACACTGAAAGCTCTCAGAGAAACAGCTGTTTAGTCAAGAGGATACTAATTATAATTGTATTTACGGGAAAAAACCCGGCATAAAAATCTTCAAAATTAAAACCTGTAAAGTTCAGAACACGATGTTAGTTAGATTAAATCTCTAAGAAGTCAATAAAATAGATCCAGGAGTTGTATGGGCATATATCTGAAACACTAGGCTTCCATGTAAATACAGCCTTACTGTAACTGGGCTTTGTGCTAGAGTGAAAACTGACTTTCAAACAAGTGGGAAATGACGATTTGACCGTTGCCATTTATAATTCCTGTTCAATCTGTTAGATATTGAAAAGAAACTTGGTTACAACAGTTAAAAATTCAATCTGTAGACCTTAGAACACTATGTGAGTTAGACAGAACCTTTAAGAAATCAAAATAATAGAACCTTGTTTTGGGTAGGATGGTATCTGAAAAGCTCGGAATATAAGTAAATAGAGACTTACTCTCTGTGGGGCCGTGTCCAAACACTGAAAGCCGTCATAGAAACTGTTGTTTAGTCAAGAGGATACCGATTACATTTGTATTTCCGGGAAAAAAACTTGTCGTTTTTAGAAAACCCGGCATATATATATTCAAAATTCAAGCCTGTAGAGTTCAGAACACGATGTTAGTTAGATTAAATCTCTAAGAAGTCAATAAAATAGATCCTGGAGTTGTACGGGAATATATCTGAAACGTTAGGGTCCCATGTAAATACCGCCTTACACTCTCGGAGCCGTGTTCTAACAGTGAAAACTGACTTTCAAACACTTCTGAAATAACGAATATACGGTTGCCATATATAATTCCTGTTCATTCTGTTATTTAAAAGAAACCTGGTTAAAACCCTTTAAAATAGATTCTATAGACCTTAGAACACAATGTCAGTTGGACAGAACCTTTAAGAAATCAAAATAATAGGACCTTCTTTTGTGTAGTAAGGTATCTGAAGAGCTGAGAAAACAAGTAAGTGGAGCCTTACTCTCTGTGGGGCCATGATCCAAAACTGAAAGCCGTCATAGAAACAGCTGTTTAGTCACGAGGATACTGATTACATTTGTATTTATGGGAAAAAACTTGGCGTTTTGAAAAAACGCCACATAAAATTCTTCAAAATACGAGCCTGTAGAGTTCAGAACACGATGTTAGTTAGATTAAATCTCTAAGAATTCAAAAAAATAGATCATGGAATTGTAAGAGAATATATCTGAAACGCTAGGTTTCCATGGAAATACAGCCTTACTGTGGACGGGGCCGTGTTCTAACAGTGAAAACTGACTTTCAAACAGTTCAGATATGACGAATATACGGTTTCCATTTATAATTCTTGTTACATCTGTTAGATATTTGAAACAAACCTGGTTACAACACTTTAAATTTCAATCTATAGACGTTAGAACACAATGTGAGTTGGACAGAACCTTTAAGAAATCAAAATAATAGGACCTTCTTGTGTGTAGTAAGGTATCTGAAAAGCTGAGAAAACAAGTAAGTAGAGCCTTACTCTCTGTGGGGCCATGATCCAAAACTGAAAGCCGTCATAGAAACAGCTGTTTAGTCACGTGGATACTGATTACATTTGTATTTATGGGAAAAAACTTGGCGTTTTGAAAAAACGCCACATAAAATTCTTCAAAATATGAGCCTGTAGAGTTCAGAACACGATGTTAGTTAGATTAAATCGCTAAGAAGTCAATAAAATAGATCCTGGAGTTGTACGGGAATATATCTGAAACGTTAGGGTCCCATGTAAATACCGCCTTACACTCTCGGGGCCGTGTTCTAACAGTGAAAACTGACTTTCAAACACTTCTGAAATAACGAATATTCGGTTGCCATATATAATTCCTGTTCATTCTGTTACTTAAAAGAAACCTGGTTAAAACCCTTTAAAATAGATTCTATAGACCTTAGAACACAATGTCAGTTGGACAGAACCTTTAAGATATCAAAATAATAGGACCTTCTTTTGTGTAGTAAGGTATCTGAAGAGCTGAGAAAACAAGTAAGTGGAGCCTTACTCTCTGTGGGGCCATGATCCAAAACTGAAAGCCGTCATACAAACAGCTGTTTAGTCACGAGGATACTGATTACATTTGTATTTATGGGAAAAAACTTGGCGTTTTGAAAAAACGCCACATAAAATTCTTCAAAATACGAGCCTGTAGAGTTCAGAACACGATGTTAGTTAGATTAAATCGCTAAGAATTCAAAATATTAGATCATGGAATTGTATGAGAATATATCTGAAACGCTAGGTTTCCATGGAAATACAGCCTTACTGTGGACGGGGCCGTGTTCTAACAGTGAAAACTGACTTTCAAACACTTCAGAAATGACGAATATACGGTTTCCATTTATAATTCTTGTCAATCTGTTAGAAATTTAAAAGAAACCTGGTTACAAGACTTTAAATTCCAATCTATAGAGCTTAGAACACAATGTGAGTTGGACAGAACCTTTAAGAAATCAAAATAATAGGACCTTCTTTTGTGTAGGAAGGTATGTGAAAAGGTCCAAAAACAACTAAGTAGAACCATACTCTCTGGGTGCCGTGTTCAAACACTGAAAGCTCTCAGAGAAACAGCTGTTTAGTCAAGAGGATACTAATTATAATTGTATTTACGGGAAAAAACCCGGCATAAAAATCTTCAAAATTAAAACCTGTAAAGTTCAGAACACGATGTTAGTTAGATTAAATCTCTAAGAAGTCAATAAAATAGATCCAGGAGTTGTATGGGCATATATCTGAAACACTAGGCTTCCATGTAAATACAGCCTTACTGTAACTGGGCTTTGTGCTAGAGTGAAAACTGACTTTCAAACAAGTGGGAAATGACGATTTGACCGTTGCCATTTATAATTCCTGTTCAATCTGTTAGATATTGAAAAGAAACTTGGTTACAACAGTTAAAAATTCAATCTGTAGACCTTAGAACACTATGTGAGTTAGACAGAACCTTTAAGAAATCAAAATAATAGAACCTTGTTTTGGGTAGGATGGTATCTGAAAAGCTCGGAATATAAGTAAATAGAGACTTACTCTCTGTGGGGCCGTGTCCAAACACTGAAAGCCGTCATAGAAACTGTTGTTTAGTCAAGAGGATACCGATTACATTTGTATTTCCGGGAAAAAAACTTGTCGTTTTTAGAAAACCCGGCATATATATATTCAAAATTCAAGCCTGTAGAGTTCAGAACACGATGTTAGTTAGATTAAATCTCTAAGAAGTCAATAAAATAGATCCTGGAGTTGTACGGGAATATATCTGAAACGTTAGGGTCCCATGTAAATACCGCCTTACACTCTCGGAGCCGTGTTCTAACAGTGAAAACTGACTTTCAAACACTTCTGAAATAACGAATATACGGTTGCCATATATAATTCCTGTTCATTCTGTTATTTAAAAGAAACCTGGTTAAAACCCTTTAAAATAGATTCTATAGACCTTAGAACACAATGTCAGTTGGACAGAACCTTTAAGAAATCAAAATAATAGGACCTTCTTTTGTGTAGTAAGGTATCTGAAGAGCTGAGAAAACAAGTAAGTGGAGCCTTACTCTCTGTGGGGCCATGATCCAAAACTGAAAGCCGTCATAGAAACAGCTGTTTAGTCACGAGGATACTGATTACATTTGTATTTATGGGAAAAAACTTGGCGTTTTGAAAAAACGCCACATAAAATTCTTCAAAATACGAGCCTGTAGAGTTCAGAACACGATGTTAGTTAGATTAAATCTCTAAGAATTCAAAAAAATAGATCATGGAATTGTAAGAGAATATATCTGAAACGCTAGGTTTCCATGGAAATACAGCCTTACTGTGGACGGGGCCGTGTTCTAACAGTGAAAACTGACTTTCAAACAGTTCAGATATGACGAATATACGGTTTCCATTTATAATTCTTGTTACATCTGTTAGATATTTGAAACAAACCTGGTTACAACACTTTAAATTTCAATCTATAGACGTTAGAACACAATGTGAGTTGGACAGAACCTTTAAGAAATCAAAATAATAGGACCTTCTTGTGTGTAGTAAGGTATCTGAAAAGCTGAGAAAACAAGTAAGTAGAGCCTTACTCTCTGTGGGGCCATGATCCAAAACTGAAAGCCGTCATAGAAACAGCTGTTTAGTCACGTGGATACTGATTACATTTGTATTTATGGGAAAAAACTTGGCGTTTTGAAAAAACGCCACATAAAATTCTTCAAAATATGAGCCTGTAGAGTTCAGAACACGATGTTAGTTAGATTAAATCGCTAAGAAGTCAATAAAATAGATCCTGGAGTTGTACGGGAATATATCTGAAACGTTAGGGTCCCATGTAAATACCGCCTTACACTCTCGGGGCCGTGTTCTAACAGTGAAAACTGACTTTCAAACACTTCTGAAATAACGAATATTCGGTTGCCATATATAATTCCTGTTCATTCTGTTACTTAAAAGAAACCTGGTTAAAACCCTTTAAAATAGATTCTATAGACCTTAGAACACAATGTCAGTTGGACAGAACCTTTAAGATATCAAAATAATAGGACCTTCTTTTGTGTAGTAAGGTATCTGAAGAGCTGAGAAAACAAGTAAGTGGAGCCTTACTCTCTGTGGGGCCATGATCCAAAACTGAAAGCCGTCATACAAACAGCTGTTTAGTCACGAGGATACTGATTACATTTGTATTTATGGGAAAAAACTTGGCGTTTTGAAAAAACGCCACATAAAATTCTTCAAAATACGAGCCTGTAGAGTTCAGAACACGATGTTAGTTAGATTAAATCGCTAAGAATTCAAAATATTAGATCATGGAATTGTATGAGAATATATCTGAAACGCTAGGTTTCCATGGAAATACAGCCTTACTGTGGACGGGGCCGTGTTCTAACAGTGAAAACTGACTTTCAAACACTTCAGAAATGACGAATATACGGTTTCCATTTATAATTCTTGTCAATCTGTTAGAAATTTAAAAGAAACCTGGTTACAAGACTTTAAATTCCAATCTATAGAGCTTAGAACACAATGTGAGTTGGACAGAACCTTTAAGAAATCAAAATAATAGGACCTTCTTTTGTGTAGGAAGGTATGTGAAAAGGTCCAAAAACAACTAAGTAGAACCATACTCTCTGGGTGCCGTGTTCAAACACTGAAAGCTCTCAGAGAAACAGCTGTTTAGTCAAGAGGATACTAATTATAATTGTATTTACGGGAAAAAACCCGGCATAAAAATCTTCAAAATTAAAACCTGTAAAGTTCAGAACACGATGTTAGTTAGATTAAATCTCTAAGAAGTCAATAAAATAGATCCAGGAGTTGTATGGGCATATATCTGAAACACTAGGCTTCCATGTAAATACAGCCTTACTGTAACTGGGCTTTGTGCTAGAGTGAAAACTGACTTTCAAACAAGTGGGAAATGACGATTTGACCGTTGCCATTTATAATTCCTGTTCAATCTGTTAGATATTGAAAAGAAACTTGGTTACAACAGTTAAAAATTCAATCTGTAGACCTTAGAACACTATGTGAGTTAGACAGAACCTTTAAGAAATCAAAATAATAGAACCTTGTTTTGGGTAGGATGGTATCTGAAAAGCTCGGAATATAAGTAAATAGAGACTTACTCTCTGTGGGGCCGTGTCCAAACACTGAAAGCCGTCATAGAAACTGTTGTTTAGTCAAGAGGATACCGATTACATTTGTATTTCCGGGAAAAAAACTTGTCGTTTTTAGAAAACCCGGCATATATATATTCAAAATTCAAGCCTGTAGAGTTCAGAACACGATGTTAGTTAGATTAAATCTCTAAGAAGTCAATAAAATAGATCCTGGAGTTGTACGGGAATATATCTGAAACGTTAGGGTCCCATGTAAATACCGCCTTACACTCTCGGAGCCGTGTTCTAACAGTGAAAACTGACTTTCAAACACTTCTGAAATAACGAATATACGGTTGCCATATATAATTCCTGTTCATTCTGTTATTTAAAAGAAACCTGGTTAAAACCCTTTAAAATAGATTCTATAGACCTTAGAACACAATGTCAGTTGGACAGAACCTTTAAGAAATCAAAATAATAGGACCTTCTTTTGTGTAGTAAGGTATCTGAAGAGCTGAGAAAACAAGTAAGTGGAGCCTTACTCTCTGTGGGGCCATGATCCAAAACTGAAAGCCGTCATAGAAACAGCTGTTTAGTCACGAGGATACTGATTACATTTGTATTTATGGGAAAAAACTTGGCGTTTTGAAAAAACGCCACATAAAATTCTTCAAAATACGAGCCTGTAGAGTTCAGAACACGATGTTAGTTAGATTAAATCTCTAAGAATTCAAAAAAATAGATCATGGAATTGTAAGAGAATATATCTGAAACGCTAGGTTTCCATGGAAATACAGCCTTACTGTGGACGGGGCCGTGTTCTAACAGTGAAAACTGACTTTCAAACAGTTCAGATATGACGAATATACGGTTTCCATTTATAATTCTTGTTACATCTGTTAGATATTTGAAACAAACCTGGTTACAACACTTTAAATTTCAATCTATAGACGTTAGAACACAATGTGAGTTGGACAGAACCTTTAAGAAATCAAAATAATAGGACCTTCTTGTGTGTAGTAAGGTATCTGAAAAGCTGAGAAAACAAGTAAGTAGAGCCTTACTCTCTGTGGGGCCATGATCCAAAACTGAAAGCCGTCATAGAAACAGCTGTTTAGTCACGTGGATACTGATTACATTTGTATTTATGGGAAAAAACTTGGCGTTTTGAAAAAACGCCACATAAAATTCTTCAAAATATGAGCCTGTAGAGTTCAGAACACGATGTTAGTTAGATTAAATCGCTAAGAAGTCAATAAAATAGATCCTGGAGTTGTACGGGAATATATCTGAAACGTTAGGGTCCCATGTAAATACCGCCTTACACTCTCGGGGCCGTGTTCTAACAGTGAAAACTGACTTTCAAACACTTCTGAAATAACGAATATTCGGTTGCCATATATAATTCCTGTTCATTCTGTTACTTAAAAGAAACCTGGTTAAAACCCTTTAAAATAGATTCTATAGACCTTAGAACACAATGTCAGTTGGACAGAACCTTTAAGATATCAAAATAATAGGACCTTCTTTTGTGTAGTAAGGTATCTGAAGAGCTGAGAAAACAAGTAAGTGGAGCCTTACTCTCTGTGGGGCCATGATCCAAAACTGAAAGCCGTCATACAAACAGCTGTTTAGTCACGAGGATACTGATTACATTTGTATTTATGGGAAAAAACTTGGCGTTTTGAAAAAACGCCACATAAAATTCTTCAAAATACGAGCCTGTAGAGTTCAGAACACGATGTTAGTTAGATTAAATCGCTAAGAATTCAAAATATTAGATCATGGAATTGTATGAGAATATATCTGAAACGCTAGGTTTCCATGGAAATACAGCCTTACTGTGGACGGGGCCGTGTTCTAACAGTGAAAACTGACTTTCAAACACTTCAGAAATGACGAATATACGGTTTCCATTTATAATTCTTGTCAATCTGTTAGAAATTTAAAAGAAACCTGGTTACAAGACTTTAAATTCCAATCTATAGAGCTTAGAACACAATGTGAGTTGGACAGAACCTTTAAGAAATCAAAATAATAGGACCTTCTTTTGTGTAGGAAGGTATGTGAAAAGGTCCAAAAACAACTAAGTAGAACCATACTCTCTGGGTGCCGTGTTCAAACACTGAAAGCTCTCAGAGAAACAGCTGTTTAGTCAAGAGGATACTAATTATAATTGTATTTACGGGAAAAAACCCGGCATAAAAATCTTCAAAATTAAAACCTGTAAAGTTCAGAACACGATGTTAGTTAGATTAAATCTCTAAGAAGTCAATAAAATAGATCCAGGAGTTGTATGGGCATATATCTGAAACACTAGGCTTCCATGTAAATACAGCCTTACTGTAACTGGGCTTTGTGCTAGAGTGAAAACTGACTTTCAAACAAGTGGGAAATGACGATTTGACCGTTGCCATTTATAATTCCTGTTCAATCTGTTAGATATTGAAAAGAAACTTGGTTACAACAGTTAAAAATTCAATCTGTAGACCTTAGAACACTATGTGAGTTAGACAGAACCTTTAAGAAATCAAAATAATAGAACCTTGTTTTGGGTAGGATGGTATCTGAAAAGCTCGGAATATAAGTAAATAGAGACTTACTCTCTGTGGGGCCGTGTCCAAACACTGAAAGCCGTCATAGAAACTGTTGTTTAGTCAAGAGGATACCGATTACATTTGTATTTCCGGGAAAAAAACTTGTCGTTTTTAGAAAACCCGGCATATATATATTCAAAATTCAAGCCTGTAGAGTTCAGAACACGATGTTAGTTAGATTAAATCTCTAAGAAGTCAATAAAATAGATCCTGGAGTTGTACGGGAATATATCTGAAACGTTAGGGTCCCATGTAAATACCGCCTTACACTCTCGGAGCCGTGTTCTAACAGTGAAAACTGACTTTCAAACACTTCTGAAATAACGAATATACGGTTGCCATATATAATTCCTGTTCATTCTGTTATTTAAAAGAAACCTGGTTAAAACCCTTTAAAATAGATTCTATAGACCTTAGAACACAATGTCAGTTGGACAGAACCTTTAAGAAATCAAAATAATAGGACCTTCTTTTGTGTAGTAAGGTATCTGAAGAGCTGAGAAAACAAGTAAGTGGAGCCTTACTCTCTGTGGGGCCATGATCCAAAACTGAAAGCCGTCATAGAAACAGCTGTTTAGTCACGAGGATACTGATTACATTTGTATTTATGGGAAAAAACTTGGCGTTTTGAAAAAACGCCACATAAAATTCTTCAAAATACGAGCCTGTAGAGTTCAGAACACGATGTTAGTTAGATTAAATCTCTAAGAATTCAAAAAAATAGATCATGGAATTGTAAGAGAATATATCTGAAACGCTAGGTTTCCATGGAAATACAGCCTTACTGTGGACGGGGCCGTGTTCTAACAGTGAAAACTGACTTTCAAACAGTTCAGATATGACGAATATACGGTTTCCATTTATAATTCTTGTTACATCTGTTAGATATTTGAAACAAACCTGGTTACAACACTTTAAATTTCAATCTATAGACGTTAGAACACAATGTGAGTTGGACAGAACCTTTAAGAAATCAAAATAATAGGACCTTCTTGTGTGTAGTAAGGTATCTGAAAAGCTGAGAAAACAAGTAAGTAGAGCCTTACTCTCTGTGGGGCCATGATCCAAAACTGAAAGCCGTCATAGAAACAGCTGTTTAGTCACGTGGATACTGATTACATTTGTATTTATGGGAAAAAACTTGGCGTTTTGAAAAAACGCCACATAAAATTCTTCAAAATATGAGCCTGTAGAGTTCAGAACACGATGTTAGTTAGATTAAATCGCTAAGAAGTCAATAAAATAGATCCTGGAGTTGTACGGGAATATATCTGAAACGTTAGGGTCCCATGTAAATACCGCCTTACACTCTCGGGGCCGTGTTCTAACAGTGAAAACTGACTTTCAAACACTTCTGAAATAACGAATATTCGGTTGCCATATATAATTCCTGTTCATTCTGTTACTTAAAAGAAACCTGGTTAAAACCCTTTAAAATAGATTCTATAGACCTTAGAACACAATGTCAGTTGGACAGAACCTTTAAGATATCAAAATAATAGGACCTTCTTTTGTGTAGTAAGGTATCTGAAGAGCTGAGAAAACAAGTAAGTGGAGCCTTACTCTCTGTGGGGCCATGATCCAAAACTGAAAGCCGTCATACAAACAGCTGTTTAGTCACGAGGATACTGATTACATTTGTATTTATGGGAAAAAACTTGGCGTTTTGAAAAAACGCCACATAAAATTCTTCAAAATACGAGCCTGTAGAGTTCAGAACACGATGTTAGTTAGATTAAATCGCTAAGAATTCAAAATATTAGATCATGGAATTGTATGAGAATATATCTGAAACGCTAGGTTTCCATGGAAATACAGCCTTACTGTGGACGGGGCCGTGTTCTAACAGTGAAAACTGACTTTCAAACACTTCAGAAATGACGAATATACGGTTTCCATTTATAATTCTTGTCAATCTGTTAGAAATTTAAAAGAAACCTGGTTACAAGACTTTAAATTCCAATCTATAGAGCTTAGAACACAATGTGAGTTGGACAGAACCTTTAAGAAATCAAAATAATAGGACCTTCTTTTGTGTAGGAAGGTATGTGAAAAGGTCCAAAAACAACTAAGTAGAACCATACTCTCTGGGTGCCGTGTTCAAACACTGAAAGCTCTCAGAGAAACAGCTGTTTAGTCAAGAGGATACTAATTATAATTGTATTTACGGGAAAAAACCCGGCATAAAAATCTTCAAAATTAAAACCTGTAAAGTTCAGAACACGATGTTAGTTAGATTAAATCTCTAAGAAGTCAATAAAATAGATCCAGGAGTTGTATGGGCATATATCTGAAACACTAGGCTTCCATGTAAATACAGCCTTACTGTAACTGGGCTTTGTGCTAGAGTGAAAACTGACTTTCAAACAAGTGGGAAATGACGATTTGACCGTTGCCATTTATAATTCCTGTTCAATCTGTTAGATATTGAAAAGAAACTTGGTTACAACAGTTAAAAATTCAATCTGTAGACCTTAGAACACTATGTGAGTTAGACAGAACCTTTAAGAAATCAAAATAATAGAACCTTGTTTTGGGTAGGATGGTATCTGAAAAGCTCGGAATATAAGTAAATAGAGACTTACTCTCTGTGGGGCCGTGTCCAAACACTGAAAGCCGTCATAGAAACTGTTGTTTAGTCAAGAGGATACCGATTACATTTGTATTTCCGGGAAAAAAACTTGTCGTTTTTAGAAAACCCGGCATATATATATTCAAAATTCAAGCCTGTAGAGTTCAGAACACGATGTTAGTTAGATTAAATCTCTAAGAAGTCAATAAAATAGATCCTGGAGTTGTACGGGAATATATCTGAAACGTTAGGGTCCCATGTAAATACCGCCTTACACTCTCGGAGCCGTGTTCTAACAGTGAAAACTGACTTTCAAACACTTCTGAAATAACGAATATACGGTTGCCATATATAATTCCTGTTCATTCTGTTATTTAAAAGAAACCTGGTTAAAACCCTTTAAAATAGATTCTATAGACCTTAGAACACAATGTCAGTTGGACAGAACCTTTAAGAAATCAAAATAATAGGACCTTCTTTTGTGTAGTAAGGTATCTGAAGAGCTGAGAAAACAAGTAAGTGGAGCCTTACTCTCTGTGGGGCCATGATCCAAAACTGAAAGCCGTCATAGAAACAGCTGTTTAGTCACGAGGATACTGATTACATTTGTATTTATGGGAAAAAACTTGGCGTTTTGAAAAAACGCCACATAAAATTCTTCAAAATACGAGCCTGTAGAGTTCAGAACACGATGTTAGTTAGATTAAATCTCTAAGAATTCAAAAAAATAGATCATGGAATTGTAAGAGAATATATCTGAAACGCTAGGTTTCCATGGAAATACAGCCTTACTGTGGACGGGGCCGTGTTCTAACAGTGAAAACTGACTTTCAAACAGTTCAGATATGACGAATATACGGTTTCCATTTATAATTCTTGTTACATCTGTTAGATATTTGAAACAAACCTGGTTACAACACTTTAAATTTCAATCTATAGACGTTAGAACACAATGTGAGTTGGACAGAACCTTTAAGAAATCAAAATAATAGGACCTTCTTGTGTGTAGTAAGGTATCTGAAAAGCTGAGAAAACAAGTAAGTAGAGCCTTACTCTCTGTGGGGCCATGATCCAAAACTGAAAGCCGTCATAGAAACAGCTGTTTAGTCACGTGGATACTGATTACATTTGTATTTATGGGAAAAAACTTGGCGTTTTGAAAAAACGCCACATAAAATTCTTCAAAATATGAGCCTGTAGAGTTCAGAACACGATGTTAGTTAGATTAAATCGCTAAGAAGTCAATAAAATAGATCCTGGAGTTGTACGGGAATATATCTGAAACGTTAGGGTCCCATGTAAATACCGCCTTACACTCTCGGGGCCGTGTTCTAACAGTGAAAACTGACTTTCAAACACTTCTGAAATAACGAATATTCGGTTGCCATATATAATTCCTGTTCATTCTGTTACTTAAAAGAAACCTGGTTAAAACCCTTTAAAATAGATTCTATAGACCTTAGAACACAATGTCAGTTGGACAGAACCTTTAAGATATCAAAATAATAGGACCTTCTTTTGTGTAGTAAGGTATCTGAAGAGCTGAGAAAACAAGTAAGTGGAGCCTTACTCTCTGTGGGGCCATGATCCAAAACTGAAAGCCGTCATACAAACAGCTGTTTAGTCACGAGGATACTGATTACATTTGTATTTATGGGAAAAAACTTGGCGTTTTGAAAAAACGCCACATAAAATTCTTCAAAATACGAGCCTGTAGAGTTCAGAACACGATGTTAGTTAGATTAAATCGCTAAGAATTCAAAATATTAGATCATGGAATTGTATGAGAATATATCTGAAACGCTAGGTTTCCATGGAAATACAGCCTTACTGTGGACGGGGCCGTGTTCTAACAGTGAAAACTGACTTTCAAACACTTCAGAAATGACGAATATACGGTTTCCATTTATAATTCTTGTCAATCTGTTAGAAATTTAAAAGAAACCTGGTTACAAGACTTTAAATTCCAATCTATAGAGCTTAGAACACAATGTGAGTTGGACAGAACCTTTAAGAAATCAAAATAATAGGACCTTCTTTTGTGTAGGAAGGTATGTGAAAAGGTCCAAAAACAACTAAGTAGAACCATACTCTCTGGGTGCCGTGTTCAAACACTGAAAGCTCTCAGAGAAACAGCTGTTTAGTCAAGAGGATACTAATTATAATTGTATTTACGGGAAAAAACCCGGCATAAAAATCTTCAAAATTAAAACCTGTAAAGTTCAGAACACGATGTTAGTTAGATTAAATCTCTAAGAAGTCAATAAAATAGATCCAGGAGTTGTATGGGCATATATCTGAAACACTAGGCTTCCATGTAAATACAGCCTTACTGTAACTGGGCTTTGTGCTAGAGTGAAAACTGACTTTCAAACAAGTGGGAAATGACGATTTGACCGTTGCCATTTATAATTCCTGTTCAATCTGTTAGATATTGAAAAGAAACTTGGTTACAACAGTTAAAAATTCAATCTGTAGACCTTAGAACACTATGTGAGTTAGACAGAACCTTTAAGAAATCAAAATAATAGAACCTTGTTTTGGGTAGGATGGTATCTGAAAAGCTCGGAATATAAGTAAATAGAGACTTACTCTCTGTGGGGCCGTGTCCAAACACTGAAAGCCGTCATAGAAACTGTTGTTTAGTCAAGAGGATACCGATTACATTTGTATTTCCGGGAAAAAAACTTGTCGTTTTTAGAAAACCCGGCATATATATATTCAAAATTCAAGCCTGTAGAGTTCAGAACACGATGTTAGTTAGATTAAATCTCTAAGAAGTCAATAAAATAGATCCTGGAGTTGTACGGGAATATATCTGAAACGTTAGGGTCCCATGTAAATACCGCCTTACACTCTCGGAGCCGTGTTCTAACAGTGAAAACTGACTTTCAAACACTTCTGAAATAACGAATATACGGTTGCCATATATAATTCCTGTTCATTCTGTTATTTAAAAGAAACCTGGTTAAAACCCTTTAAAATAGATTCTATAGACCTTAGAACACAATGTCAGTTGGACAGAACCTTTAAGAAATCAAAATAATAGGACCTTCTTTTGTGTAGTAAGGTATCTGAAGAGCTGAGAAAACAAGTAAGTGGAGCCTTACTCTCTGTGGGGCCATGATCCAAAACTGAAAGCCGTCATAGAAACAGCTGTTTAGTCACGAGGATACTGATTACATTTGTATTTATGGGAAAAAACTTGGCGTTTTGAAAAAACGCCACATAAAATTCTTCAAAATACGAGCCTGTAGAGTTCAGAACACGATGTTAGTTAGATTAAATCTCTAAGAATTCAAAAAAATAGATCATGGAATTGTAAGAGAATATATCTGAAACGCTAGGTTTCCATGGAAATACAGCCTTACTGTGGACGGGGCCGTGTTCTAACAGTGAAAACTGACTTTCAAACAGTTCAGATATGACGAATATACGGTTTCCATTTATAATTCTTGTTACATCTGTTAGATATTTGAAACAAACCTGGTTACAACACTTTAAATTTCAATCTATAGACGTTAGAACACAATGTGAGTTGGACAGAACCTTTAAGAAATCAAAATAATAGGACCTTCTTGTGTGTAGTAAGGTATCTGAAAAGCTGAGAAAACAAGTAAGTAGAGCCTTACTCTCTGTGGGGCCATGATCCAAAACTGAAAGCCGTCATAGAAACAGCTGTTTAGTCACGTGGATACTGATTACATTTGTATTTATGGGAAAAAACTTGGCGTTTTGAAAAAACGCCACATAAAATTCTTCAAAATATGAGCCTGTAGAGTTCAGAACACGATGTTAGTTAGATTAAATCGCTAAGAAGTCAATAAAATAGATCCTGGAGTTGTACGGGAATATATCTGAAACGTTAGGGTCCCATGTAAATACCGCCTTACACTCTCGGGGCCGTGTTCTAACAGTGAAAACTGACTTTCAAACACTTCTGAAATAACGAATATACGGTTGCCATATATAATTCCTGTTCATTCTGTTATTTAAAAGAAACCTGGTTAAAACCCTTTAAAATAGATTCTATAGACCTTAGAACACAATGTCAGTTGGACAGAACCTTTAAGATATCAAAATAATAGGACCTTCTTTTGTGTAGTAAGGTATCTGAAGAGCTGAGAAAACAAGTAAGTGGAGCCTTACTCTCTGTGGGGCCATGATCCAAAACTGAAAGCCGTCATACAAACAGCTGTTTAGTCACGAGGATACTGATTACATTTGTATTTATGGGAAAAAACTTGGCGTTTTGAAAAAACGCCACATAAAATTCTTCAAAATATGAGCCTGTAGAGTTCAGAATACGATGTTAGTTAGATTAAATCGCTAAGAATTCAAAAAATTAGATCATGGAATTCTATGAGAATATATCTGAAACGCTAGGTTTCCATGGAAATACAGCCTTACTGTGGACGGGGCCGTGTTCTAACAGTGAAAACTGACTATAAAACACTTCAGAAATGACGAATATACGGTTTCCATTTATAATTCTTGTCAATCTGTTAGAAATTTAAAAGAAACCTGGTTACAAGACTTTAAATTCCAATCTATAGACCTTAGAACACAATGTGAGTTGGACAGAACCTTTAAGAAATCAAAATAATAGGACCTTCTTTTGTGTAGGAAGGTATGTGAAAAGGTCCAAAAACAACTAAGTAGAACCATACTCTCTGGGTGCCGTGTTCAAACACTGAAAGCTCTCAGAGAAACAGCTGTTTAGTCAAGAGGATACTAATTATAATTGTATTTCCGGGAAAAAACCCGGCATAAAAAACTTCAAAATTAAAACCTGTAAAGTTCAGAACACGATGTTAGTTAGATTAAATCTCTAAGAAGTCAATAAAATAGATCCAGGAGTTGTATGGGCATATATCTGAAACACTAGGCTTCCATGTAAATACAGCCTTACTGTAACTGGGCTTTGTGCTAGAGTGAAAACTGACTTTCAAACAAGTGGGAAATGACGATTTGACCGTTGCCATTTATAATTCCTGTTCAATCTGTTAGATATTGAAAAGAAACTTGGTTACAACAGTTAAAAATTCAATCTGTAGACCTTAGAACACTATGTGAGTTGTACAGAACCTTTAAGAAATCAAAATAATAGAACCTTGTTTTGGGTAGGATGGTATCTGAAAAGCTCGGAAAATAAGTAAATAGAGACTTACTCTCTGTGGGGCCGTGTCCAAACACTGAAAGCCGTCATAGAAACTGTTGTTTAGTCAAGAGGATACCGATTACATTTGTATTTCCGGGAAAAAAACTTGTCGTTTTTAGAAAACCCGGCATATATATATTCAAAATTCAAGCCTGTAGAGTTCAGAACACGATGTTAGTTAGATTAAATCTCTAAGAAGTCAATAAAATAGATCCTGGAGTTGTATGGGAATATATCTGAAACGTTAGGGTCCCATGTAAATACCGCCTTACACTCTCGGGGCCGTGTTCTAACAGTGAAAACTGACTTTCAAACACTTCTGAAATAACGAATATACAGTTGCCATATATAATTCCTGTTCATTCTGTTATTTAAAAGAAACCTGGTTACAACCCTTTAAAATAGATTCTATAGACCTTAGAACACAATGTCAGTTGGACAGAACCTTTAAGAAATCAAAATAATAGGACCTTCTTTTGTGTAGTAAGGTATCTGAAGAGCTGAGAAAACAAGTAAGTGGAGCCTTACTCTCTGTGGGGCCATGATCCAAAACTGAAAGCCGTCATAGAAACAGCTGTTTAGTCACGAGGATACTGATTACATTTGTATTTATGGGAAAAAACTTGGCGTTTTGAAAAAACGCCACATAAAATTCTTCAAAATACGAGCCTGTAGAGTTCAGAACACGATGTTAGTTAGATTAAATCTCTAAGAATTCAAAAAAATAGATCATGGAATTGTAAGAGAATATATCTGAAACGCTAGGTTTCCATGGAAATACAGCCTTACTGTGGACGGGGCCGTGTTCTAACAGTGAAAACTGACTTTCAAACAGTTCAGATATGACGAATATACGGTTTCCATTTATAATTCTTGTTACATCTGTTAGATATTTGAAACAAACCTGGTTACAACACTTTAAATTTCAATCTATAGACGTTAGAACACAATGTGAGTTGGACAGAACCTTTAAGAAATCAAAATAATAGGACCTTCTTGTGTGTAGTAAGCTATCTGAAAAGCTGAGAAAACAAGTAAGTAGAGCCTTACACTCTGTGGGGCCATGATCCAAAACTGAAAGCCGTCATACAAACAGCTGTTTAGTCACGAGGATACTGATTACATTTGTATTTATGGGAAAAAACTTGGCGTTTTGAATAAACGCCACATAAAATTCTTCAAAATACGAGCCTGTAGAGTTCAGAACACGATGTTAGTTAGATTAAATCGCTAAGAATTCAAAAAATTAGATCATGGAATTGTATGAGAATATATCTGAAACGCTAGGTTTCCATGGAAATACAGCCTTACTGTGGACGGGGCCGTGTTCTAACAGTGAAAACTGACTTTCAAACACTTCAGAAATGACGAATATACGGTTTCCATTTATAATTCTTGTCAATCTGTTAGAAATTTAAAAGAAACCTGGTTACAAGACTTTAAATTCCAATCTATAGAACTTAGAACACAATGTGAGTTGGACAGAACCTTTAAGAAATCAAAATAATAGGACCTTCTTTTGTGTAGGAAGGTATGTGAAAAGTTCCAAAAACAACTAAGTAGAACCATACTCTCTGGGTGCCGTGTTAAAACACTGAAAGCTCTCAGAGAAACAGCTGTTTAGTCAAGAGGATACTAATTATAATTGTATTTCCGGGAAAAAACCCGGCATAAAAATCTTCAAAATTAAAACCTGTAAAGTTCAGAACACGATGTTAGTTAGATTAAATCTCTAAGAAGTCAATAAAATAGATCCTGGAGTTGTATGGGCATATATCTGAAACACTAGGCTTCCATGTAAATACAGCCTTACTGTAACTGGGCTTTGTGCTAGAGTGAAAACTGACTTTCAAACAAGTGGGAAATGACGATTTGACCGTTGCCATTTATAATTCCTGTTCAATCTGTTAGATATTGAAAAGAAACTTGGTTACAACAGTTAAATATTCAATCTGTAGACCTTAGAACACTATGTGAGTTGGACAGAACCTTTAAGAAATCAAAATAATAGAACCTTGTTTTGGGTAGGATGGTATCTGAAAAGCTCGGATAATAAGTAAATAGAGACTTACTCTCTGTGGGGCCGTGTCCAAACACTGAAAGCCGTCATAGAAACTGTTGTTTAGTCAAGAGGATACCGATTACATTTGTATTTCCGGGAAAAAAACTTGTCGTTTTTAGAAAACCCGGCATATATATATTCAAAATTCAAGCCTGTAGAGTTCAGAACACGATGTTAGTTAGATTAAATCTCTAAGAAGTCAATAAAATAGATCCTGGAGTTGTATGGGAATATATCTGAAACGTTAGGGTCCCATGTAAATACCGCCTTACACTCTCGGGGCCGTGTTCTAACAGTGAAAACTGACTTTCAAACAGTTCAGATATGACGAATATACGGTTTCCATTTATAATTCTTGTTACATCTGTTAGATATTTGAAACAAACCTGGTTACAACACTTTAAATTTCAATCTATAGACGTAGGAACACAATGTGAGTTGGACAGAACCTTTAAGAAATCAAAATAATAGGACCTTCTTGTGTGTAGTAAGGTATCTGAAAAGCTGAGAAAACAAGTAAGTACAGCCTTACTCTCTGTGGGGCCATGATCCAAAACTGAAAGCCGTCATAGAAACAGCTGTTTAGTCACGAGGATACTGATTACATTTGTATTTATGGGAAAAAACTTGGCGTTTTGAAAAAACGCCACATAAAATTCTTCAAAATACGAGCCTGTAGAGTTCAGAACACGATGTTAGTTAGATTAAATCGCTAAGAATTCAAAAAATTAGATCATGGAATTGTATGAGAATATATCTGAAACGCTAGGTTTCCATGGAAATACAGCCTTACTGTGGACGGGGCCGTGTTCTAACAGTGAAAACTGACTTTCAAACACTTCAGAAATGACGAATATACGGTTTCCATTTATAATTCTTGTCAATCTGTTAGAAATTTAAAAGAAACCTGGTTACAAGACTTTAAATTCCAATCTATAGACCTTAGAACACAATGTGAGTTGGACAGAACCTTTAAGAAATCAAAATAATAGGACCTTCTTTTGTGTAGGAAGGTATGTGAAAAGGTCCAAAAACAACTAAGTAGAACCATACTCTCTGGGTGCCGTGTTCAAACACTGAAAGCTCTCAGAGAAACAGCTGTTTAGTCAAGAGGATACTAATTATAATTGTATTTCCGGGAAAAAACCCGGCATAAAAATCTTCAAAATTAAAACCTGTAAAGTTCAGAACACGATGTTAGTTAGATTAAATCTCTAAGAAGTCAATAAAATAGATCCAGGAGTTGTATGGGCATATATCTGAAACACTAGGCTTCCATGTAAATACAGCCTTACTGTAACTGGGCTTTGTGCTAGAGTGAAAACTGACTTTCAAACAAGTGGGAAATGACGATTTGACCGTTGCCATTTATAATTCCTGTTCAATCTGTTAGATATTGAAAAGAAACTTGGTTACAACAGTTAAAAATTCAATCTGTAGACCTTAGAACACTATGTGAGTTGGACAGAACCTTTAAGAAATCAAAATAATAGAACCTTGTTTTGGGTAGGATGGTATCTGAAAAGCTCGGAAAATAAGTAAATAGAGACTTACTCTCTGTGGGGCCGTGTCCAAACACTGAAAGCCGTCATAGAAACTGTTGTTTAGTCAAGAGGATACCGATTACATTTGTATTTCCGGGAAAAAAACTTGTCGTTTTTAGAAAACCCGGCATATATATATTCAAAATTCAAGCCTGTAGAGTTCAGAACACGATGTTAGTTAGATTAAATCTCTAAGAAGTCAATAAAATAGATCCTGGAGTTGTATGGGAATATATCTGAAACGTTAGGGTCCCATGTAAATACCGCCTTACACTCTCGGGGCCGTGTTCTAACAGTGAAAACTGACTTTCAAACACTTCTGAAATAACGAATATACAGTTGCCATATATAATTCCTGTTCATTCTGTTATTTAAAAGAAACCTGGTTACAACCCTTTAAAATAGATTCTATAGACCTTAGAACACAATGTCAGTTGGACAGAACCTTTAAGAAATCAAAATAATAGGACCTTCTTTTGTGTAGTAAGGTATCTGAAGAGCTGAGAAAACAAGTAAGTGGAGCCTTACTCTCTGTGGGGCCATGATCCAAAACTGAAAGCCGTCATAGAAACAGCTGTTTAGTCACGAGGATAGTGATTACATTTGTATTTATGGGAAAAAACTTGGCGTTTTGAAAAAACGCCACATAAAATTCTTCAAAATACGAGCCTGTAGAGTTCAGAACACGATGTTAGTTAGATTAAATCTCTAAGAATTCAAAAAAATAGATCATGGAATTGTAAGAGAATATATCTGAAACGCTAGGTTTCCATGGAAATACAGTCTTACTGTGGACGGGGCCGTGTTCTAACAGTGAAAACTGACTTTCAAACAGTTCAGATATGACGAATATACGGTTTCCATTTATAATTCTTGTTACATCTGTTAGATATTTGAAACAAACCTGGTTACAACACTTTAAATTTCAATCTATACGTAGGAACACAATGTGAGTTGGACAGAACCTTTAAGAAATCAAAATAATAGGACCTTCTTGTGTGTAGTAAGGTATCTGAAAAGCTGAGAAAACAAGTAAGTACAGCCTTACTCTCTGTGGGGCCATGATCCAAAACTGAAAGCCGTCATAGAAACAGCTGTTTAGTCACGAGGATACTGATTACATTTGTATTTATGGGAAAAAACTTGGCGTTTTGAAAAAACGCCACATAAAATTCTTCAAAATACGAGCCTGTAGAGTTCAGAACACGATGTTAGTTAGATTAAATCGCTAAGAATTCAAAAAATTAGATCATGGAATTGTATGAGAATATATCTGAAACCCTAGGTTTGAATGGAAATACAGCCTTACTGTGGACGGGGCCGTGTTCTAACAGTGAAAACTGACTTTCAAACAGTTCAGATATGACGAATATACGGTTTCCATTTATAATTCTTGTTACATCTGTTAGATATTTGAAACAAACCTGGTTACAACACTTTAAATTTCAATCTATAGACGTTAGAACACAATGTGAGTTGGACAGAACCTTTAAGAAATCAAAATAATAGGACCTTCTTGTGTGTAGTAAGCTATCTGAAAAGCTGAGAAAACAAGTAAGTAGAGCCTTACACTCTGTGGGGCCATGATCCAAAACTGAAAGCCGTCATAGAAACAGCTGTTTAGTCACGAGGATACTGATTACATTTGTATTTATGGGAAAAAACTTGGCGTTTTGAAAAAACGCCACATAAAATTCTTCAAAATACGAGCCTGTAGAGTTCAGAACACGATGTTAGTTAGATTAAATCGCTAAGAATTCAAAAAATTAGATCATGGAATTGTATGAGAATATATCTGAAACGCTAGGTTTCCATGGAAATACAGCCTTACTGTGGACGGGGCCGTGTTCTAACAGTGAAAACTGACTTTCAAACACTTCAGAAATGACGAATATACGGTTTCCATTTATAATTCTTGTCAATCTGTTAGAAATTTAAAAGAAACCTGGTTACAAGACTTTAAATTCCAATCTATAGAACTTAGAACACAATGTGAGTTGGACAGAACCTTTAAGAAATCAAAATAATAGGACCTTCTTTTGTGTAGGAAGGTATGTGAAAAGTTCCAAAAACAACTAAGTAGAACCATACTCTCTGGGTGCCGTGTTAAAACACTGAAAGCTCTCAGAGAAACAGCTGTTTAGTCAAGAGGATACTAATTATAATTGTATTTCCGGGAAAAAACCCGGCATAAAAATCTTCAAAATTAAAACCTGTAAAGTTCAGAACACGATGTTAGTTAGATTAAATCTCTAAGAAGTCAATAAAATAGATCCTGGAGTTGTATGGGCATATATCTGAAACACTAGGCTTCCATGTAAATACAGCCTTACTGTAACTGGGCTTTGTGCTAGAGTGAAAACTGACTTTCAAACAAGTGGGAAATGACGATTTGACCGTTGCCATTTATAATTCCTGTTCAATCTGTTAGATATTGAAAAGAAACTTGGTTACAACAGTTAAATATTCAATCTGTAGACCTTAGAACACTATGTGAGTTGGACAGAACCTTTAAGAAATCAAAATAATAGAACCTTGTTTTGGGTAGGATGGTATCTGAAAAGCTCGGAAAATAAGTAAATAGAGACTTACTCTCTGTGGGGCCGTGTCCAAACACTGAAAGCCGTCATAGAAACTGTTGTTTAGTCAAGAGGATACCGATTACATTTGTATTTCCGGGAAAA
This sequence comes from Myotis yumanensis, assembly GCF_028538775.1. Lineage (NCBI taxonomy): Eukaryota > Metazoa > Chordata > Mammalia > Chiroptera > Vespertilionidae > Myotis > Myotis yumanensis. The sequence goes on along the minus strand of NW_027223772.1, from coordinate 18,709,504 downwards.
AAACTTGTCGTTTTTAGAAAACCCGGCATATATATATTCAAAATTCAAGCCTGTAGAGTTCAGAACACGATGTTAGTTAGATTAAATCTCTAAGAAGTCAATAAAATAGATCCTGGAGTTGTATGGGAATATATCTGAAACGTTAGGGTCCCATGTAAATACCGCCTTACACTCTCGGGGCCGTGTTCTAACAGTGAAAACTGACTTTCAAACACTTCTGAAATAACGAATATACGGTTGCCATATATAATTCCTGTTCATTCAGTTATTTAAAAGAAACCTGGTTACAACCCTTTAAAATAGATTCTATAGACCTTAGAACACAATGTCAGTTGGACAGAACCTTTAAGAAATCAAAATAATAGGACCTTCTTTTGTGTAGTAAGGTATCTGAAGAGCTGAGAAAACAAGTAAGTGGAGCCTAACTCTCTGTGGGGCCATGATCCAAAACTGAAAGCCGTCATAGAAACAGCTGTTTAGTCACGAGGATACTGATTACATTTGTATTTATGGGAAAAAACTTGGCGTTTTGAAAAAACGCCACATAAAATTCTTCAAAATACGAGCCTGTAGAGTTCAGAACACGATGTTAGTTAGATTAAATCTCTAAGAATTCAAAAAAATAGATCATGGAATTGTAAGAGAATATATCTGAAACGCTAGGTTTCCATGGAAATACAGCCTTACTGTGGACGGGGCCGTGTTCTAACAGTGAAAACTGACTTTCAAACAGTTCAGATATGACGAATATACGGTTTCCATTTATAATTCTTGTTACATCTGTTAGATATTTGAAACAAACCTGGTTACAACACTTTAAATTTCAATCTATAGACGTAGGAACACAATGTGAGTTGGACAGAACCTTTAAGAAATCAAAATAATAGGACCTTCTTGTGTGTAGTAAGGTATCTGAAAAGCTGAGAAAACAAGTAAGTACAGCCTTACTCTCTGTGGGGCCATGATCCAAAACTGAAAGCCGTCATAGAAACAGCTGTTTAGTCACGAGGATACTGATTACATTTGTATTTATGGGAAAAAACTTGGCGTTTTGAAAAAACGCCACATAAAATTCTTCAAAATACGAGCCTGTAGAGTTCAGAACACGATGTTAGTTAGATTAAATCGCTAAGAATTCAAAAAATTAGATCATGGAATTGTATGAGAATATATCTGAAACCCTAGGTTTGAATGGAAATACAGCCTTACTGTGGACGGGGCCGTGTTCTAACAGTGAAAACTGACTTTCAAACACTTCAGAAATGACGAATATACGGTTTCCATTTATAATTCTTGTCAATTTGTTAGAAATTTAAAAGAAACCTGGTTACAAGACTTTAAATTCCAATCTATAGACCTTAGAACACAATGTGAGTTGGACAGAACCTTTAAGAAATCAAAATAATAGGACCTTCTTTTGTGTAGGAAGGTATGTGAAAAGGTCCAAAAACAACTAAGTAGAACCATACTCTCTGGGTGCCGTGTTCAAACACTGAAAGCTCTCAGAGAAACAGCTGTTTAGTCAAGAGGATACTAATTATAATTGTATTTCCGGGAAAAAACCCGGCATAAAAATCTTCAAAATTAAAACCTGTAAAGTTCAGAACACGATGTTAGTTAGATTAAATCTCTAAGAAGTCAATAAAATAGATCCAGGAGTTGTATGGGCATATATCTGAAACACTAGGCTTCCATGTAAATACAGCCTTACTGTAACTGGGCTTTGTGCTAGAGTGAAAACTGACTTTCAAACAAGTGGGAAATGACGATTTGACCGTTGCCATTTATAATTCCTGTTCAATCTGTTAGATATTGAAAAGAAACTTGGTTACAACAGTTAAATATTCAATCTGTAGACCTTAGAACACTATGTGAGTTGGACAGAACCTTTAAGAAATCAAAATAATAGAACCTTGTTTTGGGTAGGATGGTATCTGAAAAGCTCGGAAAATAAGTAAATAGAGACTTACTCTCTGTGGGGCCGTGTCCAAACACTGAAAGCCGTCATAGAAACTGTTGTTTAGTCAAGAGGATACCGATTACATTTGTATTTCCGGGAAAAAAACTTGTCGTTTTTAGAAAACCCGGCATATATATATTCAAAATTCAAGCCTGTAGAGTTCAGAACACGATGTTAGTTAGATTAAATCTCTAAGAAGTCAATAAAATAGATCCTGGAGTTGTATGGGAATATATCTGAAACGTTAGGGTCCCATGTAAATACCGCCTTACACTCTCGGGGCCGTGTTCTAACAGTGAAAACTGACTTTCAAACACTTCTGAAATAACGAATATACAGTTGCCATATATAATTCCTGTTCATTCTGTTATTTAAAAGAAACCTGGTTACAACCCTTTAAAATAGATTCTATAGACCTTAGAACACAATGTCAGTTGGACAGAACCTTTAAGAAATCAAAATAATAGGACCTTCTTTTGTGTAGTAAGGTATCTGAAGAGCTGAGAAAACAAGTAAGTGGAGCCTTACTCTCTGTGGGGCCATGATCCAAAACTGAAAGCCGTCATAGAAACAGCTGTTTAGTCACGAGGATAGTGATTACATTTGTATTTATGGGAAAAAACTTGGCGTTTTGAAAAAACGCCACATAAAATTCTTCAAAATACGAGCCTGTAGAGTTCAGAACACGATGTTAGTTAGATTAAATCTCTAAGAATTCAAAAAAATAGATCATGGAATTGTAAGAGAATATATCTGAAACGCTAGGTTTCCATGGAAATACAGCCTTACTGTGGACGGGGCCGTGTTCTAACAGTGAAAACTGACTTTCAAACAGTTCAGATATGACGAATATACGGTTTCCATTTATAATTCTTGTTACATCTGTTAGATATTTGAAACAAACCTGGTTACAACACTTTAAATTTCAATCTATACGTAGGAACACAATGTGAGTTGGACAGAACCTTTAAGAAATCAAAATAATAGGACCTTCTTGTGTGTAGTAAGGTATCTGAAAAGCTGAGAAAATAAGTAAGTACAGCCTTACTCTCTGTGGGGCCATGATCCAAAACTGAAAGCCGTCATAGAAACAGCTGTTTAGTCACGAGGATACTGATTACATTTGTATTTATGGGAAAAAACTTGGCGTTTTGAAAAAACGCCACATAAAAATCTTCAAAATACGAGCCTGTAGAGTTCAGAACACGATGTTAGTTAGATTAAATCGCTAAGAATTCAAAAAATTAGATCATGGAATTGTATGAGAATATATCTGAAACCCTAGGTTTGAATGGAAATACAGCCTTACTGTGGACGGGGCCGTGTTCTAACAGTGAAAACTGACTTTCAAACAGTTCAGATATGACGAATATACGGTTTCCATTTATAATTCTTGTTACATCTGTTAGATATTTGAAACAAACCTGGTTACAACACTTTAAATTTCAATCTATAGACGTTAGAACACAATGTGAGTTGGACAGAACCTTTAAGAAATCAAAATAATAGGACCTTCTTGTGTGTAGTAAGCTATCTGAAAAGCTGAGAAAACAAGTAAGTAGAGCCTTACACTCTGTGGGGCCATGATCCAAAACTGAAAGCCGTCATAGAAACAGCTGTTTAGTCACGAGGATACTGATTACATTTGTATTTATGGGAAAAAACTTGGCGTTTTGAAAAAACGCCACATAAAATTCTTCAAAATATGAGCCTGTAGAGTTCAGAACACGATGTTAGTTAGATTAAATCGCTAAGATTTCAAAAAATTAGATCATGGAATTGTATGAGAATATATCTGAAACGCTAGGTTTCCATGGAAATACAGCCTTACTGTGGACGGGGCCGTGTTCTAACAGTGAAAACTGACTTTCAAACACTTCAGAAATGACGAATATACGGTTTCCATTTATAATTCTTGTCAATCTGTTAGAAATTTAAAAGAAACCTGGTTACAAGACTTTAAATTCCAATCTATAGAACTTAGAACACAATGTGAGTTGGACAGAACCTTTAAGAAATCAAAATAATAGGACCTTCTTTTGTGTAGGAAGGTATGTGAAAAGTTCCAAAAACAACTAAGTAGAACCATACTCTCTGGGTGCCGTGTTAAAACACTGAAAGCTCTCAGAGAAACAGCTGTTTAGTCAAGAGGATACTAATTATAATTGTATTTCCGGGAAAAAACCCGGCATAAAAATCTTCAAAATTAAAACCTGTAAAGTTCAGAACACGATGTTAGTTAGATTAAATCTCTAAGAAGTCAATAAAATAGATCCTGGAGTTGTATGGGCATATATCTGAAACACTAGGCTTCCATGTAAATACAGCCTTACTGTAACTGGGCTTTGTGCTAGAGTGAAAACTGACTTTCAAACAAGTGGGAAATGACGATTTGACCGTTGCCATTTATAATTCCTGTTCAATCTGTTAGATATTGAAAAGAAACTTGGTTACAACAGTTAAATATTCAATCTGTAGACCTTAGAACACTATGTGAGTTGGACAAAACCTTTAAGAAATCAAAATAATAGAACCTTGTTTTGGGTAGGATGGTATCTGAAAAGCTCGGAAAATAAGTAAATAGAGACTTACTCTCTGTGGGGCCGTGTCCAAACACTGAAAGCCGTCATAGAAACTGTTGTTTAGTCAAGAGGATACCGATTACATTTGTATTTCCGGGAAAAAAACTTGTCGTTTTTAGAAAACCCGGCATATATATATTCAAAATTCAAGCCTGTAGAGTTCAGAACACGATGTTAGTTAGATTAAATCTCTAAGAAGTCAATAAAATAGATCCTGGAGTTGTATGGGAATATATCTGAAACGTTAGGGTCCCATGTAAATACCGCCTTACACTCTCGGGGCCGTGTTCTAACAGTGAAAACTGACTTTCAAACACTTCTGAAATAACGAATATACGGTTGCCATATATAATTCCTGTTCATTCAGTTATTTAAAAGAAACCTGGTTACAACCCTTTAAAATAGATTCTATAGACCTTAGAACACAATGTCAGTTGGACAGAACCTTTAAGAAATCAAAATAATAGGACCTTCTTTTGTGTAGTAAGGTATCTGAAGAGCTGAGAAAACAAGTAAGTGGAGCCTAACTCTCTGTGGGGCCATGATCCAAAACTGAAAGCCGTCATAGAAACAGCTGTTTAGTCACGAGGATACTGATTACATTTGTATTTATGGGAAAAAACTTGGCGTTTTGAAAAAACGCCACATAAAATTCTTCAAAATACGAGCCTGTAGAGTTCAGAACACGATGTTAGTTAGATTAAATCTCTAAGAATTCAAAAAAATAGATCATGGAATTGTAAGAGAATATATCTGAAACGCTAGGTTTCCATGGAAATACAGCCTTACTGTGGACGGGGCCGTGTTCTAACAGTGAAAACTGACTTTCAAACAGTTCAGATATGACGAATATACGGTTTCCATTTATAATTCTTGTTACATCTGTTAGATATTTGAAACAAACCTGGTTACAACACTTTAAATTTCAATCTATAGACGTAGGAACACAATGTGAGTTGGACAGAACCTTTAAGAAATCAAAATAATAGGACCTTCTTGTGTGTAGTAAGGTATCTGAAAAGCTGAGAAAACAAGTAAGTACAGCCTTACTCTCTGTGGGGCCATGATCCAAAACTGAAAGCCGTCATAGAAACAGCTGTTTAGTCACGAGGATACTGATTACATTTGTATTTATGGGAAAAAACTTGGCGTTTTGAAAAAACGCCACATAAAATTCTTCAAAATACGAGCCTGTAGAGTTCAGAACACGATGTTAGTTAGATTAAATCGCTAAGAATTCAAAAAATTAGATCATGGAATTGTATGAGAATATATCTGAAACGCTAGGTTTCCATGGAAATACAGCCTTACTGTGGACGGGGCCGTGTTCTAACAGTGAAAACTGACTTTCAAACACTTCAGAAATGACGAATATACGGTTTCCATTTATAATTCTTGTCAATCTGTTAGAAATTTAAAAGAAACCTGGTTACAAGACTTTAAATTCCAATCTATAGAACTTAGAACACAATGTGAGTTGGACAGAACCTTTAAGAAATCAAAATAATAGGACCTTCTTTTGTGTAGGAAGGTATGTGAAAAGTTCCAAAAACAACTAAGTAGAACCATATTCTCTGGGTGCCGTGTTAAAACACTGAAAGCTCTCAGAGAAACAGCTGTTTAGTCAAGAGGATACTAATTATAATTGTATTTCCGGGAAAAAACCCGGCATAAAAATCTTCAAAATTAAAACCTGTAAAGTTCAGAACACGATGTTAGTTAGATTAAATCTCTAAGAAGTCAATAAAATAGATCCTGGAGTTGTATGGGCATATATCTGAAACACTAGGCTTCCATGTAAATACAGCCTTACTGTAACTGGGCTTTGTGCTAGAGTGAAAACTGACTTTCAAACAAGTGGGAAATGACGATTTGACCGTTGCCATTTATAATTCCTGTTCAATCTGTTAGATATTGAAAAGAAACTTGGTTACAACAGTTAAATATTCAATCTGTAGACCTTAGAACACTATGTGAGTTGGACAGAACCTTTAAGAAATCAAAATAATAGAACCTTGTTTTGGGTAGGATGGTATCTGAAAAGCTCGGAAAATAAGTAAATAGAGACTTACTCTCTGTGGGGCCGTGTCCAAACACTGAAAGCCGTCATAGAAACTGTTGTTTAGTCAAGAGGATACCGATTACATTTGTATTTCCGGGAAAAAAACTTGTCGTTTTTAGAAAACCCGGCATATATATATTCAAAATTCAAGCCTGTAGAGTTCAGAACACGATGTTAGTTAGATTAAATCTCTAAGAAGTCAATAAAATAGATCCTGGAGTTGTATGGGAATATATCTGAAACGTTAGGGTCCCATGTAAATACCGCCTTACACTCTCGGGGCCGTGTTCTAACAGTGAAAACTGACTTTCAAACACTTCTGAAATAACGAATATACGGTTGCCATATATAATTCCTGTTCATTCAGTTATTTAAAAGAAACCTGGTTACAACCCTTTAAAATAGATTCTATAGACCTTAGAACACAATGTCAGTTGGACAGAACCTTTAAGAAATCAAAATAATAGGACCTTCTTTTGTGTAGTAAGGTATCTGAAGAGCTGAGAAAACAAGTAAGTGGAGCCTTACTCTCTGTGGGGCCATGATCCAAAACTGAAAGCCGTCATAGAAACAGCTGTTTAGTCACGAGGATACTGATTACATTTGTATTTATGGGAAAAAACTTGGCGTTTTGAAAAAACGCCACATAAAATTCTTCAAAATACGAGCCTGTAGAGTTCAGAACACGATGTTAGTTAGATTAAATCTCTAAGAATTCAAAAAAATAGATCATGGAATTGTAAGAGAATATATCTGAAACGCTAGCTTTCCATGGAAATACAGCCTTACTGTGGACGGGGCCGTGTTCTAACAGTGAAAACTGACTTTCAAACAGTTCAGATATGACGAATATACGGTTTCCATTTATAATTCTTGTTAAATCTGTTAGATATTTGAAACAAACCTGGTTACAACACTTTAAATTTCAATCTATAGACGTAGGAACACAATGTGAGTTGGACAGAACCTTTAAGAAATCAAAATAATAGGACCTTCTTGTGTGTAGTAAGGTATCTGAAAAGCTGAGAAAACAAGTAAGTACAGCCTTACTCTCTGTGGGGCCATGATCCAAAACTGAAAGCCGTCATAGAAACAGCTGTTTAGTCACGAGGATACTGATTACATTTGTATTTATGGGAAAAAACTTGGCGTTTTGAAAAAACGCCACATAAAATTCTTCAAAATACGAGCCTGTAGAGTTCAGAACACGATGTTAGTTAGATTAAATCGCTAAGAATTCAAAAAATTAGATCATGGAATTGTATGAGAATATATCTGAAACGCTAGGTTTCCATGGAAATACAGCCTTACTGTGGACGGGGCCGTGTTCTAACAGTGAAAACTGACTTTCAAACACTTCAGAAATGACGAATATACGGTTTCCATTTATAATTCTTGTCAATCTGTTAGAAATTTAAAAGAAACCTGGTTACAAGACTTTAAATTCCAATCTATAGACCTTAGAACACAATGTGAGTTGGACAGAACCTTTAAGAAATCAAAATAATAGGACCTTCTTTTGTGTAGGAAGGTATTTGAAAAGTTCCAAAAACAACTAAGTAGAACCATACTCTCTGGGTGCCGTGTTCAAACACTGAAAGCTCTCAGAGAAACAGCTGTTTAGTCAAGAGGATACTAATTATAATTGTATTTCCGGGAAAAAACCCGGCATAAAAATCTTCAAAATTAAAACCTGTAAAGTTCAGAACACGATGTTAGTTAGATTAAATCTCTAAGAAGTCAATAAAATAGATCCTGGAGTTGTATGGGCATATATCTGAAACACTAGGCTTCCATGTAAATACAGCCTTACTGTAATTGGGCTTTGTGCTAGAGTGAAAACTGACTTTCAAACAAGTGGGAAATGACGATTTGACCGTTGCCATTTATAATTCCTGTTCAATCTGTTAGATATTGAAAAGAAACTTGGTTACAACAGTTAAAAATTCAATCTGTAGACCTTAGAACACTATGTGAGTTGGACAGAACCTTTAAGAAATCAAAATAATAGAACCTTGTTTTGGGTAGGATGGTATCTGAAAAGCTCGGAAAATAAGTAAATAGAGACTTACTCTCTGTGGGGCCGTGTCCAAACACTGAAAGCCGTCATAGAAACTGTTGTTTAGTCAAGAGGATACCGATTACATTTGTATTTCCGGGAAAAAAACTTGTCGTTTTTAGAAAACCCGGCATATATATATTCAAAATTCAAGCCTGTAGAGTTCAGAACACGATGTTAGTTAGATTAAATCTCTAAGAAGTCAATAAAATAGATCCTGGAGTTGTATGGGAATATATCTGAAACGTTAGGGTCCCATGTAAATACCGCCTTACACTCTCGGGGCCGTGTTCTAACAGTGAAAACTGACTTTCAAACACTTCTGAAATAACGAATATACGGTTGCCATATATAATTCCTGTTCATTCTGTTATTTAAAAGAAACCTGGTTACAACCCTTTAAAATAGATTCTATAGACCTTAGAACACAATGTCAGTTGGACAGAACCTTTAAGAAATCAAAATAATAGGACCTTCTTTTGTGTAGTAAGGTATCTGAAGAGCTGAGAAAACAAGTAAGTGGAGCCTTACTCTCTGTGGGGCCATGATCCAAAACTGAAAGCCATCATAGAAACAGCTGTTTAGTCACGAGGATACTGATTACATTTGTATTTATGGGAAAAAACTTGGCGTTTTGAAAAAACGCCACATAAAATTCTTCAAAATACGAGCCTGTAGAGTTCAGAACACGATGTTAGTTAGATTAAATCTCTAAGAATTCAAAAAAATAGATCATGGAATTGTAAGAGAATATATCTGAAACGCTAGTTTTCCATGGAAATACAGCCTTACTGTGGACGGGGCCGTGTTCTAACAGTGAAAACTGACTTTCAAACAGTTCAGATATGACGAATATACGGTTTCCATTTATAATTCTTGTTACATCTGTTAGATATTTGAAACAAACCTGGTTACAACACTTTAAATTTCAATCTATACGTAGGAACACAATGTGAGTTGGACAGAACCTTTAAGAAATCAAAATAATAGGACCTTCTTGTGTGTAGTAAGGTATCTGAAAAGCTGAGAAAACAAGTAAGTACAGCCTTACTCTCTGTGGGGCCATGATCCAAAACTGAAAGCCGTCATAGAAACAGCTGTTTAGTCACGAGGATACTGATTACATTTGTATTTATGGGAAAAAACTTGGCGTTTTGAAAAAACGCCACATAAAATTCTTCAAAATACGAGCCTGTAGAGTTCAGAACACGATGTTAGTTAGATTAAATCGCTAAGAATTCAAAAAATTAGATCATGGAATTGTATGAGAATATATCTGAAACCCTAGGTTTGAATGGAAATACAGCCTTACTGTGGACGGGGCCGTGTTCTAACAGTGAAAACTGACTTTCAAACAGTTCAGATATGACGAATATACGGTTTCCATTTATAATTCTTGTTACATCTGTTAGATATTTGAAACAAACCTGGTTACAACACTTTAAATTTCAATCTATAGACGTTAGAACACAATGTGAGTTGGACAGAACCTTTAAGAAATCAAAATAATAGGACCTTCTTGTGTGTAGTAAGCTATCTGAAAAGCTGAGAAAACAAGTAAGTAGAGCCTTACACTCTGTGGGGCCATGATCCAAAACTGAAAGCCGTCATAGAAACAGCTGTTTAGTCACGAGGATACTGATTACATTTGTATTTATGGGAAAAAACTTGGCGTTTTGAATAAACGCCACATAAAATTCTTCAAAATACGAGCCTGTAGAGTTCAGAACACGATGTTAGTTAGATTAAATCGCTAAGAATTCAAAAAATTAGATCATGGAATTGTATGAGAATATATCTGAAACGCTAGGTTTCCATGGAAATACAGCCTTACTGTGGACGGGGCCGTGTTCTAACAGTGAAAACTGACTTTCAAACACTTCAGAAATGACGAATATACGGTTTCCATTTATAATTCTTGTCAATCTGTTAGAAATTTAAAAGAAACCTGGTTACAAGACTTTAAATTCCAATCTATAGAACTTAGAACACAATGTGAGTTGGACAGAACCTTTAAGAAATCAAAATAATAGGACCTTCTTTTGTGTAGGAAGGTATGTGAAAAGTTCCAAAAACAACTAAGTAGAACCATACTCTCTGGGTGCCGTGTTAAAACACTGAAAGCTCTCAGAGAAACAGCTGTTTAGTCAAGAGGATACTAATTATAATTGTATTTCCGGGAAAAAACCCGGCATAAAAATCTTCAAAATAAAAACCTGTAAAGTTCAGAACACGATGTTAGTTAGATTAAATCTCTAAGAAGTCAATAAAATAGATCCTGGAGTTGTATGGGCATATATCTGAAACACTAGGCTTCCATGTAAATACAGCCTTACTGTAACTGGGCTTTGTGCTAGAGTGAAAACTGACTTTCAAACAAGTGGGAAATGACGATTTGACCGTTGCCATTTATAATTCCTGTTCAATCTGTTAGATATTGAAAAGAAACTTGGTTACAACAGTTAAATATTCAATCTGTAGACCTTAGAACACTATGTGAGTTGGACAGAACCTTTAAGAAATCAAAATAATAGAACCTTGTTTTGGGTAGGATGGTATCTGAAAAGCTCGGAAAATAAGTAAATAGAGACTTACTCTCTGTGGGGCCGTGTCCAAACACTGAAAGCCGTCATAGAAACTGTTGTTTAGTCAAGAGGATACCGATTACATTTGTATTTCCGGGAAAAAAACTTGTCGTTTTTAGAAAACCCGGCATATATATATTCAAAATTCAAGCCTGTAGAGTTCAGAACACGATGTTAGTTAGATTAAATCTCTAAGAAGTCAATAAAATAGATCCTGGAGTTGTATGGGAATATATCTGAAACGTTAGGGTCCCATGTAAATACCGCCTTACACTCTCGGGGCCGTGTTCTAACAGTGAAAACTGACTTTCAAACACTTCTGAAATAACGAATATACGGTTGCCATATATAATTCCTGTTCATTCAGTTATTTAAAAGAAACCTGGTTACAACCCTTTAAAATAGATTCTATAGACCTTAGAACACAATGTCAGTTGGACAGAACCTTTAAGAAATCAAAATAATAGGACCTTCTTTTGTGTAGTAAGGTATCTGAAGAGCTGAGAAAACAAGTAAGTGGAGCCTTACTCTCTGTGGGGCCATGATCCAAAACTGAAAGCCGTCATAGAAACAGCTGTTTAGTCACGAGGATACTGATTACATTTGTATTTATGGGAAAAAACTTGGCGTTTTGAAAAAACGCCACATAAAATTCTTCAAAATACGAGCCTGTAGAGTTCAGAACACGATGTTAGTTAGATTAAATCTCTAAGAATTCAAAAAAATAGATCATGGAATTGTAAGAGAATATATCTGAAACGCTAGGTTTCCATGGAAATACAGCCTTACTGTGGACGGGGCCGTGTTCTAACAGTGAAAACTGACTTTCAAACAGTTCAGATATGACGAATATACGGTTTCCATTTATAATTCTTGTTACATCTGTTAGATATTTGAAACAAACCTGGTTACAACACTTTAAATTTCAATCTATAGACGTAGGAACACAATGTGAGTTGGACAGAACCTTTAAGAAATCAAAATAATAGGACCTTCTTGTGTGTAGTAAGGTATCTGAAAAGCTGAGAAAACAAGTAAGTACAGCCTTACTCTCTGTGGGGCCATGATCCAAAACTGAAAGCCGTCATAGAAACAGCTGTTTAGTCACGAGGATACTGATTACATTTGTATTTATGGGAAAAAACTTGGCGTTTTGAAAAAACGCCACATAAAATTCTTCAAAATACGAGCCTGTAGAGTTCAGAACACGATGTTAGTTAGATTAAATCGCTAAGAATTCAAAAAATTAGATCATGGAATTGTATGAGAATATATCTGAAACGCTAGGTTTCCATGGAAATACAGCCTTACTGTGGACGGGGCCGTGTTCTAACAGTGAAAACTGACTTTCAAACACTTCAGAAATGACGAATATACGGTTTCCATTTATAATTCTTGTCAATCTGTTAGAAATTTAAAAGAAACCTGGTTACAAGACTTTAAATTCCAATCTATAGACCTTAGAACACAATGTGAGTTGGACAGAACCTTTAAGAAATCAAAATAATAGGACCTTCTTTTGTGTAGGAAGGTATTTGAAAAGTTCCAAAAACAACTAAGTAGAACCATACTCTCTGGGTGCCGTGTTCAAACACTGAAAGCTCTCAGAGAAACAGCTGTTTAGTCAAGAGGATACTAATTATAATTGTATTTCCGGGAAAAAACCCGGCATAAAAATCTTCAAAATTAAAACCTGTAAAGTTCAGAACACGATGTTAGTTAGATTAAATCTCTAAGAAGTCAATAAAATAGATCCTGGAGTTGTATGGGCATATATCTGAAACACTAGGCTTCCATGTAAATACAGCCTTACTGTAACTGGGCTTTGTGCTAGAGTGAAAACTGACTTTCAAACAAGTGGGAAATGACGATTTGACCGTTGCCATTTATAATTCCTGTTCAATCTGTTAGATATTGAAAAGAAACTTGGTTACAACAGTTAAAAATTCAATCTGTAGACCTTAGAACACTATGTGAGTTGGACAGAACCTTTAAGAAATCAAAATAATAGAACCTTGTTTTGGGTAGGATGGTATCTGAAAAGCTCGGAAAATAAGTAAATAGAGACTTACTCTCTGTGGGGCCGTGTCCAAACACTGAAAGCCGTCATAGAAACTGTTGTTTAGTCAAGAGGATACCGATTACATTTGTATTTCCGGGAAAAAAACTTGTCGTTTTTAGAAAACCCGGCATATATATATTCAAAATTCAAGCCTGTAGAGTTCAGAACACGATGTTAGTTAGATTAAATCTCTAAGAAGTCAATAAAATAAATCCTGGAGTTGTATGGGAATATATCTGAAACGTTAGGGTCCCATGTAAATACCGCCTTACACTCTCGGGGCCGTGTTCTAACAGTGAAAACTGACTTTCAAACACTTCTGAAATAACGAATATACGGTTGCCATATATAATTCCTGTTCATTCTGTTATTTAAAAGAAACCTGGTTACAACCCTTTAAAATAGATTCTATAGACCTTAGAACACAATGTCAGTTGGACAGAACCTTTAAGAAATCAAAATAATAGGACCTTCTTTTGTGTAGTAAGGTATCTGAAGAGCTGAGAAAACAAGTAAGTGGAGCCTTACTTTCTGTGGGGCCATGATCCAAAACTGAAAGCCGTCATAGAAACAGCTGTTTAGTCACGAGGATACTGATTACATTTGTATTTATGGGAAAAAACTTGGCGTTTTGAAAAAACGCCACATAAAATTCTTCAAAATACGAGCCTGTAGAGTTCAGAACACGATGTTAGTTAGATTAAATCTCTAAGAATTCAAAAAAATAGATCATGGAATTGTAAGAGAATATATCTGAAACGCTAGGTTTCCATGGAAATACAGCCTTACTGTGGACGGGGCCGTGTTCTAACAGTGAAAACTGACTTTCAAACAGTTCAGATATGACGAATATACGGTTTCCATTTATAATTCTTGTTACATCTGTTAGATATTTGAAACAAACCTGGTTACAACACTGTAAATTTCAATCTATACGTAGGAACACAATGTGAGTTGGACAGAACCTTTAAGAAATCAAAATAATAGGACCTTCTTGTGTGTAGTAAGGTATCTGAAAAGCTGAGAAAACAAGTAAGTACAGCCTTACTCTCTGTGGGGCCATGATCCAAAACTGAAAGCCGTCATAGAAACAGCTGTTTAGTCACGAGGATACTGATTACATTTGTATTTATGGGAAAAAACTTGGCGTTTTTAAAAAAGGCCACATAAAATTCTTCAAAATACGAGCCTGTAGAGTTCAGAACACGATGTTAGTTAGATTAAATCGCTAAGAATTCAAAAAATTAGATCATGGAATTGTATGAGAATATATCTGAAACGCTAGGTTTCCATGGAAATACAGCCTTACTGTGGACGGGGCCGTGTTCTAACAGTGAAAACTGACTTTCAAACACTTCAGAAATGACGAATATACGGTTTCCATTTATAATTCTTGTCAATCTGTTAGAAATTTAAAAGAAACCTGGTTACAAGACTTTAAATTCCAATCTATAGACCTTAGAACACAATGTGAGTTGGACAGAACCTTTAAGAAATCAAAATAATAGGACCTTCTTTTGTGTAGGAAGGTATTTGAAAAGTTCCAAAAACAACTAAGTAGAACCATACTCTCTGGGTGCCGTGTTCAAACACTGAAAGCTCTCAGAGAAACAGCTGTTTAGTCAAGAGGATACTAATTATAATTGTATTTCCGGGAAAAAACCCGGCATAAAAATCTTCAAAATTAAAACCTGTAAAGTTCAGAACACGATGTTAGTTAGATTAAATCTCTAAGAAGTCAATAAAATAGATCCTGGAGTTGTATGGGCATATATCTGAAACACTAGGCTTCCATGTAAATACAGCCTTACTGTAACTGGGCTTTGTGCTAGAGTGAAAACTGACTTTCAAACAAGTGGGAAATGACGATTTGACCGTTGCCATTTATAATTCCTGTTCAATCTGTTAGATATTGAAAAGAAACTTGGTTACAACAGTTAAAAATTCAATCTGTAGACCTTAGAACACTATGTGAGTTGGACAGAACCTTTAAGAAATCAAAATAATAGAACCTTGTTTTGGGTAGGATGGTATCTGAAAAGCTCGGAAAATAAGTAAATAGAGACTTACTCTCTGTGGGGCCGTGTCCAAACACTGAAAGCCGTCATAGAAACTGTTGTTTAGTCAAGAGGATACCGATTACATTTGTATTTCCGGGAAAAAAACTTGTCGTTTTTAGAAAACCCGGCATATATATATTCAAAATTCAAGCCTGTAGAGTTCAGAACACGATGTTAGTTAGATTAAATCTCTAAGAAGTCAATAAAATAAATCCTGGAGTTGTATGGGAATATATCTGAAACGTTAGGGTCCCATGTAAATACCGCCTTACACTCTCGGGGCCGTGTTCTAACAGTGAAAACTGACTTTCAAACACTTCTGAAATAACGAATATACGGTTGCCATATATAATTCCTGTTCATTCTGTTATTTAAAAGAAACCTGGTTACAACCCTTTAAAATAGATTCTATAGACCTTAGAACACAATGTCAGTTGGACAGAACCTTTAAGAAATCAAAATAATAGGACCTTCTTTTGTGTAGTAAGGTATCTGAAGAGCTGAGAAAACAAGTAAGTGGAGCCTTACTCTCTGTGGGGCCATGATCCAAAACTGAAAGCCGTCATAGAAACAGCTGTTTAGTCACGAGGATACTGATTACATTTGTATTTATGGGAAAAAACTTGGCGTTTTGAAAAAACGCCACATAAAATTCTTCAAAATACGAGCCTGTAGAGTTCAGAACACGATGTTAGTTAGATTAAATCTCTAAGAATTCAAAAAAATAGATCATGGAATTGTAAGAGAATATATCTGAAACGCTAGGTTTCCATGGAAATACAGCCTTACTGTGGACGGGGCCGTGTTCTAACAGTGAAAACTGACTTTCAAACAGTTCAGATATGACGAATATACGGTTTCCATTTATAATTCTTGTTACATCTGTTAGATATTTGAAACAAACCTGGCTACAACACTGTAAATTTCAATCTATACGTAGGAACACAATGTGAGTTGGACAGAACCTTTAAGAAATCAAAATAATAGGACCTTCTTGTGTGTAGTAAGGTATCTGAAAAGCTGAGAAAACAAGTAAGTACAGCCTTACTCTCTGTGGGGCCATGATCCAAAACTGAAAGCCGTCATAGAAACAGCTGTTTAGTCACGAGGATACTGATTACATTTGTATTTATGGGAAAAAACTTGGCGTTTTGAAAAAACGCCACATAAAATTCTTCAAAATACGAGCCTGTAGAGTTCAGAACACGATGTTAGTTAGATTAAATCGCTAAGAATTCAAAAAATTAGATCATGGAATTGTATGAGAATATATCTGAAACCCTAGGTTTGAATGGAAATACAGCCTTACTGTGGACGGGGCCGTGTTCTAACAGTGAAAACTGACTTTCAAACACTTCAGATATGACGAATATACGGTTTCCATTTATAATTCTTGTTACATCTGTTAGATATTTGAAACAAACCTGGTTACAACACTTTAAATTTCAATCTATAGACGTTAGAACACAATGTGAGTTGGACAGAACCTTTAAGAAATCAAAATAATAGGACCTTCTTGTGTGTAGTAAGCTATCTGAAAAGCTGAGAAAACAAGTAAGTAGAGCCTTACACGCTGTGGGGCCATGATCCAAAACTGAAAGCCGTCATACAAACAGCTGTTTAGTCACGAGGATACTGATTACATTTGTATTTATGGGAAAAAACTTGGCGTTTTGAATAAACGCCACATAAAATTCTTCAAAATACGAGCCTGTAGAGTTCAGAACACGATGTTAGTTAGATTAAATCGCTAAGAATTCAAAAAATTAGATCATGGAATTGTATGAGAATATATCTGAAACGCTAGGTTTCCATGGAAATACAGCCTTACTGTGGACGGGGCCGTGTTCTAACAGTGAAAACTGACTTTCAAACACTTCAGAAATGACGAATATACGGTTTCCATTTATAATTCTTGTCAATCTGTTAGAAATTTAAAAGAATCCTGGTTACAAGACTTTAAATTCCAATCTATAGACCTTAGAACACAATGTGAGTTGGACAGAACCTTTAAGAAATCAAAATAATAGGACCTTCTTTTGTGTAGGAAGGTATTTGAAAAGTTCCAAAAACAACTAAGTAGAACCATACTCTCTGGGTGCCGTGTTCAAACACTGAAAGCTCTCAGAGAAACAGCTGTTTAGTCAAGAGGATACTAATTATAATTGTATTTCCGGGAAAAAACCCGGCATAAAAATCTTCAAAATTAAAACCTGTAAAGTTCAGAACACGATGTTAGTTAGATTAAATCTCTAAGAAGTCAATAAAATAGATCCTGGAGTTGTATGGGCATATATCTGAAACACTAGGCTTCCATGTAAATACAGCCTTACTGTAACTGGGCTTTGTGCTAGAGTGAAAACTGACTTTCAAACAAGTGGGAAATGACGATTTGACCGTTGCCATTTATAATTCCTGTTCAATCTGTTAGATATTGAAAAGAAACTTGGTTACAACAGTTAAAAATTCAATCTGTAGACCTTAGAACACTATGTGAGTTGGACAGAACCTTTAAGAAATCAAAATAATAGAACCTTGTTTTGGGTAGGATGGTATCTGAAAAGCTCGGAAAATAAGTAAATAGAGACTTACTCTCTGTGGGGCCGTGTCCAAACACTGAAAGCCGTCATAGAAACTGTTGTTTAGTCAAGAGGATACCGATTACATTTGTATTTCCGGGAAAAAAACTTGTCGTTTTTAGAAAACCCGGCATATATATATTCAAAATTCAAGCCTGTAGAGTTCAGAACACGATGTTAGTTAGATTAAATCTCTAAGAAGTCAATAAAATAGATCCTGGAGTTGTATGGGAATATATCTGAAACGTTAGGGTCCCATGTAAATACCGCCTTACACTCTCGGGGCCATGTTCTAACAGTGAAAACTGACTTTCAAACACTTCTGAAATAACGAATATACGGTTGCCATATATAATTCCTGTTCATTCTGTTATTTAAAAGAAACCTGGTTACAACCCTTTAAAATAGATTCTATAGACCTTAGAACACAATGTCAGTTGGACAGAACCTTTAAGAAATCAAAATAATAGGACCTTCTTTTGTGTAGTAAGGTATCTGAAGAGCTGAGAAAACAAGTAAGTGGAGCCTTACTCTCTGTGGGGCCATGATCCAAAACTGAAAGCCATCATAGAAACAGCTGTTTAGTCACGAGGATACTGATTACATTTGTATTTATGGGAAAAAACTTGGCGTTTTGAAAAAACGCCACATAAAATTCTTCAAAATACGAGCCTGTAGAGTTCAGAACACGATGTTAGTTAGATTAAATCTCTAAGAATTCAAAAAAATAGATCATGGAATTGTAAGAGAATATATCTGAAACGCTAGGTTTCCATGGAAATACAGCCTTACTGTGGACGGGGCCGTGTTCTAACAGTGAAAACTGACTTTCAAACAGTTCAGATATGACGAATATACGGTTTCCATTTATAATTCTTGTTACATCTGTTAGATATTTGAAACAAACCTGGTTACAACACTTTAAATTTCAATCTATACGTAGGAACACAATGTGAGTTGGACAGAACCTTTAAGAAATCAAAATAATAGGACCTTCTTGTGTGTAGTAAGGTATCTGAAAAGCTGAGAAAACAAGTAAGTACAGCCTTACTCTCTGTGGGGCCATGATCCAAAACTGAAAGCCGTCATAGAAACAGCTGTTTAGTCACGAGGATACTGATTACATTTGTATTTATGGGAAAAAAATTGGCGTTTTGAAAAAACGCCACATAAAATTCTTCAAAATACGAGCCTGTAGAGTTCAGAACACGATGTTAGTTAGATTAAATCGCTAAGAATTCAAAAAATTAGATCATGGAATTGTATGAGAATATATCTGAAACCCTAGGTTTGAATGGAAATACAGCCTTACTGTGGACGGGGCCGTGTTCTAACAGTGAAAACTGACTTTCAAACAGTTCAGATATGACGAATATACGGTTTCCATTTATAATTCTTGTTACATCTGTTAGATATTTGAAACAAACCTGGTTACAACACTTTAAATTTCAATCTATAGACGTAGGAACACAATGTGAGTTGGACAGAACCTTTAAGAAATCAAAATAATAGGACCTTCTTGTGTGTAGTAAGGTATCTGAAAAGCTGAGAAAACAAGTAAGTAGAGCCTTACTCTCTGTGGGGCCATGATCCAAAACTGAAAGCCGTCATAGAAACAGCTGTTTAGTCACGAGGATACTGATTACATTTGTATTTATGGGAAAAAACTTGGCGTTTTGAAAAAACGCCACATAAAATTCTTCAAAATACGAGCCTGTAGAGTTCAGAACACGATGTTAGTTAGATTAAATCGCTAAGAATTCAAAAAATTAGATCATGGAATTGTATGAGAATATATCTGAAACGCTAGGTTTCCATGGAAATACAGCCTTACTGTGGACGGGGCCGTGTTCTAACAGTGAAAACTGACTTTCAAACACTTCAGAAATGACGAATATACGGTTTCCATTTATAATTCTTGTCAATCTGTTAGAAATTTAAAAGAAACCTGGTTACAAGACTTTAAATTCCAATCTATAGACCTTAGAACACAATGTGAGTTGGACAGAACCTTTAAGAAATCAAAATAATAGGACCTTCTTTTGTGTAGGAAGGTATGTGAAAAGGTCCAAAAACAACTAAGTAGAACCATACTCTCTGGGTGCCGTGTTCAAACACTGAAAGCTCTCAGAGAAACAGCTGTTTAGTCAAGAGGATACTAATTATAATTGTATTTCCGGGAAAAAACCCGGCATAAAAATCTTCAAAATTAAAACCTGTAAAGTTCAGAACACGATGTTAGTTAGATTAAATCTCTAAGAAGTCAATAAAATAGATCCTGGAGTTGTATGGGCATATATCTGAAACACTAGGCTTCCATGTAAATACAGCCTTACTGTAACTGGGCTTTGTGCTAGAGTGAAAACTGACTTTCAAACAAGTGGGAAATGACGATTTGACCGTTGCCATTTATAATTCCTGTTCAATCTGTTAGATATTGAAAAGAAACTTGGTTACAACAGTTAAAAATTCAATCTGTAGACCTTAGAACACTATGTGAGTTGGACAGAACCTTTAAGAAATCAAAATAATAGAACCTTGTTTTGGGTAGGATGGTATCTGAAAAGCTCGGAAAATAAGTAAATAGAGACTTACTCTCTGTGGGGCCGTGTCCAAACACTGAAAGCCGTCATAGAAACTGTTGTTTAGTCAAGAGGATACCGATTACATTTGTATTTCCGGGAAAAAAACTTGTCGTTTTTAGAAAACCCGGCATATATATATTCAAAATTCAAGCCTGTAGAGTTCAGAACACGATGTTAGTTAGATTAAATCTCTAAGAAGTCAATAAAATAGATCCTGGAGTTGTATGGGAATATATCTGAAACGTTAGGGTCCCATGTAAATACCGCCTTACACTCTCGGGGCCGTGTTCTAACAGTGAAAACTGACTTTCAAACACTTCTGAAATAACGAATATACGGTTGCCATATATAATTCCTGTTCATTCTGTTATTTAAAAGAAACCTGGTTACAACCCTTTAAAATAGATTCTATAGACCTTAGAACACAATGTCAGTTGGACAGAACCTTTAAGAAATCAAAATAATAGGACCTTCTTTTGTGTAGTAAGGTATCTGAAGAGCTGAGAAAACAAGTAAGTGGAGCCTTACTCTCTGTGGGGCCATGTTCCAAAACTGAAAGCCATCATAGAAACAGCTGTTTAGTCACGAGGATACTGATTACATTTGTATTTATGGGAAAAAACTTGGCGTTTTGAAAAAACGCCACATAAAATTCTTCAAAATACGAGCCTGTAGAGTTCAGAACACGATGTTAGTTAGATTAAATCTCTAAGAATTCAAAAAAATAGATCATGGAATTGTAAGAGAATATATCTGAAACGCTAGGTTTCCATGGAAATACAGCCTTACTGTGGACGGGGCCGTGTTCTAACAGTGAAAACTGACTTTCAAACAGTTCAGATATGACGAATATACGGTTTCCATTTATAATTCTTGTTACATCTGTTAGATATTTGAAACAAACCTGGTTACAACACTTTAAATTTCAATCTATACGTAGGAACACAATGTGAGTTGGACAGAACCTTTAAGAAATCAAAATAATAGGACCTTCTTGTGTGTAGTAAGGTATCTGAAAAGCTGAGAAAACAAGTAAGTACAGCCTTACTCTCTGTGGGGCCATGATCCAAAACTGAAAGCCGTCATAGAAACAGCTGTTTAGTCACGAGGATACTGATTACATTTGTATTTATGGGAAAAAACTTGGCGTTTTGAAAAAACGCCACATAAAATTCTTCAAAATACGAGCCTGTAGAGTTCAGAACACGATGTTAGTTAGATTAAATCGCTAAGAATTCAAAAAATTAGATCATGGAATTGTATGAGAATATATCTGAAACCCTAGGTTTGAATGGAAATACAGCCTTACTGTGGACGGGGCCGTGTTCTAACAGTGAAAACTGACTTTCAAACAGTTCAGATATGACGAATATACGGTTTCCATTTATAATTCTTGTTACATCTGTTAGATATTTGAAACAAACCTGGTTACAACACTTTAAATTTCAATCTATAGACGTTAGAACACAATGTGAGTTGGACAGAACCTTTAAGAAATCAAAATAATAGGACCTTCTTGTGTGTAGTAAGCTATCTGAAAAGCTGAGAAAACAAGTAAGTAGAGCCTTACACTCTGTGGGGCCATGATCCAAAACTGAAAGCCGTCATAGAAACAGCTGTTTAGTCACGAGGATACTGATTACATTTGTATTTATGGGAAAAAACTTGGCGTTTTGAAAAAACGCCACATAAAATTCTTCAAAATACGAGCCTGTAGAGTTCAGAACACGATGTTAGTTAGATTAAATCGCTAAGAATTCAAAAAATTAGATCATGGAATTGTATGAGAATATATCTGAAACGCTAGGTTTCCATGGAAATACAGCCTTACTGTGGACGGGGCCGTGTTCTAACAGTGAAAACTGACTTTCAAACACTTCAGAAATGACGAATATACGGTTTCCATTTATAATTCTTGTCAATCTGTTAGAAATTTAAAAGAAACCTGGTTACAAGACTTTAAATTCCAATCTATAGAACTTAGAACACAATGTGAGTTGGACAGAACCTTTAAGAAATCAAAATAATAGGACCTTCTTTTGTGTAGGAAGGTATGTGAAAAGTTCCAAAAACAACTAAGTAGAACCATACTCTCTGGGTGCCGTGTTAAAACACTGAAAGCTCTCAGAGAAACAGCTGTTTAGTCAAGAGGATACTAATTATAATTGTATTTCCGGGAAAAAACCCGGCATAAAAATCTTCAAAATTAAAACCTGTAAAGTTCAGAACACGATGTTAGTTAGATTAAATCTCTAAGAAGTCAATAAAATAGATCCTGGAGTTGTATGGGCATATATCTGAAACACTAGGCTTCCATGTAAATACAGCCTTACTGTAACTGGGCTTTGTGCTAGAGTGAAAACTGACTTTCAAACAAGTGGGAAATGACGATTTGACCGTTGCCATTTATAATTCCTGTTCAATCTGTTAGATATTGAAAAGAAACTTGGTTACAACAGTTAAATATTCAATCTGTAGACCTTAGAACACTATGTGAGTTGGACAGAACCTTTAAGAAATCAAAATAATAGAACCTTGTTTTGGGTAGGATGGTATCTGAAAAGCTCGGAAAATAAGTAAATAGAGACTTACTCTCTGTGGGGCCGTGTCCAAACACTGAAAGCCGTCATAGAAACTGTTGTTTAGTCAAGAGGATACCGATTACATTTGTATTTCCGGGAAAAAAACTTGTCGTTTTTAGAAAACCCGGCATATATATATTCAAAATTCAAGCCTGTAGAGTTCAGAACACGATGTTAGTTAGATTAAATCTCTAAGAAGTCAATAAAATAGATCCTGGAGTTGTATGGGAATATATCTGAAACGTTAGGGTCCCATGTAAATACCGCCTTACACTCTCGGGGCCGTGTTCTAACAGTGAAAACTGACTTTCAAACACTTCTGAAATAACGAATATACGGTTGCCATATATAATTCCTGTTCATTCAGTTATTTAAAAGAAACCTGGTTACAACCCTTTAAAATAGATTCTATAGACCTTAGAACACAATGTCAGTTGGACAGAACCTTTAAGAAATCAAAATAATAGGACCTTCTTTTGTGTAGTAAGGTATCTGAAGAGCTGAGAAAACAAGTAAGTGGAGCCTTACTCTCTGTGGGGCCATGATCCAAAACTGAAAGCCGTCATAGAAACAGCTGTTTAGTCACGAGGATACTGATTACATTTGTATTTATGGGAAAAAACTTGGCGTTTTTAAAACGCCACATAAAATTCTTCAAAATACGAGCCTGTAGAGTTCAGAACACGATGTTAGTTAGATTAAATCTCTAAGAATTCAAAAAAATAGATCATGGAATTGTAAGAGAATATATCTGAAACGCTAGGTTTCCATGGAAATACAGCCTTACTGTGGACGGGGCCGTGTTCTAACAGTGAAAACTGACTTTCAAACAGTTCAGATATGACGAATATACGGTTTCCATTTATAATTCTTGTTACATCTGTTAGATATTTGAAACAAACCTGGTTACAACACTTTAAATTTCAATCTATAGACGTAGGAACACAATGTGAGTTGGACAGAACCTTTAAGAAATCAAAATAATAGGACCTTCTTGTGTGTAGTAAGGTATCTGAAAAGCTGAGAAAACAAGTAAGTACAGCCTTACTCTCTGTGGGGCCATGATCCAAAACTGAAAGCCGTCATAGAAACAGCTGTTTAGTCACGAGGATACTGATTACATTTGTATTTATGGGAAAAAACTTGGCGTTTTGAAAAAACGCCACATAAAATTCTTCAAAATATGAGCCTGTAGAGTTCAGAACACGATGTTAGTTAGATTAAATCGCTAAGAATTCAAAAAATTAGATCATGGAATTGTATGAGAATATATCTGAAACGCTAGGTTTCCATGGAAATACAGCCTTACTGTGGACGGGGCCGTGTTCTAACAGTGAAAACTGACTTTCAAACACTTCAGAAATGACGAATATACGGTTTCCATTTATAATTCTTGTCAATCTGTTAGAAATTTAAAAGAAACCTGGTTACAAGACTTTAAATTCCAATCTATAGACCTTAGAACACAATGTGAGTTGGACAGAACCTTTAAGAAATCAAAATAATAGGACCTTCTTTTGTGTAGGAAGGTATTTGAAAAGTTCCAAAAACAACTAAGTAGAACCATACTCTCTGGGTGCCGTGTTCAAACACTGAAAGCTCTCAGAGAAACAGCTGTTTAGTCAAGAGGATACTAATTATAATTGTATTTCCGGGAAAAAACCCGGCATAAAAATCTTCAAAATTAAAACCTGTAAAGTTCAGAACACGATGTTAGTTAGATTAAATCTCTAAGAAGTCAATAAAATAGATCCTGGAGTTGTATGGGCATATATCTGAAACACTAGGCTTCCATGTAAATACAGCCTTACTGTAACTGGGCTTTGTGCTAGAGTGAAAACTGACTTTCAAACAAGTGGGAAATGACGATTTGACCGTTGCCATTTATAATTCCTGTTCAATCTGTTAGATATTGAAAAGAAACTTGGTTACAACAGTTAAAAATTCAATCTGTAGACCTTAGAACACTATGTGAGTTGGACAGAACCTTTAAGAAATCAAAATAATAGAACCTTGTTTTGGGTAGGATGATATCTGAAAAGCTCGGAAAATAAGTAAATAGAGACTTACTCTCTGTGGGGCCGTGTCCAAACACTGAAAGCCGTCATAGAAACTGTTGTTTAGTCAAGAGGATACCGATTACATTTGTATTTCCGGGAAAAAAACTTGTCGTTTTTAGAAAACCCGGCATATATATATTCAAAATTCAAGCCTGTAGAGTTCAGAACACGATGTTAGTTAGATTAAATCTCTAAGAAGTCAATAAAATAGATCCTGGAGTTGTATGGGAATATATCTGAAACGTTAGGGTCCCATGTAAATACCGCCTTACACTCTCGGGGTCGTGTTCTAACAGTGAAAACTGACTTTCAAACACTTCTGAAATAACGAATATACGGTTGCCATATATAATTCCTGTTCATTCTGTTATTTAAAAGAAACCTGGTTACAACCCTTTAAAATAGATTCTATAGACCTTAGAACACAATGTCAGTTGGACAGAACCTTTAAGAAATCAAAATAATAGGACCTTCTTTTGTGTAGTAAGGTATCTGAAGAGCTGAGAAAACAAGTAAGTGGAGCCTTACTCTCTGTGGGGCCATGATCCAAAACTGAAAGCCGTCATAGAAACAGCTGTTTAGTCACGAGGATACTGATTACATTTGTATTTATGGGAAAAAACTTGGCGTTTTTAAAAAACGCCACATAAAATTCTTCAAAATACGAGCCTGTAGAGTTCAGAACACGATGTTAGTTAGATTAAATCTCTAAGAATTCAAAAAAATAGATCATGGAATTGTAAGAGAATATATCTGAAACGCTAGGTTTCCATGGAAATACAGCCTTACTGTGGACGGGGCCGTGTTCTAACAGTGAAAACTGACTTTCAAACAGTTCAGATATGACGAATATACGGTTTCCATTTATAATTCTTGTTACATCTGTTAGATATTTGAAACAAACCTGGTTACAACACTTTAAATTTCAATCTATAGACGTAGGAACACAATGTGAGTTGGACAGAACCTTTAAGAAATCAAAATAATAGGACCTTCTTGTGTGTAGTAAGGTATCTGAAAAGCTGAGAAAACAAGTAAGTAGAGCCTTACTCTCTGTGGGGCCATGATCCAAAACTGAAAGCCGTCATCGAAACAGCTGTTTAGTCACGTGGATACTGATTACATTTGTATTTATGGGAAAAAACTTGGCGTTTTGAAAAAACGCCACATAAAATTAGTCAAAATATGAGCCTGTAGAGTTCAGAACACGATGTTAGTTAGATTAAATCGCTAAGAAGTCAATAAAATAGATCCTGGAGTTGTACGGGAATATACCTGAAACGTTAGGGTCCCATGTAAATAACGCCTTACACTCTCGGGGCCGTGTTCTAACAGTGAAAACTGACTTTCAAACACTTCTGAAATAACGAATATACGGTTGCCATATATAATTCCTGTTCAGTCTGTTATTTAAAAGAAACCTGGTTAAAACCCTTTAAAATAGATTCTATAGACCTTAGAACACAATGTCAGTTGGACAGAACCTTTAAGAAATCAAAATAATAGGACCTTCTTTTGTGTAGTAAGGTATCTGAAGAGCTGAGAAAACAAGTAAGTGGAGCCTTACTCTCTGTGGGGCCATGATCCAAAACTGAAAGCCGTCATACAAACAGCTGTTTAGTCACGAGGATACTGATTACATTTGTATTTATGGGAAAAAACTTGGCGTTTTGAAAAAACGCCACATAAAATTCTTCAAAATACGAGCCTGTAGAGTTCAGAACACGATGTTAGTTAGATTAAATCGCTAAGAATTCAAAATATTAGATCATGGAATTGTATGAGAATATATCTGAAACGCTAGGTTTCCATGGAAATACAGCCTTACTGTGGACGGGGCCGTGTTCTAACAGTGAAAACTGACTTTCAAACACTTCAGAAATGACGAATATACGGTTTCCATTTATAATTCTTGTCAATCTGTTAGAAATTTAAAAGAAACCTGGTTACAAGACTTTAAATTCCAATCTATAGAGCTTAGAACACAATGTGAGTTGGACAGAACCTTTAAGAAATCAAAATAATAGGACCTTCTTTGTGTAGGAAGGTATGTGAAAAGGTCCAAAAACAACTAAGTAGAACCATACTCTCTGGGTGCCGTGTTCAAACACTGAAAGCTCTCAGAGAAACAGCTGTTTAGTCAAGAGGATACTAATTATAATTGTATTTACGGGAAAAAACCCGGCATAAAAATCTTCAAAATTAAAACCTGTAAAGTTCAGAACACGATGTTAGTTAGATTAAATCTCTAAGAAGTCAATAAAATAGATCCAGGAGTTGTATGGGCATATATCTGAAACACTAGGCTTCCATGTAAATACAGCCTTACTGTAACTGGGCTTTGTGCTAGAGTGAAAACTGACTTTCAAACAAGTGGGAAATCACGATTTGACCGTTGCCATTTATAATTCCTGTTCAATCTGTTAGATATTGAAAAGAAACTTGGTTACAACAGTTAAAAATTCAATCTGTAGACCTTAGAACACTATGTGAGTTGGACAGAACCTTTAAGAAATCAAAATAATAGAACCTTGTTTTGGGTAGGATGGTATCTGAAAAGCTCGGAATATAAGTAAATAGAGACTTACTCTCTGTGGGGCCGTGTCCAAACACTGAAAGCCGTCATAGAAACTGTTGTTTAGTCAAGAGGATACCGATTACATTTGTATTTCCGGGAAAAAAACTTGTCGTTTTTAGAAAACCCGGCATATATATATTCAAAATTCAAGCCTGTAGAGTTCAGAACACGATGTTAGTTAGATTAAATCGCTAAGAAGTCAATAAAATAGATCCTGGAGTTGTACGGGAATATATCTGAAACGTTAGGGTCCCATGTAAATACCGCCTTACACTCTCGGGGCCGTGTTCTAACAGTGAAAACTGACTTTCAAACACTTCTGAAATAACGAATATACGGTTGCCATATATAATTCCTGTTCATTCTGTTATTTAAAAGAAACCTGGTTACAACCCTTTAAAATAGATTCCATAGACCTTAGAACACAATATGAGTTGGACAGAACATTTAAGAAATCAAAATAATAGGACCTTCTTTTGTGTAGTAGGGTATCTGAAAAGCTGAGAAAACAAGTAAGTAGAGCCTTACTCTCTGTGGGGCCATGATCCAAAACTGAAAGCCGTCATAGAAACAGCTGTTTAGTCACGAGGATACTGATTACATTTGTATTTATGGAAAAAACTTGGCGTTTTTAAAAAACGCCACATAAAATTCTTCAAAATACGAGCCTGTGGAGTTCAGAACACCATGTTAGTTAGATTAAATCTCTAAGAATTCAAAAAAATAGAACATGGAATTCTATGAGAATATATCTGAAACGCTAGGTCTCCATGGAAATACAGCCTTGCTGTGGACGGGGCCGTGTTCTAACAGTGAAAACTGACTTTCAAACAGTTCAGAAATGACGAATATACGGTTTCCATTTATAATTCTTGTTAAATCTGTTAGATATTTAAAAGAAACTTGGATACAAAACTTTAAATTTCAATCTATACACCTTAGACCACAATGTGAGTTGGACAGAACCTTTCAGAAATCAAAATAATAGGACCTTCTTTTGTGTAGGAAGGTATCTGAAAAGCTAAGAAAGCAGGTAAGTAGAGCCTTACTCTCTGTGGGGCCATGATCCAAAACTGAAAGCCGTCATAGAAACAGCTGTTTAGTCACGAGGATACTGATTACATTTGTATTTATGGGAAAAAACTTGGCGTTTTTAAAAAAGGCCACATAAAATTCTTCAAAATACGAGCCTGTGGAGTTCAGGACACGATGTTAGTTAGATTAAATCTCTAAGAATTCAAAAAAATAGAACATGGAATTGTATGAGAATATATCTGAAACGCTCGGTTTCCATGGAAATACAGCCTTACTGTGGACGGGGCCGTGTTCTAACATTTTAAAACTGACTTTCAAACAGTTCAGAAATGACGAATATACGGTTTCCATTTATAATTCTTGTTAAATCTGTTCGATATTTAAAAGAAACTTGGTTACAAAACTTTAAATTTCAATCTATAGACCTTAGACCACAATGTGAGTTGGACAGAACCTTTAAGAAATCAAAATAATAGGACCTTCTTTTGTGTAGGAAGGTATCTGAAAAGCTAAGAAATCAGGTAAGTAGAGTCTTACTGTCTGTGGGTCCATGATCCAAAACTGAAAGCCGTCATAGAAACAGCTGTTTAGTCACGAGGATACGGATTACATTTGTATTTATGGGAAAAAACTTGACGTTTTTAAAAAACGCCACATAAAATTCTTCAAAATATGAGCCTGTGGACTTCAGTACACCATGTTAGTTAGATTAAATCTCTAAGAATTCAAAAAAATAGAACATGGAATTCTATGAGAATATATCTGAAACGCTAGGTTTCCATGGAAATACAGCCTTGCTGTGGACGGGGCCGTGTTCTAACAGTGAAAACTGACTTTCAAACAGTTCAGAAATGACGAATATACGGTTTCCATTTATAATTCTTGTTAAATCTGTTAGATATTTAAAAGAAACTTGGTTACAAAACTTTAAATTTCAATCTATAGACCTTAGACCACAATGTGAGTTGGACAGAACCTTTAAGAAATCAAAATAATAGGACCTTCTTTTGTGTAGGAAGGTATCTGAAAAGCTAAGAAAGCAGGTAAGTAGAGTCTTACTGTCTGTGGGGCCATGATCCAAAACTGAAAGCCGTCATAGAAACAGCTGTTTAGTCACGAGGATACTGATTACATTTGTATTTATGGGAAAAAACTTGGCGTTTTTAAAAAAGGCCACATAAAATTCTTCAAAATATGAGCCTGTGGAGTTCAGAACACGATGTTAGTTAGATTAAATCTCTAAGAATTCAAAAAAATAGATCATGGAATTGTATGAGAATATATCTGAAACGCTCGGTTTCCATGGAAATTCAGCCTTACTGTGGACGGGGCCGTGTTCTAGCAGTGAAAACTGACTTTCAAACAGTTCAGAAACGACGAATATACGGTTTCCATGTATAATTCTTGTTAAATCTGTTCGATATTTAAAAGAAACTTGGTTGCAAAACTTTAAATTTCAATCTATAGACCTTAGACAACAATGTGAGTTGGACAGGACCTTTAAGAAATCAAAATAATAGGACCTTCTTTTGTGTAGGAAGGTATCTGAAAAGCTCCGAAACAAGTAAGTAGAACCTTACTCTCTGGGTGCCGTGTTCAAACACTGAAAGCTGTCAGAGAAACAGCTGTTTAGTCACGAGGATACTAATTCTAATTGTATTTCCGGGAAAAAACCCGGCATCAATAGCTGCAAAATTAAAACCTGTAGAGTTCAGAACACGATGTTAGTTAGATTAAATCTCTAAGAAGTCAATAAAATAGATCCTGGAGTTGTATGGGCATATATCTGAAACTCTAGGCTTCCATGTAAATACAGCCTTCCTGTAACTGGGCTTTGTGCTAGAGTGAAAACTGACTTTCAAACAAGTGGGAAATGACGAATTTACGGTTGCCATATATAATTCCTGTTCAATCTGTTAGATATTGAAAAGAAACTTGGTTACAACAGTTTAAAATTCAATCCATAGACCTTAGAACACTATGTGAGTTGGACTGAACCTTTTAAAAATCAAAATAATAGAATCTTGTTTGGTGTAGGATGGTATCTGAAAAGCTCGGAAAATAAGTAAATAGAGACATACTCTCTGTGGGGCCGTGTTCAAACACTGAAAGACGTCATAGAAACAGTTGTTTAGTCAAGAGGATACCGATTACATTTGTATTTCCGGGAAAAAACTTGTCGTTTTTAGAAAACCCGGCATATATATATTCAAAATTCAAGCCTGTAGAGTTCAGAAGACGATGTTAGTTAGATTAAATCTCTAAGAAGTCAATAAAATAGATCCTGGAGTTGTATGGGAATATATCAGAAAGGTTAGGGTCCACGTAAATACAGCTTTACACTATCGGGGCCGTGTTCTAACAGTGAAAACTGACTTTCAAACACTTCTAAAATAACGAATATACGGTTGCCATATATAATTCCTGTTCATTCTGTTATTTAAAAGAAACCTGGTTACAACCCTTTAAAATAGATTCCATAGACCTTAGAACACAATATGAGTTGGACAGAACCTTTAAGAAATCAAAATAATAGGACCTTCTTTTGTGTAGTAGGGTAACTGAAAAGCTGAGAAAACAAGTAAGTAGAGCCTTACTCTCTGTGGGGCCATGATCCAAAACTGAAAGCCGTCATAGAAACAGCTGTTTAGTCACGAGGATACTGATTACATTTGTATTTATGGAAAAAACTTGGCGTTTTGAAAAAACGCCACATAAAATTCTTCAAAATACGAGCCTGTGGAGTTCAGGACACGATGTTAGTTAGATTAAATCTCTAAGAATTCAAAAAAATAGACCATGGAATTGTATGAGAATATATCTGAAACGCTCGGTTTCCATGGAAATACAGCCTTACTGTGGACGGGGCCGTGTTCTAACATTTTAAAACTGACTTTCAAACAGTTCAGAAATGACGAATATACGGTTTCCATTTATAATTCTTGTTAAATCTGTTAGATATTTAAAAGAAACTTGGTTACAAAACTTTAAATTTCAATCTATAGACCTTAGACCACAATGTGAGTTGGACAGAACCTTTAAGAAATCAAAATAATAGGACCTTCTTTTGTGTAGGAAGGTATCTGAAAAGCTAAGAAAGCAGGTAAGTAGAGTCTTACTGTCTGTGGGGCCATGATCCAAAACTGAAAGCCGTCATAGAAACAGCTGTTTAGTCACGAGGATACTGATTACATTTGTATTTATGGGAAAAAACTTGGCGTTTTTAAAAAAGGCCACATAAAATTCTTCAAAATACGAGCCTGTGGAGTTCAGAACACGATGTTAGTTAGATTAAATCTCTAAGAATTCAAAAAAATAGATCATCGAATTGTATGAGAATATATCTGAAACGCTCGGTTTCCATGGAAATACAGCCTTACTGTGGACGGGGCCGTGTTCTAGCAGTGAAAACTGACTTTCAAACAGTTCAGAAAAGACGAATATACGGTTTCCATGTATAATTCTTGTTAAATCTGTTCGATATTTAAAAGAAACTTGGTTACAAAACTTTAAATTTCAATCTATAGACCTTAGACCACAATGTGAGTTGGACAGGACCTTTAAGAAATCAAAATAATAGGACCTTCTTTTGTGTAGGAAGGTATCTGAAAAGCTCCGAAACAAGTAAGTAGAACCTTACTCTCTGGGTGCCGTGTTCAAACACTGAAAGCTGTCAGAGAAACAGCTGTTTAGTCACGAGGATTCTAATTCTAATTGTATTTCCGGGAAAAAACCCGGCATCAATAGCTGCAAAATTAAAACCTGTAGAGTTCAGAACACGATGTTAGTTAGATTAAATCTCTAAGAAGTCAATAAAATAGATCCTGGAGTTGTATGGGCATATATCTGAAACTCTAGGCTTCCATGTAAATACAGCCTTCCTGTAACTGGGCTTTGTGCTAGAGTGAAAACTGACTTTCAAACAAGTGGGAAATGACGAATTTACGGTTGCCATATATAATTCCTGTTCAATCTGTTAGATATTGAAAAGAAACTTGGTTACAACAGTTTAAAATTCAATCCATAGACGTTAGAACACTATGTGAGTTGGACTGAACCTTTTAAAAATCAAAATAATAGAATCTTGTTTGGTGTAGGATGGTATCTGAAAAGCTCGGAAAATAAGTAAATAGAGACATACTCTCTGTGGGGCCGTGTTCAAACACTGAAAGACGTCATAGAAAAAGTTGTTTAGTCAAGAGGATAGAGATTACATTTGTATTTCCGGGAAAAAACATGTCGTTTTTAGAAAACCCGGCATATATATATTCAAAATTCAAGCCTGTAGAGTTCAGAACACGATGTTAGTTAGATTAAATCTCTAAGAAGTCAATAAAATAGATCCTGGAGTTGTATGGGAATATATCAGAAACGTTAGGGTCCATGTAAATAAAGCTTTACACTATCGGGGCCGTGTTCTAACAGTGAAAACTGACTTTCAAACACTTCTAAAATAACGAATATACGGTTGCCATATATAATTCCTGTTCATTCTGTTATTTAAAAGAAACCTGGTTACAACCCTTTAAAATAGATTCCATAGACCTTAGAACACAATATGAGTTGGACAGAACCTTCAAGAAATCAAAATAATAGGACCTTCTTTTGTGTAGTAGGGTATCTGAAAAGCTGAGAAAACAAGTAAGTAGAGCCTTACTCTCTGTGGGGCCATGATCCAAAACTGAAAGCCGTCATAGAAACAGCTGTTTAGTCACGAGGATACTGATTACATTTGTATTTATGGGAAAAAACTTGGCGTTTTTAAAAAACGCCACATAAAATTCTTCAAAATACGAGCCTGTGGAGTTCAGAACACGATGTTAGTTAGATTAAATCTCTAAGAATTCAAAAAAAATAGAACATGGAATTCTATGAGAATATATCTGAAACGCTAGGTTTCCATGGAAATACAGCCTTGCTGTGGACGGGGCCTTGTTCTAACAGTGAAAACTGACTTTCAAACAGTTCAGAAATGACGAATATACGGTTTCCATTTATAATTCTTGTTAAATCTGTTAGATATTTAAAAGAAACTTGGTTACAAAACTTTAAATCAATCTATAGACCTTAGACCACAATGTGAGTTGGACAGAACCTTTAAGAAATCAAAATAATAGGATCTTCTTTTGTGTAGTAGGGTATCTGAAAAGCTGAGAAAACAGGTAAGTAGAGCCTTACTCTCTGGGTGCCGTGTTCAAACACTGAAAGCTGTCAGAGAAACAGCAGTTAGGTCACTAGGATACTAATTATAATTGTATTTCCGGGAAAAAACCCGGCATCAATAGCTTCATAATTAAAATCTGTAGAGTTCAGAACACGGTGTTAGTTAGATTAAATCTCTAAGAAGTCATTAAATAGATCCTGGAGTTGTATGGGCATATATCTGAAACTCTAGGCTTCTATGTAAATACAGCCTTCCTGTAACTGGGCTTTGTGCTAGAGTGAAAACTGACGTTCAAACAAGTGGGAAATGACGAATTTACGGTTGCCATATATAATTCCTGTTCAATCTGTTAGATATTGAAAAGAAACTTGGTTACAAGAGTTTAAAATTCAATCCATAGACCTTAGAACACTATGTGAGTTGGACTGAACCTTTTAGAAATCAAAATAATGGAATCTTGTTTGGTGTAGGATGGTATCTGAAAAGCTCGGAAAATAAGTAAATAGAGACATACTCTCTGTGGGGCCTTGTTCAAACACTGAAAGACGTCATAGAAACAGTTGTTTAGTCAAGAGGATACCGATTACATTTGTATTTCCGGGAAAAAACTTGTCGTTTTTAGAAAACCCGGCATATATATATTCAAAATTCAAGCCTGTAGAGTTCAGAACACGATGTTAGTTAGATTAAATCTCTAAGAAGTCAATAAAATAGATCCTGGAGTTGTATGGGAATATATCAGAAACGTTAGGGTCCATGTAAATACAGCTTTACACTATCGGGGCCGTGTTCTAACAGTGAAAACTGACTTTCAAACACTTCTAAAATAACGAATATACGGTTGCCATATATAATTCCTGTTCATTCTGTTATTTAAAAGAAACCTGGTTACAACCCTTTAAAATAGATTCTATAGACCTTAGAACACAATATGAGTTGGACAGAACCCTTAAGAAATCAAAATAATAGGACCTTCTTTTGTGTAGTAGGGTATCTGAAAAGCTGAGAAAATAAGTAAGTATAGCCTTACTCTCTGTGGGGCCATGATCCAAAACTGAAAGCCGTCATAGAAACAGCTGTTTAGTCACGAGGATACTGATTACATTTGTATTTATGGGAAAAAACTTGGCGATTTGAAAAAAGGCCACATAAAATTCTTCAAAATACGAGCCTGTGGAGTTCAGAACACGATGTTAGTTAGATTAAATCTCTAAGAATTCAAAAAATAGAACATGAAATTCTATGAGAATATATCTGAAACGCTAGGTTTCCATGCAAATACAGCCTTGCTGTGGACGGTGCCGTGTTCTAACAGTGAAAACTGACTTTCAAACAGTTCAGAAATGACGAATATACGGTTTCCATGTATAATTCTTGTTAAATCTGTTAGATATTTAAAAGAAACTTGGTTACAAAACTTTAAATTTCAATCTATAGACCTTAGACCACAATGTGAGTTGGACAGAACCTTTAAGAAATCAAAATAATAGGACCTTCTTTTGTGTAGGAAGGTATCTGAAAAGCTAAGAAAGCAGGTAAGTTGAGTCTTACTCTCTGTGGGGCCATGATCCAAAACTGAAAGCCGTCATAGAAACAGCTGTTTAGTCACGAGGATACTGATTACATTTGTATTTATGGGAAAAAACTTGGCGTTTTTAAAAAAGGCCACATAAAATTCTTCAAAATACGAGCCTGTAGATTTCAGAACACGATGTTAGTTAGATTCAATCTCTAAGAATTCAAAAAAATAGATCATGGAATTGTATGAGAATATATCTGAAACGCTCGGTTTCCATGGAAATACAGCCTTACTGTGGACGGGGCCGTGTTCTAACATTTTAAAACTGACTTTCAAACAGTTCAGAAATGACGAATATACGGTTTTTATTCATAATTCTGGTTAAATCTGATAGATATTTAAAAGAAACTTGGTTACAAAACTTTAAATTTCAATCTATAGACCTTAGACCACAATGTGAGTTGGACAGAACCTTTAAGAAATCAAAAAAATAGGACCTTCTTTTGTTAGGAAGGTATCTGAAAAGCTCCGAAAACAAGTAAGTAGAACCTTACTCTCTGGGTGCCGTGTTCAAACACTGAAAGCTGTCAGAGAAACAGCTGTTTAGTCACGAGGATACTAATTATAATTGTATTTCCGGGAAAAATCCGGCATGAATATCTTCAAAATTAAAACCTGTAGAGTTCAGAACACGATGTTAGTTAGATTAAATCTCTAAGAAGTCAATAAAATAGATCCTGGAGTTGTATGGGAATATATCAGAAACGTTAGGGTCCATGTAAATAGAGCTTTACACTATCGGGGCCGTGTTCTAACAGTGAAAACTGACTTTCAAACACTTCTAAAATAACGAATATACGGTTGCCATATGTAATTCCTGTTCATTCTGTTATTTAAAAGAAACCTGGTTACAACCCTTTAAAATAGATTTTATAGACCTTAGAACACAATATGAGTTGGACAGAACCTTTAAGAAATCAAAATAATAGGACCTTCTTTTGTGTAGTAGGGTATCTGAAAAGCTGAGAAAACAAGTAAGTAGAGCCTTACTCTCTGTGGGGCCATGATCCAAAACTGAAAGCCATCATAGAAACAGCTGTTTAGTCACGAGGATACTGATTACATTTGTATTCATGGGAAAAAACTTGGCGTTTTTAAAAAACGACACATAAAATTCTTCAAAATCTGAGCCTGTGGAGTTCAGAACACGATGTTAGTTAGATTAAATCTCTAAGAATTCAAACAAATAGAACATGGAATTCTATGAGAATATATCTGAAACGCTAGGTTTCCATGGAAATACAGCCTTGCTGTGGACGGGGCCGTGTTCTAACAGTGAAAACTGACTTTCAAACAGTTCAGAAATGAAGAATATACGGTTTCCATTTATAATTCTTGTCAAATCTGTTAGATATTTAAAAGAAACTTGGTTACAAAACTTTAAATTTCAATCTATAGACCTTAGACCACAATGTGAGTTGGACAGAACCTTTAAGAAATCAAAATAATAGGACCTTCTTTTGTGTAGGAAGGTATCTGAAAAGCTAAGAAAGCAGGTTAGTAGAGTCTTACTCTCTGTGGGGCCATGATCCAAAACTGAAAGCCGTCATAATAACAGCTGTTTAGTCAGGAGGATACTGATTACATTTGTATTTATGGGAAAAAACTTGGCGTTTTTAAAAAAGGCCACATAAAATTCTTCAAAATACGAGCCTGTAGAGTTCAGAACACGATGTTAGTTAGATTAAATCTCTAAGAATTCAAAAAAATAGATCATGGAATTGTATGAGAATATATCTGGACGCTCGGTTTCCATGGAAATACAGCCTTACTGTGGACGGGGCCGTGTTCTAACATTTTAAAACTGACTTTCAAACAGTTCAGAAATGACGAATATACGATTTCCATTTATAATTCTTGTTAAATCTGTTAGATATTTAAAAGAAACTTGGTTACAAAACTTTAAATTTCAATCTATAGACCTTAGACCACAATGTGAGTTGGACAGAACCTTTAAGAAATCAAAATAATAGGACATTCTTTTGTGTAGGAATGTATCTGAAAAGCTCCGAAACAAG
This sequence comes from Myotis yumanensis, assembly GCF_028538775.1. Lineage (NCBI taxonomy): Eukaryota > Metazoa > Chordata > Mammalia > Chiroptera > Vespertilionidae > Myotis > Myotis yumanensis. The sequence goes on along the minus strand of NW_027223772.1, from coordinate 18,671,954 downwards.
TAAGTAGAACCTTACTCTCTGGGTGCCGTGTTCAAACACTGAAAGCTGTCAGAGAAACAGCTGTTTAGTCACGAGGATACTAATTATAATTGTATTTCCGGGAAAAAACCTGGCATCAAAATCTCCAAAATTCAAGCCTGTAGAGTTCAGAACACGATGTTAGTTAGACTAAATCTCTAAGAAGTCAATAAAATAGATCCTGGAGTTGTATGGGAATATATCAGAAAGGTTAGGGTTCATGTAAATACAGCTTTACACTATCGGGGCGGTGTTCTAACAGTGAAAACTGACTTTCAAACACTTCTAAAATAACGAATATACGGTTGCCATATATAATTCCTGTTCATTCTGTTATTTAAAAGAAACCTGGTTACAACCCTTTAAAATAGATTCCATAGACCTTAGAACACAATATGAGTTGGACAGAACCTTTAAGAAATCAAAATAATAGGACCTTCTTTTGTGTAGTAGGGTATCTGAAAAGCTGAGAAAACAAGTAAGTAGAGCCTTACTCTCTGTGGGGCCATGATCCAAAACTGAAAGCTGTCATAGAAACAGCTGCTTAGTCACGAGGATACTGATTACATTTGTATTTATGGGAAAAAACTTGGCGTTTTTAAAAAACACCACATAAAATTCTTCAAAATACGAGTTGTGGAGTTCAGAACACCATGTTAGTTAGATTAAATCTCTAAGAATTCAAAAAAAATAGAACATGGAATTCTATGAGAATATATCTGAAACGCTAGGTTTCCATGGAAATACAGCCTTGCTGTGGACGGGGCCGTGTTCTAACAGTGAAAACTGACTTTCAAACAGTTCAGAAATGACGAATATACGGTTTCCATTTATAATTTTTGTTAAATCTGTTCCATATTTAAAAGAAACTTGGTTACAAAACTTTAAATTTCAATCTATAGACCTTAGACCACAATGTGAGTTGGACAGAACCTTTAAGAAATCAAAATAATAGGACCTTCTTTTGTGTAGGAAGGTATCTGAAAAGCTAAGAAAGCAGGTAAGTAGAGTCTTACTCTCTGTGGGGCCATGATCCAAAACTGAAAGCCGTCAAAAAACAGCTGTTTAGTCACGAGGATACTGATTACATTTGTATTTATGGGAAAAAACTTGGCGTTTTTAAAAAAGGCTACATAAAATTCTTCAAAATTCGAGCCTGTAGAGTTCAGAACACGATGTTAGTTAGATTAAATCTCTAAGAATTCAAAAAAATAGATCATGGAATTGTATGAGAATATATCTGAAACGCTCGGTTTCCATGGAAATACAGCCTTACTGTGGACGGGGCCGAGTTCTAACAGTGAAAACTGACTTTCAAACAGTTCAGAAATGACGAATATACGGTTTCCATGTATAATTCTTGTTAAATCTGTTCGATATTTAAAAGAAACTTGGTTACAAAACTTTAAATTTCAATCTATAGACATTAGACCACAATGTGAGTTGGACAGAACCTTTAAGAAATCAAAATAATAGGACCTTCTCTTGTGTAGGAAGGTATCTGAAAAGCTCCGAAAAAAGTAAGTAGAACCTTACTCTCTGGGAGCCGTGTTCAAACACTGAAAGCTGTCAGAGAAACAGCTGTTTAGTCACGAGGATACTAATTATAATTGTATTTCCGGGAAAAAACCCGGCATCAAAATCTTCACAATTAAAACCTGTAGAGTTCAGAACACGATGTTAGTTAGATTAAATCTCTAAGAAGTCAATAAAATAGATCCTGGAGTTGTATGGGCATATATCTGAAACTCTAGGCTACCATGTAAATACAGCCTTACTGTAACTGGGCTTTGTGCTAGAGTGAAAACTGACTTTCAAACAAGTGGGAAATGACGAATTGACGGTTGCCATATATAATTCCTGTTCAATCTGTTAGATATTGAAAAGAAACTTGGTTACAACAGTTTAAAATTCAATCCATAGACCTTAGAACACTATGTGAGTTGGACTGAACCTTTTAGAAATCAAAATAATAGAATCTTGTTTGGTGTAGGATGGTATCTGAAAAGCTCGGAAAATAAGTAAATAGAGACATACTCTCTGTGGGGCCGTGTTCAAACACTGAAAGCCGTCATAGAAACAGTTGTTTAGTCAAGAGGATACCGATTACATTCGTATTTCCGGGAAAAAACTTGTCGTTTTTAGAAAACCCGGCATATATATATTCAAAATTCAAGCCTGTAGAGTTCAGAACACGATGTTAGTTAGACTAAATCTCTAAGAAGTCAATAAAATAGATCCTGGAGTTGTATGGGAATATATCAGAAAGGTTAGGGTTCATGTAAATACAGCTTTACACTATCGGGGCCGTGTTCTAACAGTGAAAACTGACTTTCAAACACTTCTAAAATAACGAATATACGGTTGCCATATATAATTCCTGTTCATTCTGTTATTTAAAAGAAACCTGGTTACAACCCTTTAAAATAGATTCCATAGACCTTAGAACACAATATGAGTTGGACAGAACCTTTAAGAAATCAAAATAATAGGACCTTCTTTTGTGTAGTAGGGTATCTGAAAAGCTGAGAAAACAAGTAAGTAGAGCCTTACTCTATGTGGGGCCATGATCCAAAACTGAAAGCCGTCATAGAAACAGCTGTTTAGTCACGAGGATACTGATTACATTTGTATTTATGGGAAAAAACTTGGTGTTTTTAAAAAACGCCACATAAAAGTCTTCAAAATACGAGCCTGTGGAGTTCAGAACACGATGTTAGTTAGATTAAATCTCTAAGAATTCAAAAAAAATAGAACATGGAATTCTATGAGAATATATCTGAAACGCTAGGTTTCCATGGAAATACAGCCTTGCTGTGGACGGGGCCGTGTTCTAACAGTGAAAACTGACTTTCAAACAGTTCAGAAATGAAGAATATACGGTTTCCATTTATAATTCTTGTTAAATCTGTTAGATATTTGAAACAAACCTGGTTACAACACTTTAAATTTCAATCTATAGACGTTAGAACACAATGTGAGTTGGACAGAACCTTTAAGAAATCAAAATAATAGGACCTTCTTGTGTGTAGTAAGGTATCTGAAAAGCTGAGAAAACAAGTAAGTAGAGCCTTACTCTCTGTGGGGCCATGATCCAAAACTGAAAGCCGTCAGAGAAACAGCTGTTTAGTCACGTGGATACTGATTACATTTGTATTTATGGGAAAAAACTTGGCGTTTTGAAAAAAAGCCACATAAAATTCTTCAAAATACGAGCCTGTAGAGTTCAGAACACGATGTTAGTTAGATTAAATCGCTAAGAATTCAAAAAATTAGATCATGGAATTGTAAGAGAATATATCTGAAACGCTAGGTTTCCATGGAAATACAGCCTTACTGTGGACGGGGCCGTGTTCTAACAGTGAAAACTGACTTTCAAACACTTCAGAAATGACGAATATACGGTTTCCATTTATAATTCTTGTCAAATCTGTTAGAAATTTAAAAGAAACCTGGTTACAAGACTTTAAATTTCAATCTATAGACCTTAGAACACAATGTGAGTTGGACAGAACCTTTAAGAAATCAAAATAATAGGACCTTCTTTTGTGTAGGAAGGTATGTGAAAAGGTCCAAAAACAACTAAGTAGAACCTTACTCTCTGGGTGCCGTGTTCAAACACTGAAAGCTCTCAGAGAAACAGCTGTTTAGTCACGAGGATACTAATTATAATTGTATTTCCGGGAAAAAACCCGGCATAAAAATCTTCAAAATTAAAACCTGTAAAGTTCAGAACACGATGTTAGTTAGATTAAATCTCTAAGAAGTCAATAAAATAGATCCAGGAGTTGTATGGGCATATATCTGAAACACTAGGCTTCCATGTAAATACAGCCTTACTGTAACTGGGCTTTGTGCTAGAGTGAAAACTGACTTTCAAACAAGTGGGAAATGACGATTTGACCGTTGCCATTTATAATTCCTGTTCAATCTGTTAGATATTGAAAAGAAACTTGGTTACAACAGTTAAAAATTCAATCTGTAGACCTTAGAACACTATGTGAGTTGGACAGAACCTTTAAGAAATCAAAATAATAGAACCTTGTTTTGGGTAGGATGGTATCTGAAAAGCTCGGAAAATAAGGAAATAGAGACTTACTCTCTTTGGGGCCGTGTTCAAACACTGAAAGCCGTCATAGAAACAGTTGTTTAGTCAAGAGGATACCGATTACATTTGTATTTCCGGGAAAAAACTTGTCGGTTTTAGAAAACCCGGCATATATATATTCAAAATTCAAGCCGGTAGAGTTCAGAACACGATGTTAGTTAGATTAAATCTCTAAGAAGTCAATAAAATAGATCCTGGAGTTGTATGGAAATATATCAGAAAGGTTAGGGTCCATGTAAATACAGCTTTACACTATCGGGGCCGTGTTCTAACAGTGAAAACTGACTTTCAAACACTTCTGAAATAACGAATATACGGTTGCCATATATAATTCCTGTTCATTCTGTTATTTAAAAGAAACCTGGTTACAACCCTTTAAAATAGATTCTATAGACCTTGAACACAATGTCAGTTGGACAGAACCTTTAAGAAATCAAAATAATAGGACCTTCTTTTGTGTAGTAAGGTATCTGAAGAGCTGAGAAAACAAGTAAGTGGAGCCTTACTCTCTGTGGGGCCATGATCCAAAACTGAAAGCCGTCATAGAAACAGCTGTTTAGTCACGAGGATACTGATTACATTTGTATTTATGGGAAAAAACTTGGCGTTTTGAAAAAACGCCACATAAAATTCTTCAAAATACGAGCCTGTAGAGTTCAGAACATGATGTTAGTTAGATTAAATCCCTAAAAATTCAAAAAATTAGATCATGGAATTGTATGAGAATATATCTGAAACGCTAGGTTTCCATGGAAATACAGCCTTACTGTGGACGGGGCCGTGTTCTAACAGTGAAAACTGACTTTCAAACAGTTCAGATATGACGAATATACGGTTTCCATTTATAATTCTTGTTACATCTGTTAGATATTTGAAACAAACCTGGTTACAACACTTTAAATTTCAATCTATAGACGTTAGAACACAATGTGAGTTGGACAGAACCTTTAAGAAATCAAAATAATAGGACCTTCTTGTGTGTAGTAAGGTATCTGAAAAGCTGAGAAAACAAGTAAGTAGAGCCTTACTCTCTGTGGGGCCATGATCCAAAACTGAAAGCCGTCATAGAAACAGCTGTTTAGTCACGTGGATACTGATTACATTTGTATTTATGGGAAAAAACTTGGCGTTTTGGAAAAACGCCACATAAAATTCTTCAAAATACGAGCCTGTAGTGTTCAGAACACGATGTTAGTTAGATTAAATCGCTAAGAATTTAAAAAATTAGATCATGGAATTGTATGAGAATATATCTGAAACGCTAGGTTTCCATGGAAATACAGCCTTACTGTGGACGGGGCCGTGTTCTAACAGTGAAAACTGACTTTCAAACACTTCAGAAATGACGAATATACGGTTTCCATTTATAATTCTTGTCAATCTGTTAGAAATTTAAAAGAAACCTGGTTACAAGACTTTAAATTCCAATCTATAGACCTTAGAACACAATGTGAGTTGGACAGAACCTTTAAGAAATCAAAATAATAGGACCTTCTTTTGTGTAGGAAGGTATGTGAAAAGGTCCAAAAACAACTAAGTAGAACCTTACTCTCTGGGTGCCGTGTTCAAACACTGAAAGCTCTCAGAGAAACAGCTGTTTAGTCACGAGGTTACTAATTATAATTGTATTTCCGGGAAAAAACCCGGCATAAAAATCTTCAAAATTAAAACCTGTAAAGTTCAGAACACGATGTTAGTTAGATTAAATCTCTAAGAAGTCAATAAAATAGATCCAGGAGTTGTATGGGCATATATCTGAAACACTAGGCTTCCATGTAAATACAGCCTTACTGTAACTGGGCTTTGTGCTAGAGTGAAAACTGACTTTCAAACAAGTGGGAAATGACGATTTGACCGTTGCCATTTATAATTCCTGTTCAATCTGTTAGATATTGAAAAGAAACTTGGTTACAACAGTTAAATATTCAATCTGTAGACCTTAGAACACTATGTGAGTTGGACAGAACCTTTAAGAAATCAAAATAATAGAACCTTGTTTTGGGTAGGATGGTATCTGAAAAGCTCGGAAAATAAGGAAATAGAGACTTACTCTCTGTGGGGCCGTGTTCAAACACTGAAAGCCGTCATAGAAACAGTTGTTTAGTCAAGAGGATACCGATTACATTTGTATTTCCGGGAAAAAAACTTGTCGTTTTTAGAAAACCCGGCATATATATATTCAAAATTCAAGCCTGTAGAGTTCAGAACACGATGTTAGTTAGATTAAATCTCTAAGAAGTCAATAAAATAGATCCTGGAGTTGTATGGGAATATATCTGAAACGTTAGGGTCCCATGTAAATACCGCCTTACACTCTCGGGGCCGTGTTCTAACAGTGAAAACTGACTTTCAAACACTTCTGAAATAACGAATATACGGTTGCCATATATAATTCCTGTTCATTCTGTTATTTAAAAGAAACCTGGTTAAAACCCTTTAAAATAGATTCTATAGACCTTAGAACACAATGTCAGTTGGACAGAACCTTTAAGAAATCAAAATAATAGGACCTTCTTTTGTGTAGTAAGGTATCTGAAGAGCTGAGAAAACAAGTAAGTGGAGCCTTACTCTCTGTGGGGCCATGATCCAAAACTGAAAGCCGTCATAGAAACAGCTGTTTAGTCACGAGGATACTGATTACATTTGTATTTATGGGAAAAAACTTGGCGTTTTGAAAAAACGCCACATAAAATTCTTCAAAATACGAGCCTGTAGAGTTCAGAACATGATGTTAGTTAGATTAAATCCCTAAAAATTCAAAAAATTAGATCATGGAATTGTATGAGAATATATCTGAAACGCTAGGTTTCCATGGAAATACAGCCTTACTGTGGACGGGGCCGTGTTCTAACAGTGAAAACTGACTTTCAAACAGTTCAGATATGACGAATAAACGGTTTCCATTTATAATTCTAGTTAAATCTGTTAGATATTTGAAACAAACCTGGTTACAACACTTTAAATTTCAATCTATAGACGTTAGAACACAATGTGAGTTGGACAGAACCTTTAAGAAATCAAAATAATAGGACCTTCTTGTGTGTAGTAAGGTATCTGAAAAGCTGAGAAAACAAGTAAGTAGAGCCTTACTCTCTGTGGGGCCATGATCCAAAACTGAAAGCCGTCAGAGAAACAGCTGTTTAGTCACGTGGATACTGATTACATTTGTATTTATGGGAAAAAACTTGGCGTTTTGAAAAAACGCCACATAAAATTCTTCAAAATACGAGCCTGTAGAGTTCAGAACACGATGTTAGTTAGATTAAATCGCTAAGAATTCAAAAAATTAGATCATGGAATTGTATGAGAATATATCTGAAACGCTAGGTTTCCATGGAAATACAGCCTTACTGTGGACGGGGCCGTGTTCTAACAGTGAAAACTGACTTTCAAAAACTTCAGAAATGACGAATATACGGTTTCCATTTATAATTCTTGTTAAATCTGTTAGAAATTTAAAAGAAACCTGGTTACAAGACTTTAAATTTCAATCTGTAGACCTTAGAACAAAATGTGAGTTGGACAGAACCTTTAAGAAATCAAAATAATAGGACCTTCTTTTGTGTAGGAAGGTATGTGAAAAGGTCCAAAAACAACTAAGTAGAACCTTACTCTCTGGGTGCCGTGTTCAAACACTGAAAGTTCTCAGAGAAACAGCTGTGTAGTCACGAGGATACTAATTATAATTGTATTTCCGGGAAAAAACCCGGCATAAAATCTTCAAAATTAAAACCTGTAAAGTTCAGAACACGATGTTAGTTAGATTAAATCTCTAAGAAGTCAATAAAATAGATCCAGGAGTTGTATGGGCATATATCTGAAACACTAGGCTTCCATGTAAATACAGCCTTACTGTAACTGGGCTTTGTGCTAGAGTGAAAACTGACTTTCAAACAAGTGGGAAATGACGATTTGACCGTTGCCATTTATAATTCCTGTTCAATCTGTTAGATATTGAAAAGAAACTTGGTTACAACAGTTAAAAATTCAATCTGTAGACCTTAGAACACTATGTGAGTTGGACAGAACCTTTAAGAAATCAAAATAATAGAACCTTGTTTTGGGTAGGATGGTATCTGAAAAGCTCGGAAAATAAGTAAATAGAGACTTACTCTCTGTGGGGCCGTGTTCAAACACTGAAAGCCGTCATAGAAACAGTTGTTTAGTCAAGAGGATACCGATTACATTTGTATTTCCGGGAAAAAACTTGTCGTTTTTAGAAAACCCGGCATATATATATTCAAAATTCAAGCCTGTAGAGTTCAGAACACGATGTTAGTTAGATTAAATCTCTAAGAAGTCAATAAAATAGATCCTGGAGTTGTATGGGAATATATCTGAAACGTTAGGGTCCCATGTAAATACCGCCTTACACTCTCGGGGCCGTGTTCTAACAGTGAAAACTGACTTTCAAACACTTCTGAAATAACGAATATACGGTTGCCATATATAATTCCTGTTCATTCTGTTATTTAAAAGAAACCTGGTTACAACCCTTTAAAATAGATTCTATAGACCTTAGAACACAATGTCAGTTGGACAGAACCTTTAAGAAATCAAAATAATAGGACCTTCTTTTGTGTAGTAAGGTATCTGAAGAGCTGAGAAAACAAGTAAGTGGAGCCTTACTCTCTGTGGGGCCATGATCCAAAACTGAAAGCCGTCAAAGAAACAGCTGTTTAGTCACGAGGATACTGATTACATTTGTATTTATGGGAAAAAACTTGGCGTTTTGAAAAAACGCCACATAAAATTCTTCAAAATACGAGCCTGTAGAGTTCAGAACACGATGTTAGTTAGATTAAATCTCTAAGAATTCAAAAAAATAGATCATGGAATTGTAAGAGAATATATCTGAAACGCTAGGTTTCCATGGAAATACAGCTTTACTGTGGACGGGGCCGTGTTCTAACAGTGAAAACTGACTTTCAAACAGTTCAGATATGACGAATATACGGTTTCCATTTATAATTCTTGTTAAATCTGTTAGATATTTGAAACAAACCTGGTTACAACACTTTAAATTTCAATCTATAGACGTTAGAACACAATGTGAGTTGGACAGAACCTTTAAGAAATCAAAATAATAGGACCTTCTTGTGTGTAGTAAGGTATCTGAAAAGCTGAGAAAACAAGTAAGTAGAGCCTTACTCTCTGTGGGGCCATGATCCAAAACTGAAAGCCGTCAGAGAAACAGCTGTTTAGTCACGTGGATACTGATTACATTTGTATTTATGGGAAAAAACTTGGCGTTTTGAAAAAACGCCACATAAAATTCTTCAAAATACGAGCCTGTAGAGTTCAGAACACGATGTTAGTTAGATTAAATCGCTAAGAATTCAAAAAATTAGATCATGGAATTGTAAGAGAATATATCTGAAACGCTAGGTTTCCATGGAAATACAGCCTTACTGTGGACGGGGCCGTGTTCTAACAGTGAAAACTGACTTTCAAACACTTCAGAAATGACGAATATACGGTTTCCATTTATAATTCTTGTCAAATCTGTTAGAAATTTAAAAGAAACCTGGTTACAAGACTTTAAATTTCAATCTATAGACCTTAGAACACAATGTGAGTTGGACAGAACCTTTAAGAAATCAAAATAATAGGACCTTCTTTTGTGTAGGAAGGTATGTGAAAAGGTCCAAAAACAACTAAGTAGAACCTTACTCTCTGGGTGCCGTGTTCAAACACTGAAAGCTCTCAGAGAAACAGCTGTTTAGTCACGAGGATACTAATTATAATTGTATTTCCGGGAAAAAACCCGGCATAAAAATCTTCAAAATTAAAACCTGTAAAGTTCAGAACACGATGTTAGTTAGATTAAATCTCTAAGAAGTCAATAAAATAGATCCAGGAGTTGTATGGGCATATATCTGAAACACTAGGCTTCCATGTAAATACAGCCTTACTGTAACTGGGCTTTGTGCTAGAGTGAAAACTGACTTTCAAACAAGTGGGAAATGACGATTTGACCATTGCCATTTATAATTCCTCTTCAATCTGTTAGATATTGAAAAGAAACTTGGTTACAACAGTTAAAAATTCAATCTGTAGACCTTAGAACACTATGTGAGTTGGACAGAACCTTTAAGAAATCAAAATAATAGAACCTTGTTTTGGGTAGGATGGTATCTGAAAAGCTCGGAAAATAAGGAAATAGAGACTTACTCTCTTTGGGGCCGTGTTCAAACACTGAAAGCCGTCATAGAAACAGTTGTTTAGTCAAGAGGATACCGATTACATTTGTATTTCCGGGAAAAAACTTGTCGGTTTTAGAAAACCCGGCATATATATATTCAAAATTCAAGCCGGTAGAGTTCAGAACACGATGTTAGTTAGATTAAATCTCTAAGAAGTCAATAAAATAGATCCTGGAGTTGTATGGAAATATATCAGAAAGGTTAGGGTCCATGTAAATACAGCTTTACACTATCGGGGCCGTGTTCTAACAGTGAAAACTGACTTTCAAACACTTCTGAAATAACGAATATACGGTTGCCATATATAATTCCTGTTCATTCTGTTATTTAAAAGAAACCTGGTTACAACCCTTTAAAATAGATTCTATAGACCTTGAACACAATGTCAGTTGGACAGAACCTTTAAGAAATCAAAATAATAGGACCTTCTTTTGTGTAGTAAGGTATCTGAAGAGCTGAGAAAACAAGTAAGTGGAGCCTTACTCTCTGTGGGGCCATGATCCAAAACTGAAAGCCGTCATAGAAACAGCTGTTTAGTCACGAGGATACTGATTACATTTGTATTTATGGGAAAAAACTTGGCGTTTTGAAAAAACGCCACATAAAATTCTTCAAAATACGAGCCTGTAGAGTTCAGAACATGATGTTAGTTAGATTAAATCCCTAAAAATTCAAAAAATTAGATCATGGAATTGTATGAGAATATATCTGAAACGCTAGGTTTCCATGGAAATACAGCCTTACTGTGGACGGGGCCGTGTTCTAACAGTGAAAACTGACTTTCAAACAGTTCAGATATGACGAATATACGGTTTCCATTTATAATTCTTGTTACATCTGTTAGATATTTGAAACAAACCTGGTTACAACACTTTAAATTTCAATCTATAGACGTTAGAACACAATGTGAGTTGGACAGAACCTTTAAGAAATCAAAATAATAGGACCTTCTTGTGTGTAGTAAGGTATCTGAAAAGCTGAGAAAACAAGTAAGTAGAGCCTTACTCTCTGTGGGGCCATGATCCAAAACTGAAAGCCGTCATAGAAACAGCTGTTTAGTCACGTGGATACTGATTACATTTGTATTTATGGGAAAAAACTTGGCGTTTTGGAAAAACGCCACATAAAATTCTTCAAAATACGAGCCTGTAGTGTTCAGAACACGATGTTAGTTAGATTAAATCGCTAAGAATTCAAAAAATTAGATCATGGAATTGTATGAGAATATATCTGAAACGCTAGGTTTCCATGGAAATACAGCCTTACTGTGGACGGGGCCGTGTTCTAACAGTGAAAACTGACTTTCAAACACTTCAGAAATGACGAATATACGGTTTCCATTTATAATTCTTGTCAATCTGTTAGAAATTTAAAAGAAACCTGGTTACAAGACTTTAAATTCCAATCTATAGACCTTAGAACACAATGTGAGTTGGAGAGAACCTTTAAGAAATCAAAATAATAGGACCTTCTTTTGTGTAGGAAGGTATGTGAAAAGGTCCAAAAACAACTAAGTAGAACCTTACTCTCTGGGTGCCGTGTTCAAACACTGAAAGCTCTCAGAGAAACAGCTGTTTAGTCACGAGGTTACTAATTATAATTGTATTTCCGGGAAAAAACCCGGCATAAAAATCTTCAAAATTAAAACCTGTAAAGTTCAGAACACGATGTTAGTTAGATTAAATCTCTAAGAAGTCAATAAAATAGATCCAGGAGTTGTATGGGCATATATCTGAAACACTAGGCTTCCATGTAAATACAGCCTTACTGTAACTGGGCTTTGTGCTAGAGTGAAAACTGACTTTCAAACAAGTGGGAAATGACGATTTGACCGTTGCCATTTATAATTCCTGTTCAATCTGTTAGATATTGAAAAGAAACTTGGTTACAACAGTTAACAATTCAATCTGTAGACCTTAGAACACTATGTGAGTTGGACAGAACCTTTAAGAAATCAAAATAATAGAACCTTGTTTTGGGTAGGATGGTATCTGAAAAGCTCGGAAAATAAGGAAATAGAGACTTACTCTCTGTGGGGCCGTGTTCAAACACTGAAAGCCGTCATAGAAACAGTTGTTTAGTCAAGAGGATACCGATTACATTTGTATTTCCGGGAAAAAAACTTGTCGTTTTTAGAAAACCCGGCATATATATATTCAAAATTCAAGCCTGTAGAGTTCAGAACACGATGTTAGTTAGATTAAATCTCTAAGAAGTCAATAAAATAGATCCTGGAGTTGTATGGGAATATATCTGAAACGTTAGGGTCCCATGTAAATACCGCCTTACACTCTCGGGGCCGTGTTCTAACAGTGAAAACTGACTTTCAAACACTTCTGAAATAACGAATATACGGTTGCCATATATAATTCCTGTTCATTCTGTTATTTAAAAGAAACCTGGTTAAAACCCTTTAAAATAGATTCTATAGACCTTAGAACACAATGTCAGTTGGACAGAACCTTTAAGAAATCAAAATAATAGGACCTTCTTGTGTGTAGTAAGGTATCTGAAAAGCTGAGAAAACAAGTAAGTAGAGCCTTACTCTCTGTGGGGCCATGATCCAAAACTGAAAGCCGTCATAGAAACAGCTGTTTAGTCACGTGGATACTGATTACATTTGTATTTATGGGAAAAAACTTGGCGTTTTGGAAAAACGCCACATAAAATTCTTCAAAATACGAGCCTGTAGTGTTCAGAACACGATGTTAGTTAGATTAAATCGCTAAGAATTCAAAAAATTAGATCATGGAATTGTATGAGAATATATCTGAAACGCTAGGTTTCCATGGAAATACAGCCTTACTGTGGACGGGGCCGTGTTCTAACAGTGAAAACTGACTTTCAAACACTTCAGAAATGACGAATATACGGTTTCCATTTATAATTCTTGTCAATCTGTTAGAAATTTAAAAGAAACCTGGTTACAAGACTTTAAATTCCAATCTATAGACCTTAGAACACAATGTGAGTTGGACAGAACCTTTAAGAAATCAAAATAATAGGACCTTCTTTTGTGTAGGAAGGTATGTGAAAAGGTCCAAAAACAACTAAGTAGAACCTTACTCTCTGGGTGCCGTGTTCAAACACTGAAAGCTCTCAGAGAAACAGCTGTTTAGTCACGAGGTTACTAATTATAATTGTATTTCCGGGAAAAAACCCGGCATAAAAATCTTCAAAATTAAAACCTGTAAAGTTCAGAACACGATGTTAGTTAGATTAAATCTCTAAGAAGTCAATAAAATAGATCCAGGAGTTGTATGGGCATATATCTGAAACACTAGGCTTCCATGTAAATACAGCCTTACTGTAACTGGGCTTTGTGCTAGAGTGAAAACTGACTTTCAAACAAGTGGGAAATGACGATTTGACCGTTGCCATTTATAATTCCTGTTCAATCTGTTAGATATTGAAAAGAAACTTGGTTACAACAGTTAACAATTCAATCTGTAGACCTTAGAACACTATGTGAGTTGGACAGAACCTTTAAGAAATCAAAATAATAGAACCTTGTTTTGGGTAGGATGGTATCTGAAAAGCTCGGAAAATAAGGAAATAGAGACTTACTCTCTGTGGGGCCGTGTTCAAACACTGAAAGCCGTCATAGAAATAGTTGTTTAGTCAAGAGGATACCGATTACATTTGTATTTCCGGGAAAAAAACTTGTCGTTTTTAGAAAACCCGGCATATATATATTCAAAATTCAAGCCTGTAGAGTTCAGAACACGATGTTAGTTAGATTAAATCTCTAAGAAGTCAATAAAATAGATCCTGGAGTTGTATGGGAATATATCTGAAACGTTAGGGTCCCATGTAAATACCGCCTTACACTCTCGGGGCCGTGTTCTAACAGTGAAAACTGACTTTCAAACACTTCTGAAATAACGAATATACGGTTGCCATATATAATTCCTGTTCATTCTGTTATTTAAAAGAAACCTGGTTACAACCCTTTAAAATAGATTCTATAGACCTTAGAACACAATGTCAGTTGGACAGAACCTTTAAGAAATCAAAATAATAGGACCTTCTTTTGTGTAGTAAGGTATCTGAAGAGCTGAGAAAACAAGTAAGTGGAGCCTTACTCTCTGTGGGGCCATGATCCAAAACTGAAAGCCGTCATAGAAACAGCTGTTTAGTCACGAGGATACTGATTACATTTGTATTTATGGGAAAAAACTTGGCGTTTTGAAAAAACGCCACATAAAATTCTTCAAAATACGAGCCTGTAGAGTTCAGAACATGATGTTAGTTAGATTAAATCCCTAAAAATTCAAAAAATTAGATCATGGAATTGTATGAGAATATATCTGAAACGCTAGGTTTCCATGGAAATACAGCCTTACTGTGGACGGGGCCGTGTTCTAACAGTGAAAACTGACTTTCAAACAGTTCAGATATGACGAATATACGGTTTCCATTTATAATTCTTGTTACATCTGTTAGATATTTGAAACAAACCTGGTTACAACACTTTAAATTTCAATCTATAGACGTTAGAACACAATGTGAGTTGGACAGAACCTTTAAGAAATCAAAATAATAGGACCTTCTTGTGTGTAGTAAGGTATCTGAAAAGCTGAGAAAACAAGTAAGTAGAGCCTTACTCTCTGTGGGGCCATGATCCAAAACTGAAAGCCGTCAGAGAAACAGCTGTTTAGTCACGTGGATACTGATTACATTTGTATTTATGGGAAAAAACTTGGCGTTTTGAAAAAACGCCACATAAAATTCTTCAAAATACGAGCCTGTAGAGTTCAGAACACGATGTTAGTTAGATTAAATCGCTAAGAATTCAAAAAATTAGATCATGGAATTGTAAGAGAATATATCTGAAACGCTAGGTTTCCATGGAAATACAGCCTTACTGTGGACGGGGCCGTGTTCTAACAGTGAAAACTGACTTTCAAACACTTCAGAAATGACGAATATACGGTTTCCATTTATAATTCTTGTCAAATCTGTTAGAAATTTAAAAGAAACCTGGTTACAAGACTTTAAATTTCAATCTATAGACCTTAGAACACAATGTGAGTTGGACAGAACCTTTAAGAAATCAAAATAATAGGACCTTCTTTTGTGTAGGAAGGTATGTGAAAAGGTCCAAAAACAACTAAGTAGAACCTTACTCTCTGGGTGCCGTGTTCAAACACTGAAAGCTCTCAGAGAAACAGCTGTTTAGTCACGAGGATACTAATTATAATTGTATTTCCGGGAAAAAACCCGGCATAAAAATCTTCAAAATTAAAACCTGTAAAGTTCAGAACACGATGTTAGTTAGATTAAATCTCTAAGAAGTCAATAAAATAGATCCAGGAGTTGTATGGGCATATATCTGAAACACTAGGCTTCCATGTAAATACAGCCTTACTGTAACTGGGCTTTGTGCTAGAGTGAAAACTGACTTTCAAACAAGTGGGAAATGACGATTTGACCATTGCCATTTATAATTCCTGTTCAATCTGTTAGATATTGAAAAGAAACTTGGTTACAACAGTTAAAAATTCAATCTGTAGACCTTAGAACACTATGTGAGTTGGACAGAACCTTTAAGAAATCAAAATAATAGAACCTTGTTTTGGGTAGGATGGTATCTGAAAAGCTCGGAAAATAAGGAAATAGAGACTTACTCTCTTTGGGGCCGTGTTCAAACACTGAAAGCCGTCATAGAAACAGTTGTTTAGTCAAGAGGATACCGATTACATTTGTATTTCCGGGAAAAAACTTGTCGGTTTTAGAAAACCCGGCATATATATATTCAAAATTCAAGCCGGTAGAGTTCAGAACACGATGTTAGTTAGATTAAATCTCTAAGAAGTCAATAAAATAGATCCTGGAGTTGTATGGAAATATATCAGAAAGGTTAGGGTCCATGTAAATACAGCTTTACACTATCGGGGCCGTGTTCTAACAGTGAAAACTGACTTTCAAACACTTCTGAAATAACGAATATACGGTTGCCATATATAATTCCTGTTCATTCTGTTATTTAAAAGAAACCTGGTTACAACCCTTTAAAATAGATTCTATAGACCTTGAACACAATGTCAGTTGGACAGAACCTTTAAGAAATCAAAATAATAGGACCTTCTT
Organism: Myotis yumanensis; assembly: GCF_028538775.1. NCBI lineage: Eukaryota > Metazoa > Chordata > Mammalia > Chiroptera > Vespertilionidae > Myotis > Myotis yumanensis. The sequence goes on along the minus strand of NW_027223772.1, from coordinate 18,655,529 downwards.
TTGTGTAGTAAGGTATCTGAAGAGCTGAGAAAACAAGTAAGTGGAGCCTTACTCTCTGTGGGGCCATGATCCAAAACTGAAAGCCGTCATAGAAACAGCTGTTTAGTCACGAGGATACTGATTACATTTGTATTTATGGGAAAAAACTTGGCGTTTTGAAAAAACGCCACATAAAATTCTTCAAAATACGAGCCTGTAGAGTTCAGAACATGATGTTAGTTAGATTAAATCCCTAAAAATTCAAAAAATTAGATCATGGAATTGTATGAGAATATATCTGAAACGCTAGGTTTCCATGGAAATACAGCCTTACTGTGGACGGGGCCGTGTTCTAACAGTGAAAACTGACTTTCAAACAGTTCAGATATGACGAATATACGGTTTCCATTTATAATTCTTGTTACATCTGTTAGATATTTGAAACAAACCTGGTTACAACACTTTAAATTTCAATCTATAGACGTTAGAACACAATGTGAGTTGGACAGAACCTTTAAGAAATCAAAATAATAGGACCTTCTTGTGTGTAGTAAGGTATCTGAAAAGCTGAGAAAACAAGTAAGTAGAGCCTTACTCTCTGTGGGGCCATGATCCAAAACTGAAAGCCGTCATAGAAACAGCTGTTTAGTCACGTGGATACTGATTACATTTGTATTTATGGGAAAAAACTTGGCGTTTTGGAAAAACGCCACATAAAATTCTTCAAAATACGAGCCTGTAGTGTTCAGAACACGATGTTAGTTAGATTAAATCGCTAAGAATTCAAAAAATTAGATCATGGAATTGTATGAGAATATATCTGAAACGCTAGGTTTCCATGGAAATACAGCCTTACTGTGGACGGGGCCGTGTTCTAACAGTGAAAACTGACTTTCAAACACTTCAGAAATGACGAATATACGGTTTCCATTTATAATTCTTGTCAATCTGTTAGAAATTTAAAAGAAACCTGGTTACAAGACTTTAAATTCCAATCTATAGACCTTAGAACACAATGTGAGTTGGACAGAACCTTTAAGAAATCAAAATAATAGGACCTTCTTTTGTGTAGGAAGGTATGTGAAAAGGTCCAAAAACAACTAAGTAGAACCTTACTCTCTGGGTGCCGTGTTCAAACACTGAAAGCTCTCAGAGAAACAGCTGTTTAGTCACGAGGTTACTAATTATAATTGTATTTCCGGGAAAAAACCCGGCATAAAAATCTTCAAAATTAAAACCTGTAAAGTTCAGAACACGATGTTAGTTAGATTAAATCTCTAAGAAGTCAATAAAATAGATCCAGGAGTTGTATGGGCATATATCTGAAACACTAGGCTTCCATGTAAATACAGCCTTACTGTAACTGGGCTTTGTGCTAGAGTGAAAACTGACTTTCAAACAAGTGGGAAATGACGATTTGACCGTTGCCATTTATAATTCCTGTTCAATCTGTTAGATATTGAAAAGAAACTTGGTTACAACAGTTAACAATTCAATCTGTAGACCTTAGAACACTATGTGAGTTGGACAGAACCTTTAAGAAATCAAAATAATAGAACCTTGTTTTGGGTAGGATGGTATCTGAAAAGCTCGGAAAATAAGGAAATAGAGACTTACTCTCTGTGGGGCCGTGTTCAAACACTGAAAGCCGTCATAGAAACAGTTGTTTAGTCAAGAGGATACCGATTACATTTGTATTTCCGGGAAAAAAACTTGTCGTTTTTAGAAAACCCGGCATATATATATTCAAAATTCAAGCCTGTAGAGTTCAGAACACGATGTTAGTTAGATTAAATCTCTAAGAAGTCAATAAAATAGATCCTGGAGTTGTATGGGAATATATCTGAAACGTTAGGGTCCCATGTAAATACCGCCTTACACTCTCGGGGCCGTGTTCTAACAGTGAAAACTGACTTTCAAACACTTCTGAAATAACGAATATACGGTTGCCATATATAATTCCTGTTCATTCTGTTATTTAAAAGAAACCTGGTTACAACCCTTTAAAATAGATTCTATAGACCTTAGAACACAATGTCAGTTGGACAGAACCTTTAAGAAATCAAAATAATAGGACCTTCTTTTGTGTAGTAAGGTATCTGAAGAGCTGAGAAAACAAGTAAGTGGAGCCTTACTCTCTGTGGGGCCATGATCCAAAACTGAAAGCCGTCATAGAAACAGCTGTTTAGTCACGAGGATACTGATTACATTTGTATTTATGGGAAAAAACTTGGCGTTTTGAAAAAACGCCACATAAAATTCTTCAAAATACGAGCCTGTAGAGTTCAGAACATGATGTTAGTTAGATTAAATCCCTAAAAATTCAAAAAATTAGATCATGGAATTGTATGAGAATATATCTGAAACGCTAGGTTTCCATGGAAATACAGCCTTACTGTGGACGGGGCCGTGTTCTAACAGTGAAAACTGACTTTCAAACAGTTCAGATATGACGAATATACGGTTTCCATTTATAATTCTTGTTACATCTGTTAGATATTTGAAACAAACCTGGTTACAACACTTTAAATTTCAATCTATAGACGTTAGAACACAATGTGAGTTGGACAGAACCTTTAAGAAATCAAAATAATAGGACCTTCTTGTGTGTAGTAAGGTATCTGAAAAGCTGAGAAAACAAGTAAGTAGAGCCTTACTCTCTGTGGGGCCATGATCCAAAACTGAAAGCCATCATAGAAACAGCTGTTTAGTCACGTGGATACTGATTACATTTGTATTTATGGGAAAAAACTTGGCGTTTTGAAAAAACGCCACATAAAATTCTTCAAAATACGAGCCTGTAGAGTTCAGAACACGATGTTAGTTAGATTAAATCGCTAAGAATTCAAAAAATTAGATCATGGAATTGTATGAGAATATATCTGAAACGCTAGGTTTCCATGGAAATACAGCCTTACTGTGGACGGGGCCGTGTTCTAACAGTGAAAACTGACTTTCAAACACTTCAGAAATGACGAATATACGGTTTCCATTTATAATTCTTGTCAATCTGTTAGAAATTTAAAAGAAACCTGGTTACAAGACTTTAAATTCCAATCTATAGACCTTAGAACACAATGTGAGTTGGACAGAACCTTTAAGAAATCAAAATAATAGGACCTTCTTTTGTGTAGGAAGGTATGTGAAAAGGTCCAAAAACAACTAAGTAGAACCTTACTCTCTGGGTGCCGTGTTCAAACACTGAAAGCTCTCAGAGAAACAGCTGTTTAGTCACGAGGTTACTAATTATAATTGTATTTCCAGGAAAAAACCCGGCATAAAAATCTTCAAAATTAAAACCTGTAAAGTTCAGAACACGATGTTAGTTAGATTAAATCTCTAAGAAGTCAATAAAATAGATCCAGGAGTTGTATGGGCATATATCTGAAACACTAGGCTTCCATGTAAATACAGCCTTACTGTAACTGGGCTTTGTGCTAGAGTGAAAACTGACTTTCAAACAAGTGGGAAATGACGATTTGACCGTTGCCATTTATAATTCCTGTTCAATCTGTTAGATATTGAAAAGAAACTTGGTTACAACAGTTAACAATTCAATCTGTAGACCTTAGAACACTATGTGAGTTGGACAGAACCTTTAAGAAATCAAAATAATAGAACCTTGTTTTGGGTAGGATGGTATCTGAAAAGCTCGGAAAATAAGGAAATAGAGACTTACTCTCTGTGGGGCCGTGTTCAAACACTGAAAGCCGTCATAGAAACTGTTGTTTAGTCAAGAGGATACCGATTACATTTGTATTTCCGGGAAAAAAATTGTCGTTTTTAGAAAACCCGGCATATATATATTCAAAATTCAAGCCTGTAGAGTTCAGAACACGATGTTAGTTAGATTAAATCTCTAAGAAGTCAATAAAATAGATCCTGGAGTTGTATGGGAATATATCTGAAACGTTAGGGTCCCATGTAAATACCGCCTTACACTCTCGGGGCCGTGTTCTAACAGTGAAAACTGACTTTCAAACACTTCTGAAATAACGAATATACGGTTGCCATATATAATTCCTGTTCATTCTGTTATTTAAAAGAAACCTGGTTAAAACCCTTTAAAATAGATTCTATAGACCTTAGAACACAATGTCAGTTGGACAGAACCTTTAAGAAATCAAAATAATAGGACCTTCTTTTGTGTAGTAAGGTATCTGAAGAGCTGAGAAAACAAGTAAGTGGAGCCTTACTCTCTGTGGGGCCATGATCCAAAACTGAAAGCCGTCATAGAAACAGCTGTTTAGTCACGAGGATACTGATTACATTTGTATTTATGGGAAAAAACTTGGCGTTTTGAAAAAACGCCACATAAAATTCTTCAAAATACGAGCCTGTAGAGTTCAGAACATGATGTTAGTTAGATTAAATCCCTAAAAATTCAAAAAATTAGATCATGGAATTGTATGAGAATATATCTGAAACGCTAGGTTTCCATGGAAATACAGCCTTACTGTGGACGGGGCCGTGTTCTAACAGTGAAAACTGACTTTCAAACAGTTCAGATATGACGAATATACGGTTTCCATTTATAATTCTTGTTACATCTGTTAGATATTTGAAACAAACCTGGTTACAACACTTTAAATTTCAATCTATAGACGTTAGAACACAATGTGAGTTGGACAGAACCTTTAAGAAATCAAAATAATAGGACCTTCTTGTGTGTAGTAAGGTATCTGAAAAGCTGAGAAAACAAGTAAGTAGAGCCTTACTCTCTGTGGGGCCATGATCCAAAACTGAAAGCCGTCATAGAAACAGCTGTTTAGTCACGTGGATACTGATTACATTTGTATTTATGGGAAAAAACTTGGCGTTTTGAAAAAACGCCACATAAAATTCTTCAAAATATGAGCCTGTAGTGTTCAGAACACGATGTTAGTTAGATTAAATCGCTAAGAATTCAAAAAATTAGATCATGGAATTGTATGAGAATATATCTGAAACGCTAGGTTTCCATGGAAATACAGCCTTACTGTGGACGGGGCCGTGTTCTAACAGTGAAAACTGACTTTCAAACACTTCAGAAATGACGAATATACGGTTTCCATTTATAATTCTTGTCAATCTGTTAGAAATTTAAAAGAAACCTGGTTACAAGACTTTAAATTCCAATCTATAGACCTTAGAACACAATGTGAGTTGGACAGAACCTTTAAGAAATCAAAATAATAGGACCTTCTTTTGTGTAGGAAGGTATGTGAAAAGGTCCAAAAACAACTAAGTAGAACCTTACTCTCTGGGTGCCGTGTTCAAACACTGAAAGCTCTCAGAGAAACAGCTGTTTAGTCACGAGGTTACTAATTATAATTGTATTTCCGGGAAAAAACCCGGCATAAAAATCTTCAAAATTAAAACCTGTAAAGTTCAGAACACGATGTTAGTTAGATTAAATCTCTAAGAAGTCAATAAAATAGATCCAGGAGTTGTATGGGCATATATCTGAAACACTAGGCTTCCATGTAAATACAGCCTTACTGTAACTGGGCTTTGTGCTAGAGTGAAAACTGAATTTCAAACAAGTGGGAAATGACGATTTGACCGTTGCCATTTATAATTCCTGTTCAGTCTGTTAGATATTGAAAAGAAACTTGGTTACAACAGTTAACAATTCAATCTGTAGACCTTAGAACACTATGTGAGTTGGACAGAACCTTTAAGAAATCAAAATAATAGAACCTTGTTTTGGGTAGGATGGTATCTGAAAAGCTCGGAAAATAAGGAAATAGAGACTTACTCTCTGTGGGGCCGTGTTCAAACACTGAAAGCCGTCATAGAAACAGTTGTTTAGTCAAGAGAATACCGATTACATTTGTATTTCCGGGAAAAAAACTTGTCGTTTTTAGAAAACCCGGCATATATATATTCAAAATTCAAGCCTGTAGAGTTCAGAACACGATGTTAGTTAGATTAAATCTCTAAGAAGTCAATAAAATAGATCCTGGAGTTGTATGGGAATATATCTGAAACGTTAGGGTCCCATGTAAATACCGCCTTACACTCTCGGGGCCGTGTTCTAACAGTGAAAACTGACTTTCAAACACTTCTGAAATAACGAATATACGGTTGCCATATATAATTCCTGTTCATTCTGTTATTTAAAAGAAACCTGGTTAAAACCCTTTAAAATAGATTCTATAGACCTTAGAACACAATGTCAGTTGGACAGAACCTTTAAGAAATCAAAATAATAGGACCTTCTTTTGTGTAGTAAGGTATCTGAAGAGCTGAGAAAACAAGTAAGTGGAGCCTTACTCTCTGTGGGGCCATGATCCAAAACTGAAAGCCGTCATAGAAACAGCTGTTTAGTCACGAGGATACTGATTACATTTGTATTTATGGGAAAAAACTTGGCGTTTTGAAAAAACGCCACATAAAATTCTTCAAAATACGAGCCTGTAGAGTTCAGAACATGATGTTAGTTAGATTAAATCCCTAAAAATTCAAAAAATTAGATCATGGAATTGTATGAGAATATATCTGAAACGCTAGGTTTCCATGGAAATACAGCCTTACTGTGGACGGGGCCGTGTTCTAACAGTGAAAACTGACTTTCAAACAGTTCAGATATGACGAATATACGGTTTCCATTTATAATTCTTGTTACATCTGTTAGATATTTGAAACAAACCTGGTTACAACACTTTAAATTTCAATCTATAGACGTTAGAACACAATGTGAGTTGGACAGAACCTTTAAGAAATCAAAATAATAGGACCTTCTTGTGTGTAGTAAGGTATCTGAAAAGCTGAGAAAACAAGTAAGTAGAGCCTTACTCTCTGTGGGGCCATGATCCAAAACTGAAAGCCGTCATAGAAACAGCTGTTTAGTCACGAGGATACTGATTACATTTGTATTTATGGGAAAAAACTTGGCGTTTTGAAAAAACGCCACATAAAATTCTTCAAAATACGAGCCTGTAGAGTTCAGAACACGATGTTAGTTAGATTAAATCGCTAAGAATTCAAAAAATTAGATCATGGAATTGTATGAGAATATATCTGAAACGCTAGGTTTCCATGGAAATACAGCCTTACTGTGGACGGGGCCGTGTTCTAACAGTGAAAACTGACTTTCAAACACTTCAGAAATGACGAATATACGGTTTCCATTTATAATTCTTGTCAATCTGTTAGAAATTTAAAAGAAACCTGGTTACAAGACTTTAAATTCCAATCTATAGACCTTAGAACACAATGTGAGTTGGACAGAACCTTTAAGAAATCAAAATAATAGGACCTTCTTTTGTGTAGGAAGGTATGTGAAAAGGTCCAAAAACAACTAAGTAGAACCTTACTCTCTGGGTGCCGTGTTCAAACACTGAAAGCTCTCAGAGAAACAGCTGTTTAGTCACGAGGTTACTAATTATAATTGTATTTCCGGGAAAAAACCCGGCATAAAAATCTTCAAAATTAAAACCTGTAAAGTTCAGAACACGATGTTAGTTAGATTAAATCTCTAAGAAGTCAATAAAATAGATCCAGGAGTTGTATGGGCATATATCTGAAACACTAGGCTTCCATGTAAATACAGCCTTACTGTAACTGGGCTTTGTGCTAGAGTGAAAACTGACTTTCAAACAAGTGGGAAATGACGATTTGACCGTTGCCATTTATAATTCCTGTTCAATCTGTTAGATATTGAAAAGAAACTTGGTTACAACAGTTAACAATTCAATCTGTAGACCTTAGAACACTATGTGAGTTGGACAGAACCTTTAAGAAATCAAAATAATAGAACCTTGTTTTGGGTAGGATGGTATCTGAAAAGCTCGGAAAATAAGGAAATAGAGACTTACTCTCTGTGGGGCCGTGTTCAAACACTGAAAGCCGTCATAGAAACTGTTGTTTAGTCAAGAGGATACGGATTACATTTGTATTTCCGGGAAAAAACTTGTCGTTTTTAGAAAACCCGGCATATATATATTCAAAATTCAAGCCGGTTGAGTTCAGAACACGATGTTAGTTAGATTAAATCTCTAAGAAGTCAATAAAATAGATCCTGGAGTTGTATGGGAATATATCTGAAACGTTAGGGTCCCATGTAAATACCGCCTTACACTCTCGGGGCCGTGTTCTAACAGTGAAAACTGACTTTCAAACACTTCTGAAATAACGAATATACGGTTGCCATATATAATTCCTGTTCATTCTGTTATTTAAAAGAAACCTGGTTACAACCCTTTAAAATAGATTCTATACACCTTAGAACACAATGTCAGTTGGACAGAACCTTTAAGAAATCAAAATAATAGGACCTTCTTTTGTGTAGTAAGGTATCTGAAGAGCTGAGAAAACAAGTAAGTGGAGCCTTACTCTCTGTGGGGCCATGATCCAAAACTGAAAGCCGTCAAAGAAACAGCTGTTTAGTCACGAGGATACTGATTACATTTGTATTTATGGGAAAAAACTTGGCGTTTTGAAAAAACGCCACATAAAATTCTTCAAAATACGAGCCTGTAGAGTTCAGAACACGATGTTAGTTAGATTAAATCTCTAAGAATTCAAAAAAATAGATCATGGAATTGTAAGAGAATATATCTGAAACGCTAGGTTTCCATGGAAATACAGCCTTACTGTGGACGGGGCCGTGTTCTAACAGTGAAAACTGACTTTCAAACAGTTCAGATATGACGAATATACGGTTTCCATTTATAATTCTAGTTAAATCTGTTAGATATTTGAAACAAACCTGGTTACAACACTTTAAATTTCAATCTATAGACGTTAGAACACAATGTGAGTTGGACAGAACCTTTAAGAAATCAAAATAATAGGACCTTCTTGTGTGTAGTAAGGTATCTGAAAAGCTGAGAAAACAAGTAAGTAGAGCCTTACTCTCTGTGGGGCCATGATCCAAAACTGAAAGCCGTCAGAGAAACAGCTGTTTAGTCACGTGGATACTGATTACATTTGTATTTATGGGAAAAAACTTGGCGTTTTGAAAAAACGCCACATAAAATTCTTCAAAATACGAGCCTGTAGAGTTCAGAACACGATGTTAGTTAGATTAAATCGCTAAGAATTCCAAAAATTAGATCATGGAATTGTATGAGAATATATCTGAAACGCTAGGTTTCCATGGAAATACAGCCTTACTGTGGACGGGGCCGTGTTCTAACAGTGAAAACTGACTTTCAAACACTTCAGAAATGACGAATATACGGTTTCCATATATAATTCTTGTTAAATCTGTTAGAAATTTAAAAGAAACCTGGTTACAAGACTTTAAATTTCAATCTATAGACCTTAGAACACAATGTGAGTTGGACAGAACCTTTAAGAAATCAAAATAATAGGACCTTCTTTTGTGTAGGAAGGTATGTGAAAAGGTCCAAAAACAACTAAGTAGAACCTTACTCTCTGGGTGCCGTGTTCAAACACTGAAAGCTCTCAGAGAAACAGCTGTTTAGTCACGAGGTTACTAATTATAATTGTATTTCCGGGAAAAAACCCGGCATAAAAATCTTCAAAATTAAAACCTGTAAAGTTCAGAACACGATGTTAGTTAGATTAAATCTCTAAGAAGTCAATAAAATAGATCCAGGAGTTGTATGGGCATATATCTGAAACACTAGGCTTCCATGTAAATACAGCCTTACTGTAACTGGGCTTTGTGCTAGAGTGAAAACTGACTTTCAAACAAGTGGGAAATGACGATTTGACCGTTGCCATTTATAATTCCTGTTCAATCTGTTAGATATTGAAAAGAAACTTGGTTACAACAGTTAACAATTCAATCTGTAGACCTTAGAACACTATGTGAGTTGGACAGAACCTTTAAGAAATCAAAATAATAGAACCTTGTTTTGGGTAGGATGGTATCTGAAAAGCTCGGAAAATAAGGAAATAGAGACTTACTCTCTGTGGGGCCGTGTTCAAACACTGAAAGCCGTCATAGAAACTGTTGTTTAGTCAAGAGGATACGGATTACATTTGTATTTCCGGGAAAAAACTTGTCGTTTTTAGAAAACCCGGCATATATATATTCAAAATTCAAGCCGGTAGAGTTCAGAACACGATGTTAGTTAGATTAAATCTCTAAGAAGTCAATAAAATAGATCCTGGAGTTGTATGGGAATATATCTGAAACGTTAGGGTCCCATGTAAATACCGCCTTACACTCTCGGGGCCGTGTTCTAACAGTGAAAACTGACTTTCAAACACTTCTGAAATAACGAATATACGGTTGCCATATATAATTCCTGTTCATTCTGTTATTTAAAAGAAACCTGGTTACAACCCTTTAAAATAGATTCTATAAACCTTAGAACACAATGTCAGTTGGACAGAACCTTTAAGAAATCAAAATAATAGGACCTTCTTTTGTGTAGTAAGGTATCTGAAGAGCTGAGAAAACAAGTAAGTGGAGCCTTACTCTCTGTGGGGCCATGATCCAAAACTGAAAGCCGTCAAAGAAACAGCTGTTTAGTCACGAGGATACTGATTACATTTGTATTTATCGGAAAAAACTTGGCGTTTTGAAAAAACGCCACATAAAATTCTTCAAAATACGAGCCTGTAGAGTTCAGAACACGATGTTAGTTAGATTAAATCTCTAAGAATTCAAAAAAATAGATCATGGAATTGTAAGAGAATATATCTGAAACGCTAGGTTTCCATGGAAATACAGCCTTACTGTGGACGGGGCCGTGTTCTAACAGTGAAAACTGACTTTCAAACAGTTCAGATATGACGAATATACGGTTTCCATTTATAATTCTAGTTAAATCTGTTAGATATTTGAAACAAACCTGGTTACAACACTTTAAATTTCAATCTATAGACGTTAGAACACAATGTGAGTTGGACAGAACCTTTAAGAAATCAAAATAATAGGACCTTCTTGTGTGTAGTAAGGTATCTGAAAAGCTGAGAAAACAAGTAAGTAGAGCCTTACTCTCTGTGGGGCCATGATCCAAAACTGAAAGCCGTCAGAGAAACAGCTGTTTAGTCACGTGGATACTGATTACATTTGTATTTATGGGAAAAAACTTGGCGTTTTGAAAAAACGCCACATAAAATTCTTCAAAATACGAGCCTGTAGAGTTCAGAACACGATGTTAGTTAGATTAAATCGCTAAGAATTCCAAAAATTAGATCATGGAATTGTATGAGAATATATCTGAAACGCTAGGTTTCCATGGAAATACAGCCTTACTGTGGACGGGGCCGTGTTCTAACAGTGAAAACTGACTTTCAAACACTACAGAAATGACGAATATACGGTTTCCATATATAATTCTTGTTAAATCTGTTAGAAATTTAAAAGAAACCTGGTTACAAGACTTTAAATTTCAATCTATAGACCTTAGAACACAATGTGAGTTGGACAGAACCTTTAAGAAATCAAAATAATAGGACCTTCTTTTGTGTAGGAAGGTATGTGAAAAGGTCCAAAAACAACTAAGTAGAACCTTACTCTCTGGGTGCCGTGTTCAAACACTGAAAGCTCTCAGAGAAACAGCTGTTTAGTCACGAGGATACTAATTATAATTGTATTTCCGGGAAAACCCGGCACAAAAATCTTCAAAACTAAAACCTGTAAAGTTCAGAACACGATGTTAGTTAGATTAAATCTCTAAGAAGTCAATAAAATAGATCCAGGAGTTGTATGGGCATATATCTGAAACACTAGGCTTCCATGTAAATACAGCCTTACTGTAACTGGGCTTTGTGCTAGAGTGAAAACTGACTTTCAAACAAGTGGGAAATGACGATTTGACCGTTGCCATTTATAATTCCTGTTCAATCTGTTAGATATTGAAAAGAAACTTGGTTACAACAGTTAAAAATTCAATCTGTAGACCTTAGAACACTATGTGAGTTGGACAGAACCTTTAAGAAATCAAAATAATAGAACCTTGTTTTGGGTAGGATGGTATCTGAAAAGCTCGGAAAATAAGTAAATAGAGACTTACTCTCTGTGAGGCCGTGTTCAAACACTGAAAGCCGTCATAGAAACTGTTGTTTAGTCAAGAGGATACCGATTACATTTGTATTTCCGGGAAAAAAACTTGTCGTTTTTAGAAAACCCGGCATATATATATTCAAAATTCAAGCCTGTAGAGTTCAGAACACGATGTTAGTTAGATTAAATCTCTAAGAAGTCAATAAAATAGATCCTGGAGTTGTATGGGAATATATCTGAAACGTTAGGGTCCCATGTAAATACCGCCTTACACTCTCGGGGCCGTGTTCTAACAGTGAAAACTGACTTTCAAACACTTCTGAAATAACGAATATACGGTTGCCATATATAATTCCTGTTCATTCTGTTATTTAAAAGAAACCTGGTTACAACCCTTTAAAATAGATTCTATAGACCTTAGAACACAATGTCAGTTGGACAGAACCTTTAAGAAATCAAAATAATAGGACCTTCTTTTGTGTAGTAAGGTATCTGAAGAGCTGAGAAAACAAGTAAGTGGAGCCTTACTCTCTGTGGGGCCATGATCCAAAACTGAAAGCCGTCATAGAAACAGCTGTTTAGTCACGAGGATACTGATTACATTTGTATTTATGGGAAAAAACTTGGCGTTTTGAAAAAACGCCACATAAAATTCTTCAAAATACGAGCCTGTAGAGTTCAGAACATGATGTTAGTTAGATTAAATCCCTAAAAATTCAAAAAATTAGATCATGGAATTGTATGAGAATATATCTGAAACGCTAGGTTTCCATGGAAATACAGCCTTACTGTGGACGGGGCCGTGTTCTAACAGTGAAAACTGACTTTCAAACAGTTCAGATATGACGAATATACGGTTTCCATTTATAATTCTTGTTACATCTGTTAGATATTTGAAACAAACCTGGTTACAACACTTTAAATTTCAATCTATAGACGTTAGAACACAATGTGAGTTGGACAGAACCTTTAAGAAATAAAAATAATAGGACCTTCTTGTGTGTAGTAAGGTATCTGAAAAGCTGAGAAAACAAGTAAGTAGAGCCTTACTCTCTGTGGGGCCATGATACAAAACTGAAAGCCGTCATAGAAACAGCTGTTTAGTCACGTGGATACTGATTACATTTGTATTTATGGGAAAAAACTTGGCGTTTTGAAAAAACGCCACATAAAATTCTTCAAAATACGAGCCTGTAGAGTTCAGAACACGATGTTAGTTAGATTAAATCGCTAAGAATTCAAAAAATTAGATCATGGAATTGTATGAGAATATATCTGAAACGCTAGGTTTCCATGGAAATACAGCCTTACTGTGGACGGGGCCGTGTTCTAACAGTGAAAACTGACTTTCAAACACTTCAGAAATGACGAATATACGGTTTCCATTTATAATTCTTGTCAATCTGTTAGAAATTTAAAAGAAACCTGGTTACAAGACTTTAAATTCCAATCTATAGACCTTAGAACACAATGTGAGTTGGACAGAACCTTTAAGAAATCAAAATAATAGGACCTTCTTTTGTGTAGGAAGGTATGTGAAAAGGTCCAAAAACAACTAAGTAGAACCTTACTCTCTGGGTGCCGTGTTCAAACACTGAAAGCTCTCAGAGAAACAGCTGTTTAGTCACGAGGATACTAATTATAATTGTATTTCCGGGAAAAAACCCGGCACAAAAATCTTCAAAACTAAAACCTGTAAAGTTCAGAACACGATGTTAGTTAGATTAAATCTCTAAGAAGTCAATAAAATAGATCCAGGAGTTGTATGGGCATATATCTGAAACACTAGGCTTCCATGTAAATACAGCCTTACTGTAACTGCGCTTTGTGCTAGAGTGAAAACTGACTTTCAAACAAGTGGGAAATGACGATTTGACCGTTGCCATTTATAATTCCTGTTCAATCTGTTAGATATTGAAAAGAAACTTGGTTACAACAGTTAAAAATTCAATCTGTAGACCTTAGAACACTATGTGAGTTGGACAGAACCTTTAAGAAATCAAAATAATAGAACCTTGTTTTGGGTAGGATGGTATCTGAAAAGCTCGGAAAATAAGTAAATAGAGACTTACTCTCTGTGAGGCCGTGTTCAAACACTGAAAGCCGTCATAGAAACTGTTGTTTAGTCAAGAGGATACCGATTACATTTGTATTTCCGGGAAAAAAACTTGTCGTTTTTAGAAAACCCGGCATATATATATTCAAAATTCAAGCCTGTAGAGTTCAGAACACGATGTTAGTTAGATTAAATCTCTAAGAAGTCAATAAAATAGATCCTGGAGTTGTATGGGAATATATCTGAAACGTTAGGGTCCCATGTAAATACCGCCTTACACTCTCGGGGCCGTGTTCTAACAGTGAAAACTGACTTTCAAACACTTGAAATAACGAATATACGGTTGCCATATATAATTCCTGTTCATTCTGTTATTTAAAAGAAACCTGGTTAAAACCCTTTATAATAGATTCTATAGACCTTAGAACACAATGTCAGTTGGACAGAACCTTTAAGAAATCAAAATAATAGGACCTTCTTTTGTGTAGTAAGGTATCTGAAGAGCTGAGAAAACAAGTAAGTGGAGCCTTACTCTCTGTGGGGCCATGATCCAAAACTGAAAGCCGTCATAGAAACAGCTGTTTAGTCACGAGGATACTGATTACATTTGTATTTATGGGAAAAAACTTGGCGTTTTGAAAAAACGCCACATAAAATTCTTCAAAATACGAGCCTGTAGAGTTCAGAACACGATGTTAGTTAGATTAAATCTCTAAGAATTCAAAAAAATAGATCATGGAATTGTAAGAGAATATATCTGAAACGCTAGGTTTCCATGGAAATACAGCCTTACTGTGGACGGGGCCGTGTTCTAACAGTGAAAACTGACTTTCAAACAGTTCAGATATGACGAATATACGGTTTCCATTTATAATTCTTGTTACATCTGTTAGATATTTGAAACAAACCTGGTTACAACACTTTAAATTTCAATCTATAGACGTTAGAACACAATGTGAGTTGGACAGAACCTTTAAGAAATCAAAATAATAGGACCTTCTTGTGTGTAGTAAGGTATCTGAAAAGCTGAGAAAACAAGTAAGTAGAGCCTTACTCTCTGTGGGGCCATGATCCAAAACTGAAAGCCGTCAAAGAAACAGCTGTTTAGTCACGTGGATACTGATTACATTTGTATTTATGGGAAAAAACTTGGCGTTTTAAAAAACCCCACATAAAATTCTTCAAAATACGAGCCTGTAGAGTTCAGAACACGATGTTAGTTAGATTAAATCGCTAAGAATTCAAAATATTAGATCATGGAATTGTATGAGAATATATCTGAAACGCTAGGTTTCCATGGAAATACAGCCTTACTGTGGACGGGGCCGTGTTCTAACTGTGAAAACTGACTTTCAAACACTTCAGAAATGACGAATATACGGTTTCCATTTATAATTCTTGTTATATCTCTTAGATATTTGAAACAAACCTGGTTACAAGACTTTAAATTCCAATCTATAGACCTTAGAACACAATGTGATTTGGACAGAACCTTTAAGAAATCAAAATAATAGGACCTTCTTTTGTGTAGGAAGTTATGTGAAAAGGTCCAAAAACAACTAAGTAGAACCTTACTCCCTGGGTGCCGTGTTCAAACACTGAAAGCTCTCAGAGAAACAGCTGTTTAGTCAAGAGGATACTAATTATAATTGTATTTCCGGGAAAAAACCCGGCATAAAAATCTTCAAAATTAAAACCTGTAAAGTTCAGAACACGATGTTAGTTAGATTAAATCTCTAAGAAGTCAATAAAATAGATCCAGGAGTTGTATGGGCATATATATGAAACACTAGGCTTCCATGTAAATACAGCCTTACTGTAACTGGGCTTTGTGCTAGAGTGAAAACTGACTTTCAAACAAGTGGGAAATGACGATTTGACCGTTGCCATTTATAATTCCTGTTCAATCTGTTAGATATTGAAAAGAAACTTGGTTACAACAGTTAAAAATTCAATCTGTAGACCTTAGAACACTATGTGAGTTGGACAGAACCTTTAAGAAATCAAAATAATAGAACCTTGTTTTGGGTAGGATGGTATCTGAATAGCTCGGAAAATAAGTAAATAGAGACTTACTCTCTGTGGGGCCGTGTTCAAACACTGAAAGCCGTCATAGAAACTGTTGTTTAATCAAGAGGATACCGATTACATTTGTATTTCCGGGAAAAAAACTTGTCGTTTTTAGAAAACCCGGCATATATATATTCAAAATTCAAGCCGGTAGAGTTCAGAACACGATGTTAGTTAGATTAAATCTCTAAGAAGTCAATAAAATAGATCCTGGAGTTGTATGGGAATATATCTGAAACGTTAGGGTCCCATGTAAATACCGCCTTACACTCTCGGGGCCGTGTTCTAACAGTGAAAACTGACTTTCAAACACTTCTGAAATAACGAATATACGGTTGCCATATATAATTCCTGTTCATTCTGTTATTTAAAAGAAACCTGGTTACAACCCTTTAAAATAGATTCTATAGACCTTAGAACACAATGTCAGTTGGACAGAACCTTTAAGAAATCAAAATAATAGGACCTTCTTTTGTGTAGTATGGTATCTGAAGAGCTGAGAAAACAAGTAAGTGGAGCCTTACTCTCTGTGGGGCCATGATCCAAAACTGAAAGCCGTCATAGAAACAGCTGTTTAGTCACGAGGATACTGATTACATTTGTATTTATGGGAAAAAACTTGGCGTTTTGAAAAAACGCCACATAAAATTCTTCAAAATACGAGCCTGTAGAGTTCAGAACACGATGTTAGTTAGATTAAATCTCTAAGAATTAAAAAAAATAGATCATGGAATTGTAAGAGAATATATCTGAAACGCTAGGTTTCCATGCAAATACAGCCTTACTGTGGACGGGGCCGTGTTCTAACAGTGAAAACTGACTTTCAAACAGTTCAGATATGACGAATATACGGTTTCCATTTATAATTCTTGTTACATCTGTTAGATATTTGAAACAAACCTGGTTACAACACTTTAAATTTCAATCTATAGACGTTAGAACACAATGTGAGTTGGACAGAACCTTTAAGAAATCAAAATAATAGGACCTTCTTGTGTGTAGTAAGGTATCTGAAAAGCTGAGAAAACAAGTAAGTAGAGCCTTACTCTCTGTGGGGCCATGATCCAAAACTGAAAGCCGTCATAGAAACAGCTGTTTAGTCACGTGGATACTGATTACATTTGTATTTATGGGAAAAAACTTGGCGTTTTGAAAAAACGCCACATAAAATTCTTCAAAATATGAGCCTGTAGAGTTCAGAACACGATGTTAGTTAGATTAAATCGCTAAGAAGTCAATAAAATAGATCCTGGAGTTGTACGGGAATATATCTGAAACGTTAGGGTCCCATGTAAATACCGCCTTACACTCTCGGGGCCGTGTTCTAACAGTGAAAACTGACTTTCAAACACTTCTGAAATAACGAATATACGGTTGCCATATATAATTCCTGTTCATTCTGTTATTTAAAAGAAACCTGGTTAAAACCCTTTAAAATAGATTCTATAGACCTTAGAACACAATGTCAGTTGGACAGAACCTTTAAGAAATCAAAATAATAGGACCTTCTTTTGTGTAGTAAGGTATCTGAAGAGCTGAGAAAACAAGTAAGTGGAGCCTTACTCTCTGTGGGGCCATGATCCAAAACTGAAAGCCGTCATAGAAACAGCTGTTTAGTCACGAGGATACGGATTACATTTGTATTTATGGGAAAAAACTTGGCGTTTTGAAAAAACGCCACATAAAATTCTTCAAAATACGAGCCTGTAGAGTTCAGAACACGATGTTAGTTAGATTAAATCTCTAAGAATTCAAAAAAATAGATCATGGAATTGTAAGAGAATATATCTGAAACGGTAGGTTTCCATGGAAATGCAGCCTTACTGTGGACGGGGCCGTGTTCTAACAGTGAAAACTGACTTTCAAACAGTTCAGATATGACGAATATACGGTTTCCATTTATAATTCTTGTTAAATCTGATAGATATTTGAAACAAACCTGGTTACAACACTTTAAATTTCAATCTATAGACGTTAGAACACAATGTGAGTTGGACAGAACCTTTAAGAAATCAAAATAATAGGACCTTCTTGTGTGTAGTAAGGTATCTGAAAAGCTGAGAAAACAAGTAAGTAGAGCCTTACTCTCTGTGGGGCCATGATCCAAAACTGAAAGCCGTCATAGAAACAGCTGTTTAGTCACGTGGATACTGATTACATTTGTATTTATGGGAAAAAACTTGGCGTTTTGAAAAAACGCCACATAAAATTCTTCAAAATACGAGCCTGTAGAGTTCAGAACACGATGTTAGTTAGATTAAATCGCTAAGAAGTCAATAAAATAGATCCTGGAGTTGTACGGGAATATATCTGAAACGTTAGGGTCCCATGTAAATACCGCCTTACACTCTCGGGGCCGTGTTCTAACAGTGAAAACTGACTTTCAAACACTTCTGAAATAACGAATATACGGTTGCCATATATAATTCCTGTTCATTCTGTTATTTAAAAGAAACCTGGTTAAAACCCTTTAAAATAGATTCTATAGACCTTAGAACACAATATCAGTTGGACAGAACCTTTAAGAAATCAAAATAATAGGACCTTCTTTTGTGTAGTAAGGTATCTGAAGAGCTGAGAAAACAAGTAAGTGGAGCCTTACTCTCTGTGGGGCCATGATCCAAAACTGAAAGCCGTCATAGAAACAGCTGTTTAGTCACGAGGATACTGATTACATTTGTATTTATGGGAAAAAACTTGGCGTTTTGAAAAAACGCCACATAAAATTCTTCAAAATACGAGCCTGTAGAGTTCAGAACACGATGTTAGTTAGATTAAATCGCTAAGAATTCAAAAAATTAGATCATGGAATTGTATGAGAATATATCTGAAACGCTAGGTTTCCATGGAAATACAGCCTTACTGTGGACGGGGCCGTGTTCTAACAGTGAAAACTGACTTTCAAACACTTCAGAAATGACGAATATACGGTTTCCATTTATAATTCTTGTCAATCTGTTAGAAATTTAAAAGAAACCTGGTTACAAGACTTTAAATTCCAATCTATAGACCTTAGAACACAATGTGATTTGGACAGAACCTTTAAGAAATCAAAATAATAGGACCTTCTTTTGTGTAGGAAGGTATGTGAAAAGGTCCAAAAACAACTAAGTAGAACCTTACTCCCTGGGTGCCGTGTTCAAACACTGAAAGCTCTCAGAGAAACAGCTGTTTAGTCAAGAGGATACTAATTATAATTGTATTTCCGGGAAAAAACCCGGCATAAAAATCTTCAAAATTAAAACCTGTAAAGTTCAGAACACGATGTTAGTTAGATTAAATCTCTAAGAAGTCAATAAAATAGATCCAGGAGTTGTATGGGCATATATCTGAAACACTAGGCTTCCATGTAAATACAGCCTTACTGTAACTGGGCTTTGTGCTAGAGTGAAAACTGACTTTCAAACAAGTGGGAAATGACGATTAGACCGTTGCCATTTATAATTCCTGTTCAATCTGTTAGATATTGAAAAGAAACTTGGTTACAACAGTTAAAAATTCAATCTGTAGACCTTAGAACACTATGTGAGTTGGACAGAACCTTTAAGAAATCAAAATAATAGAACCTTGTTTTGGGTAGGATGGTATCTGAATAGCTCGGAAAATAAGTAAATAGAGACTTACTCTCTGTGGGGCCGTGTTCAAACACTGAAAGCCGTCATAGAAACTGTTGTTTAGTCAAGAGGATACCGAATACATTTGTATTTCCGGGAAAAAAACTTGTCGTTTTTAGAAAACCCGGCATAAATATATTCAAAATTCAAGCCGGTAGAGTTCAGAACACGATGTTAGTTAGATTAAATCTCTAAGAAGTCAATAAAATAGATCCTGGAGTTGTATGGGAATATATCTGAAACGTTAGGGTCCCATGTAAATACCGCCTTACACTCTCGGGGCCGTGTTCTAACAGTGAAAACTGACTTTCAAACACTTCTGAAATAACGAATATACGGTTGCCATATATAATTCCTGTTCATTCTGTTATTTAAAAGAAACCTGGTTACAACCCTTTAAAATAGATTCTATAGACCTTAGAACACAATGTCAGTTGGACAGAACCTTTAAGAAATCAAAATAATAGGACCTTCTTTTGTGTAGTAAGGTATCTGAAGAGCTGAGAAAACAAGTATGTGGAGGCTTACTCTCTGTGGGGCCATGATCCAAAACTGAAAGCCGTCATAGAAACAGCTGTTTAGTCACGAGGATACTGATTACATTTGTATTTATGGGAAAAAACTTGGCGTTTTGAAAAAACGCCACATAAAATTCTTCAAAATACGAGCCTGTAGAGTTCAGAACACGATGTTAGTTAGATTAAATCTCTAAGAATTCAAAAAAATAGATCATGGAATTGTAAGAGAATATATCTGAAACGCTAGGTTTCCATGCAAATACAGCCTTACTGTGGACGGGGCCGTGTTCTAACAGTGAAAACTGACTTTCAAACAGTTCAGATATGACGAATATACGGTTTCCATTTATAATTCTTGTCACATCTGTTAGATATTTGAAACAAACCTGGTTACAACACTTTAAATTTCAATCTATAGACGTTAGAACACAATGTGAGTTGGACAGAACCTTTAAGAAATCAAAATAATAGGACCTTCTTGTGTGTAGTAAGGTATCTGAAAAGCTGAGAAAACAAGTAAGTAGAGCCTTACTCTCTGTGGGGCCATGATCCAAAACTGAAAGCCGTCATAGAAACAGCTGTTTAGTCACGTGGATACTGATTACATTTGTATTTATTGGAAAAAACTTGGCGTTTTGAAAAAACGCCACATAAAATTCTTCAAAATACGAGCCTGTAGAGTTCAGAACACGATGTTAGTTAGATTAAATCGCTAAAAATTCAAAAAATTAGATCATGGAATTGTATGAGAATATATCTGAAACACTAGGTTTCCATGGAAATACAGCCTTACTGTGGACGGGGCCGTGTTCTAACAGTGAAAACTGACTTTCAAACAGTTCAGATATGACGAATATACGGTTTCCATTTATAATTCTTGTTACATCTGTTAGATATTTGAAACAAACCTGGTTACAACACTTTAAATTTCAATCTATAGACGTTAGAACACAATGTGAGTTGGACAGAACCTTTAAGAAATCAAAATAATAGGACCTTCTTGTGTGTAGTAAGGTATCTGAAAAGCTGAGAAAAGAAGTAAGTAGAGCCTTACTCTCTGTGGGGCCATGATCCAAAAATGAAAGCCGTCATAGAAACAGCTGTTTAGTCACGAGGATACTGATTACATTTGTATTTATGGGAAAAAACTTGGCGTTTTGAAAAAACGCCACATAAAATTCTTCAAAATACGAGCCTGTAGAGTTCAGAAAACGATGTTAGTTAGATTAAATCGCTAAGAATTCAAAATATTAGATCATGGAATTGTATGAGAATATATCTGAAACGCTAGGTTTCCATGGAAATACAGCCTTACTGTGGACGGGGCCGTGTTCTAACAGTGAAAACTGACTTTCAAACACTTCAGAAATGACGAATATACGGTTTCCATTTATAATTCTTGTCAATCTGTTAGAAATTTAAAAGAAACCTGGTTACAAGACTTTAAATTCCAATCTATAGACCTTAGAACACAATGTGAGTTGGACAGAACCTTTAAGAAATCAAAATAATAGGACCTTCTTTTGTATAGGAAGGTATGTGAAAAGGTCCAAAAACAACTAAGTAGAACCTTACTCCCTGGGTGCCGTGTTCAAACACTGAAAGCTCTCAGAGAAACAGCTGTTTAGTCAAGAGGATACTAATTATAATTGTATTTCCGGGAAAAAACCCGGCATAAAAATCTTCAAAATTAAAACCTGTAAAGTTCAGAACACGATGTTAGTTAGATTAAATCTCTAAGAAGTCAATAAAATAGATCCAGGAGTTGTATGGGCATATATCTGAAACACTAGGCTTCCATGTAAATACAGCCTTACTGTAACTGGGCTTTGTGCTAGAGTGAAAACTGACTTTCAAACACTTCTGAAATAACGAATATACGGTTGCCATATATAATTCCTGTTCATTCTGTTATTTAAAAGAAACCTGGTTACAACCCTTTAAAATAGATTCTATAGACCTTAGAACACAATGTCAGTTGGACAGAACCTTTAAGAAATCAAAATAATAGGACCTTCTTTTGTGTAGTAAGGTATCTGAAGAGCTGAGAAAACAAGTAAGTGGAGCCTTACTCTCTGTGGGGCCATGATCCAAAACTGAAAGCCGTCAAAGAAACAGCTGTTTAGTCACGAGGATACTGATTACATTTGTATTTATGGGAAAAAACTTGGCGTTTTGAAAAAACGCCACATAAAATTCTTCAAAATACGAGCCTGTAGAGTTCAGAACACGATGTTAGTTAGATTAAATCTCTAAGAATTCAAAAAAATAGATCATGGAATTGTAAGAGAATATATCTGAAACGCTAGGTTTCCATGGAAATACAGCCTTACTGTGGACGGGGCCGTGTTCTAACAGTGAAAACTGACTTTCAAACAGTTCAGATATGACGAATATACGGTTTCCATTTATAATTCTTGTTACATCTGTTAGATATTTGAAACAAACCTGGTTACAACACTTTAAATTTCAATCTATAGACGTTAGAACACAATGTGAGTTGGACAGAACCTTTAAGAAATCAAAATAATAGGACCTTCTTTTGTGTAGGAAGGTATGTGAAAAGGTCCAAAAACAACTAAGTAGAACCTTACTCTCTGGGTGCCGTGTTCAAACACTGAAAGCTCTCAGAGAAACAGCTGTTTAGTCACGAGGATACTAATTATAATTGTATTTCCGGGAAAAAACCCGGCATAAAAATCTTCAAAATTAAAACCTGTAAAGTTCAGAACACGATGTTAGTTAGATTAAATCTCTAAGAAGTCAATAAAATAGATCCAGGAGTTGTATGGGCATATATCTGAAACACTAGGCTTCCATGTAAATACAGCCTTACTGTAACTGGGCTTTGTGCTAGAGTGAAAACTGACTTTCAAACAAGTGGGAAATGACGATTTGACCGTTGCCATTTATAATTCCTGTTCAATCTGTTAGATATTGAAAAGAAACTTGGTTACAACAGTTAAAATTTCAATCTGTAGACCTTAGAACACTATGTGAGTTGGACAGAACCTTTAAGAAATCAAAATAATAGAACCTTGTTTTGGGTAGGATGGTATCTGAAAAGCTCGGAAAATAAGTAAATAGAGACTTACTCTCTGTGGGGCCGTGTTCAAACACTGAAAGCCGTCATAGAAACAGTTGTTTAGTCAAGAGGATACCGATTACATTTGTATTTCCGGGAAAAAACTTGTCGTTTTTAGAAAACCCGGCATATATATATTCAAAATTCAAGCCTGTAGAGTTCAGAACACGATGTTAGTTAGATTAAATCTCTAAGAAGTCAATAAAATAGATCCTGGAGTTGTATGGGAATATATCTGAAACGTTAGGGTCCCATGTAAATACCGCCTTACACTCTCGGGGCCGTGTTCTAACAGTGAAAACTGACTTTCAAACACTTCTGAAATAACGAATATACGGTTCCCATATATAATTCCTGTTCATTCTGTTATTTAAAAGAAACCTGGTTACAACCCTTTAAAATAGATTCTATAGACCTTAGAACACAATGTCAGTTGGACAGAACCTTTACGAAATCAAAATAATAGGACCTTCTTTTGTGTAGTAAGGTATCTGAAGAGCTGAGAAAACAAGTAAGTGGAGCCTTACTCTCTGTGGGGCCATGATCCAAAACTGAAAGCCGTCAAAGAAACAGCTGTTTAGTCACGAGGATACTGATTACATTTGTATTTATGGGAAAAAACTTGGCGTTTTGAAAAAACGCCACATAAAATTCTTCAAAATACGAGCCTGTAGAGTTCAGAACACGATGTTAGTTAGATTAAATCTCTAAGAATTCAAAAAAATAGATCATGGAATTGTAAGAGAATATATCTGAAACGCTAGGTTTCCATGGAAATACAGCCTTACTGTGGACGGGGCCGTGTTCTAACAGTGAAAACTGACTTTCAAACAGTTCAGATATGACGAATATACGGTTTCCATTTATAATTCTTGTTAAATCTGTTAGATATTTGAAACAAACCTGGTTACAACACTTTAAATTTCAATCTATAGACGTTAGGACACAATGTGAGTTGGACAGAACCTTTAAGAAATCAAAATAATAGGACCTTCTTGTGTGTAGTAAGGTATCTGAAAAGCTGAGAAAACAAGTAAGTAGAGCCTTACTCTCTGTAGGGCCATGATCCAAAACTGAAAGCCGTCATAGAAACAGCTGTTTAGTCACGTGAATACTGATTACATTTGTATTTATGGGAAAAAACTTGGCGTTTTGAAAAAACGCCACATAAAATTCTTCAAAATACGAGCCTGTAGAGTTCAGAACACGATGTTAGTTAGATTAAATCGCTAAGAATTCAAAAAATTGGATCATGGAATTGTATGAGAATATATCTGAAACGCTAGGTTTCCATGGAAATACAGCCTTACTGTGGACGGGGCCGTGTTCTAACAGTGAAAACTGACTTTCAAACACTTCAGAAATGACGAATATACGGTTTCCATTTATAATTCTTGTCAAATCTGTTAGAAATTTAAAAGAAACCTGGTTACAAGGCTTTAAATTTCAATCTATAGACCTTAGAACACAATGTGAGTTGGACAGAACCTTTAAGAAATCAAAATAATAGGACCTTCTTTTGTGTAGGAAGGTATGTGAAAAGGTCCAAAAACAACTAAGTAGAACCTTACTGTCTGGGTGCCGTGTTCAAACACTGAAAGCTCTCAGAGAAACAGCTGTTTAGTCACGAGGATACTAATTATAATTGTATTTCCGGGAAAAAACCCGGCATAAAAATCTTCAAAATTAAAACCTGTAAAGTTCAGAACACGATGTTAGTTAGATTAAATCTCTAAGAAGTCAATAAAATAGATCCAAGAGTTGTATGGGCATATATCTGAAACACTAGGCTTCCATGTAAATACAGCCTTACTGTAACTGGGCTTTGTGCTAGAGTGAAAACTGACTTTCAAACAAGTGGGAAATGACGATTTGACCGTTGCCATTTATAATTCCTGTTCAATCTGTTAGATATTGAAAAGAAACTTGGTTACAACAGTTAAAAATTCAATCTGTAGACCTTAGAACACTATGTGAGTTGGACAGAACCTTTAAGAAATCAAAATAATAGAACCTTGTTTTGGGTAGGATGGTATCTGAAAAGCTCGGAAAATAAGTAAATAGAGACTTACTCTCTGTGGGGCCGTGTTCAAACACTGAAAGCCGTCATAGAAACAGTTGTTTAGTCAAGAGGATACCGATTACATTTGTATTTCCGGGAAAAAACTTGTCGTTTTTAGAAAACCCGGCATATATATATTCAAAATTCAAGCCGGTAGAGTTCAGAACACGATGTTAGTTAGATTAAATCTCTAAGAAGTCAATAAAATAGATCCTGGAGTTGTATGGGAATATATCTGAAACGTTAGGGTCCCATGTAAATACCGCCTTACACTCTCCGGGCCGTGTTCTAACAGTGAAAACTGACTTTCAAACACTTCTGAAATAACGAATATACGGTTGCCATATATAATTCCTGTTCATTCTGTTATTTAAAAGAAACCTGGTTACAACCCTTTAAAATAGATTCTATAGACCTTAGAACACAATGTCAGTTGGACAGAACCTTTAAGAAATCAAAATAATAGGACCTTCTTTTGTGTAGTAAGGTATCTGAAGAGCTGAGAAAACAAGTAAGTGGAGCCTTACTCTCTGTGGGGCCATGATCCAAAACTGAAAGCCGTCAAAGAAACAGCTGTTTAGTCACGAGGATACTGATTACATTTGTATTTATGGGAAAAAACTTGGCGTTTTGAAAAAACGCCACATAAAATTCTTCAAAATATGAACCTGTAGAGTTCAGAACACGATGATAGTTAGATTAAATCTCTAAGAATTCAAAAAAATAGATCATGGAATTGTAAGAGAATATATCTGAAACGCTAGGTTTCCATGGAAATACAGCCTTACTGTGGACGGGGCCGTGTTCTAACAGTGAAAACTGACTTTCAAACAGTTCAGATATGACGAATATACGGTTTCCATTTATAATTCTTGTTAAATCTGTTAGATATTTGAAACAAACCTGGTTACAACACTTTAAATTTCAATCTATAGACGTTAGAACACAATGTGAGTTGGACAGAACCTTTAATAAATCAAAATAATAGGACCTTCTTGCGTGTAGTAAGGTATCTGAAAAGCTGAGAAAACAAGTAAGTAGAGCCTTACTCTCTGTGGGGCCATGATCTAAAACTGAAAGCCGTCAGAGAAACAGCTGTTTAGTCACGTGGATACTGATTACATTTGTATTTATGGGAAAAAACTTGGCGTTTTGAAAAAACGCCACATAAAATTCTTCAAAATACGAGCCTGTAGAGTTCAGAACACGATGTTAGTTAGATTAAATCTCTAAGAATTCAAGAAAATAGATCATGGAATTGTAAGAGAATATATCTGAAACGCTAGGTTTCCATGGAAATACAGCCTTACTGTGGACGGAGCCCTGTTCTAACAGTGAAAACTGACTTTCAAACACTTCAGAAATGACGAATATACGGTTTCCATTTATAATTCTTGTCAAATCTGTTAGAAATTTAAAAGAAACCTGGTTACAAGACTTTAAATTTCAATCTATAGACCTTAGAACACAATGTGAGTTGGACAGAACCTTTAAGAAATCAAAATAATAGGACCTTCTTTTGTGTAGGAAGGTATGTGAAAAGGTCCAAAAACAACTAAGTAGAACCTTACTCTCTGGGTGCCGTGTTCAAACACTGAAAGCTCTCAGAGAAACAGCTGTGTAGTCACGAGGATACTAATTATAATTGTATTTCCGGGAAAAAACCCGGCATAAAAATCTTCAAAATTAAAACCTGTAAAGTTCAGAACACGATGTTAGTTAGATTAAATCTCTAAGAAGTCAATAAAATAGATCCAGGAGTTGTATGGGCATATATCTGAAACACTAGGCTTCCATGTAAATACAGCCTTACTGTAACTGGGCTTTGTGCTAGAGTGAAAACTGACTTTCAAACAAGTGGGAAATGACGATTTGACCGTTGCCATTTATAATTCCTGTTCAATCTGTTAGATATTGAAAAGAAACTTGGTTACAACAGTTAAAAATTCAATCTGTAGACCTTAGAACACTATGTGAGTTGGACAGAACCTTTAAGAAATCAAAATAATAGAACCTTGTTTTGGGTAGGATGGTATCTGAAAAGCTCGGAAAATAAGTAAATAGAGACTTACTCTCTGTGGGGCCGTGTTCAAACACTGAAAGCCGTCATAGAAACAGTTGTTTAGTCAAGAGGATACCGATTACATTTGTATTTCCGGGAAAAAACTTGTCGTTTTTAGAAAACCCGGCATATATATATTCAAAATTCAAGCCGGTAGAGTTCAGAACACGATGTTAGTTAGATTAAATCTCTAAGAAGTCAATAAAATAGATCCTGGAGTTGTATGGGAATATATCTGAAACGTTAGGGTCCCATGTAAATACCGCCTTACACTCTCGGGGCCGTGTTCTAACAGTGAAAACTGACTTTCAAACACTTCTGAAATAACGAATATACGGTTGCCATATATAATTCCTGTTCATTCTGTTATTTAAAAGAAACCTGGTTACAACCCTTTAAAATAGATTCTATAGACCTTAGAACACAATGTCAGTTGGACAGAACCTTTAAGAAATCAACATAATAGGACCTTCTTTTGTGTAGTAAGGTATCTGAAGAGCTGAGAAAACAAGTAAGTGGAGCCTTACTCTCTGTGGGGCCATGATCCAAAACTGAAAGCCGTCATAGAAACAGCTGTTTAGTCACGAGGATACTGATTACATTTGTATTTATGGGAAAAAACTTGGCGTTTTGAAAAAACGCCACATAAAATTCTTCAAAATACGAGCCTGTAGAGTTCAGAACACGATGTTAGTTAGATTAAATCTCTAAGAATTCAAAAAAATAGATCATGGAATTGTAAGAGAATATATCTGAAACGCTAGGTTTCCATGGAAATACAGCCTTACTGTGGACGGGGCCGTGTTCTAACAGTGAAAACTGACTTTCAAACAGTTCAGATATGACGAATATACGGTTTCCATTTATAATTCTTGTTAAATCTGTTAGATATTTGAAACAAACCTGGTTACAACACTTTAAATTTCAATCTATAGACGTTAGAACACAATGTGAGTTGGACAGAACCTTTAATAAATCAAAATAATAGGACCTTCTTGTGTGTAGTAAGGTATCTGAAAAGCTGAGAAAACAAGTAAGTAGAGCCTTACTCTCTGTGGGGCCATGATCCAAAACTGAAAGCCGTCAGAGAAACAGCTGTTTAGTCACGTGGATACTGATTACATTTGTATTTATGGGAAAAAACTTGGCGTTTTGAAAAAACGCCACATAAAATTCTTCAAAATACGAGCCTGTAGAGTTCAGAACACGATGTTAGTTAGATTAAATCGCTAAGAATTCAAAAAATTAGATCATGGAATTGTATGAGAATATATCTGAAACGCTAGTTTTCCATGGAAATACAGCCTTACTGTGGACGGGGCCGTGTTCTAACAGTGAAAACTGACTTTCAAACACTTCAGAAATGACGAATATACGGTTTCCATTTATAATTCTTGTCAAATCTGTTAGAAATTTAAAAGAAGCCTGGTTACAAGACTTTAAATTTCAATCTATAGACCTTAGAACACAATGTGAGTTGGACAGAACCTTTAAGAAATCAAAATAATAGGACCTTCTTTTGTGTAGGAAGGTATGTGAAAAGGTCCAAAAACAACTAAGTAGAACCTTACTGTCTGGGTGCCGTGTTCAAACACTGAAAGCTCTCAGAGAAACAGCTGTTTAGTCACGAGGATACTAATTATAATTGTATTTCCGGGAAAAAACCCGGCATAAAAATCTTCAAAATTAAAACCTGTAAAGTTCAGAACACGATGTTAGTTAGATTAAATCTCTAAGAAGTCAATAAAATAGATCCAGGAGTTGTATGGGCATATATCTGAAACACTAGGCTTCCATGTAAATACAGCCTTACTGTAACTGGGCTTTGTGCTAGAGTGAAAACTGACTTTCAAACAAGTGGGAAATGACGATTTGACCGTTGCCATTTATAATTCCTGTTCAATCTGTTAGATATTGAAAAGAAACTTGGTTACAACAGTTAACAATTCAATCTGTAGACCTTAGAACACTATGTGAGTTGGACAGAACCTTTAAGAAATCAAAATAATAGAACCTTGTTTTGGGTAGGATGGTATCTGAAAAGCTCGGAAAATAAGTAAATAGAGACTTACTCTCTGTGGGGCCGTGTTCAAACACTGAAAGCCGTCATAGAAACAGTTGTTTAGTCAAGAGGATACCGATTACATTTGTATTTCCGGGAAAAAACTTGTCGTTTTTAGAAAACCCGGCATATATATATTCAAAATTCAAGCCGGTAGAGTTCAAAACACGATGTTAGTTAGATTAAATCTCTAAGAAGTCAATAAAATAGATCCTGGAGTTGTATGGGAATATATATGAAACGTTAGGGTCCCATGTAAATACCGCCTTACACTCTCGGGGCCGTGTTCTAACAGTGAAAACTGACTTTCAAACACTTCTGAAATAACGAATATACGGTTGCCATATATAATCCCTGTTCATTCTGTTATTTAAAAGAAACCTGGTTACAACCCTTTAAAATAGATTCTATAGACCTTAGAACACAATGTCAGTTGGACAGAACCTTTAAGAAATCAAAATAATAGGACCTTCTTGTGTGTAGTAAGGTATCTGAAAAGCTGAGAAAACAAGTAAGTAGAGCCTTACTCTCTGTGGGGCCATAATCCAAAACTGAAAGCCGTCAGAGAAACAGCTGTTTAGTCACGTGGATACTGATTACATTTGTATTTATGGGAAAAAACTTGGCGTTTTGAAAAAACGCCACATAAAATTCTTCAAAATACGAGCCTGTAGAGTTCAGAACACGATGTTAGTTAGATTAAATCGCTAAGAATTCAAAAAATTAGATCATGGAATTGTATGAGAATATATCTGAAACGCTAGTTTTCCATGGAAATACAGCCTTACTGTGGACGGGGCCGTGTTCTAACAGTGAAAACTGACTTTCAAACACTTCAGAAATGACGAATATACGGTTTCCATTTATAATTCTTGTCAATCTGTTAGAAATTTAAAAGAAACCTGGTTACAAGACTTTAAATTTCAATCTATAGACCTTAGAACACAATGTGAGTTGGACAGAACCTTTAAGAAATCAAAATAATAGGACCTTCTTTTGTGTAGGAAGGTATGTGAAAAGGTCCAAAAACAACTAAGTAGAACCTTACTCTCTGGGTGCCGTGTTCAAACACTGAAAGCTCTCAGAGAAACAGCTGTTTAGTCACGAGGATACTAATTATAATTGTATTTCCGGGAAAAAACCCGGCATAAAAATCTTCAAAATTAAAACCTGTAAAGTTCAGAACACGATGTTAGTTAGATTAAATCTCTAAGAAGTCAATAAAATAGATCCAGGAGTTGTATGGGCACATATCTGAAACACTAGGCTTCCATGTAAATACAGCCTTACTGTAACTGGGCTTTGTGCTAGAGTGAAAACTGACTTTCAAACAAGTGGCAAATGACGATTTGACCGTTGCCATTTATAATTCCTGTTCAATCTGTTAGATATTGAAAAGAAACTTGGTTACAACAGTTAAAAATTCAATCTGTAGACCTTAGAACACTATGTGAGTTGGACAGAACCTTTAAGAAATCAAAATAATAGAACCTTGTTTTGGGTAGGATGGTATCTGAAAAGCTCGGAAAATAAGGAAATAGAGACTTACTCTCTGTGGGGCCGTGTTCAAACACTGAAAGCCGTCATAGAAACAGTTGTTTAGTCAAGAGGATACCGATTACATTTGTATTTCCGGGAAAAAACTTGTCGTTTTTAGAAAACCCGGCATATATATATTCAAAATTCAAGCCCGTAGAGTTCAGAACACGATGTTAGTTAGATTAAATCTCTAAGAAGTCAATAAAATAGATCCTGGAGTTGTATGGGAATATATCTGAAACGTTAGGGTCCCATGTAAATACCGCCTTACACTCTCGGGGCCGTGTTCTAACAGTGAAAACTGACTTTCAAACACTTCTGAAATAACGAATATACGGTTGCCATATATAATTCCTGTTCATTCTGTTATTTAAAAGAAACCTGGTTACAACCCTTTAAAATAGATTCTATAGACCTTAGAACACAATGTCAGTTGGACAGAACCTTTAAGAAATCAAAATAATAGGACCTTCTTGTGTGTAGTAAGGTATCTGAAAAGCTGAGAAAACAAGTAAGTAGAGCCTTACTCTCTGTGGGGCCATAATCCAAAACTGAAAGCCGTCAGAGAAACAGCTGTTTAGTCACGTGGATACTGATTACATTTGTATTTATGGGAAAAAACTTGGCGTTTTGAAAAAACGCCACATAAAATTCTTCAAAATACGAGCCTGTAGAGTTCAGAACACGATGTTAGTTAGATTAAATCGCTAAGAATTCAAAAAATTAGATCATGGAATTGTATGAGAATATATCTGAAACGCTAGTTTTCCATGGAAATACAGCCTTACTGTGGACGGGGCCGTGTTCTAACAGTGAAAACTGACTTTCAAACACTTCAGAAATGACGAATATACGGTTTCCATTTATAATTCTTGTCAAATCTGTTAGAAATTTAAAAGAAACCTGGTTACAAGACTTTAAATTTCAATCTATAGACCTTAGAACACAATGTGAGTTGGACAGAACCTTTAAGAAATCAAAATAATAGGACCTTCTTTTGTGTAGGAAGGTATGTGAAAAGGTCCAAAAACAACTAAGTAGAACCTTACTCTCTGGGTGCCGTGTTCAAACACTGAAAGCTCTCAGAGAAACAGCTGTTTAGTCACGAGGATACTAATTATAATTGTATTTCCGGGAAAAAACCCGGCATAAAAATCTTCAAAATTAAAACCTGTAAAGTTCAGAACACGATGTTAGTTAGATTAAATCTCTAAGAAGTCAATAAAATAGATCCAGGAGTTGTATGGGCACATATCTGAAACACTAGGCTTCCATGTAAATACAGCCTTACTGTAACTGGGCTTTGTGCTAGAGTGAAAACTGACTTTCAAACAAGTGGGAAATGACGATTTGACCGTTGCCATTTATAATTCCTGTTCAATCTGTTAGATATTGAAAAGAAACTTGGTTACAACAGTTAAAAATTCAATCTGTAGACCTTAGAACACTATGTGAGTTGGACAGAACCTTTAAGAAATCAAAATAATAGAACCTTGTTTTGGGTAGGATGGTATCTGAAAAGCTCGGAAAATAAGGAAATAGAGACTTACTCTCTGTGGGGCCGTGTTCAAACACTGAAAGCCGTCATAGAAACAGTTGTTTAGTCAAGAGGATACCGATTACATTTGTATTTCCGGGAAAAAACTTGTCGTTTTTAGAAAACCCGGCATATATATATTCAAAATTCAAGCCCGTAGAGTTCAGAACACGATGTTAGTTAGATTAAATCTCTAAGAAGTCAATAAAATAGATCCTGGAGTTGTATGGGAATATATCTGAAACGTTAGGGTCCCATGTAAATACCGCCTTACACTCTCGGGGCCGTGTTCTAACAGTGAAAACTGACTTTCAAACACTTCTGAAATAACGAATATACGGTTGCCATATATAATTCCTGTTCATTCTGTTATTTAAAAGAAACCTGGTTACAACCCTTTAAAATAGATTCTATAGACCTTAGAACACAATGTCAGTTGGACAGAACCTTTAAGAAATCAAAATAATAGGACCTTGTTTTGGGTAGGATGGTATCTGAAAAGCTTGGAAAATAAGGAAATAGAGACTTACTCTCTGTGGGGCCGTGTTCAAACACTGAAAGCCGTCATAGAAACAGTTGTTTAGTCAAGAGGATACCGATTACATTTGTATTTCCGGGAAAAAAACTTGTCGTTTTTAGAAAACCCGGCATATATATATTCAAAATTCAAGCCCGTAGAGTTCAGAACACGATGTTAGTTAGATTAAATCTCTAAGAAGTCAATAAAATAGATCCTGGAGTTTTATGGGAATATATCTGAAACGTTAGGGTCCCATGTAAATACCGCCTTACACGCTCGGGGCCGTGTTCTAACAGTGAAAACTGACTTTCAAACACTTCTGAAATAACGAATATACGGTTGCCATATATAATTCCTGTTCGTTCTGTTATTTAAAAGAAACCTGGTTACAACCCTTTAAAATAGATTCTATAGACCTTAGAACACAATGTCAGTTGGACAGAACCTTTAAGAAATCAAAATAATAGGACCTTCTTTTGTGTAGTAAGGTATCTGAAGAGCTGAGAAAACAAGTAAGTAGAGCCTTACTCTCTGTGGGGCCATGATCCAAAACTGAAAGCCGTCATAGAAACAGCTGTTTAGTCACGAGGATACTGATTACATTTGTATTTATGGGAAAAAACTTGGCGTTTTGAAAAAACGCCACATAAAATTCTTCAAAATACGAGCTGTAGAGTTCAGAACACGATGTTAGTTAGATTAAATCTCTAAGAATTCAAAAAAATAGATCATGGAATTGTAAGTGAATATATCTGAAACGCTAGGTTTCCATGGAAATACAGCCTTACTGTGGACGGGGCCGTGTTCTAACAGTGAAAACTGACTTTCAAACAGTTCAGATATGACGAATATACGGTTTCCATTTATAATTCTTGTTACATCTGTTAGATATTTGAAACAAACCTGGTTACAACACTTTAAATTTCAATCTATAGACGTAGGAACACAATGTGAGTTGGACAGAACCTTTAAGATATCAAAATAATAGGACCTTCTTGTGTGTAGTAAGGTATCTGAAAAGCTGAGAAAACAAGTAAGTACAGCCTTACTCTCTGTGGGGCCATGATCCAAAACTGAAAGCCGTCATAGAAACAGCTGTTTAGTCACGAGGATACTGATTACATTTGTATTTATGGGAAAAAACTTGGCGTTTTGAAAAAACGCCACATAAAATTCTTCAAAATACGAGCCTGTAGAGTTCAGAACACGATGTTAGTTAGATTAAATCGCTAAAAATTCAAAAAATTAGATCATGGAATTGTATGAGAATATATCTGAAACGCTAGGTTTCCATGGAAATACAGCCTTACTGTGGACGGGGCCGTGTTCTAACAGTGAAAACTGACTTTCAAACACTTCAGAAATGACGAATATACGGTTTCCATTTATAATTCTTGTCAATCTGTTAGAAATTTAAAAGAAACCTGGTTACAAGACTTTAAATTCCAATCTATAGACCTTAGAACACAATGTGAGTTGGACAGAACCTTTAAGAAATCAAAATAATAGGACCTTCTTTTGTGTAGGAAGGTATGTGAAAAGGTCCAAAAACAACTAAGTAGAACCATACTCTCTGGGTGCCGTGTTCAAACACTGAAAGCTCTCAGAGAAACAGCTGTTTAGTCAAGAGGATACTAATTATAATTGTATTTTCGGGAAAAAACCCGGCATAAAAATCTTCAAAATTAAAACCTGTAAAGTTCAGAACACGATGTTAGTTAGATTAAATCTCTAAGAAGTCAATAAAATAGATCCAGGAGTTGTATGGGCATATATCTGAAACACTAGGCTTCCATGTAAATACAGCCTTACTGTAACTGGACTTTGTGCTAGAGTGAAAACTGACTTTCAAACAAGTGGGAAATGACGATTTTACCGTTGCCATTTATAATTCCTGTTCAATCTGTTAGATATTGAAAAGAAACTTGGTTACAACAGTTAAAAATTCAATCTGTAGACCTTAGAACACTATGTGAGTTGGACAGAACCTTTAAGAAATCAAAATAATAGAACCTTGTTTTGGGTAGGATGGTATCTGAAAAGCTCGGAAAATAAGTAAATAGAGACTTACTCTCTGTGGGGCCGTGTCCAAACACTGAAAGCCGTCATAGAAACTGTTGTTTAGTCAAGAGGATACCGATTACATTTGTATTTCCGGGAAAAAAACTTGTCGTTTTTAGAAAACCCGGCAGATATATATTCAAAATTCAAGCCTGTAGAGTTCAGAACACGATGTTAGTTAGATTAAATCTCTAAGAAGTCAATAAAATAGATCCTGGAGTTGTATGGGAATATATCTGAAACGTTAGGGTCCCATGTAAATACCGCCTTACACTCTCGGGGCCGTGTTCTAACAGTGAAACCTGACTTTCAAACACTTCTGAAATAACGAATATACGGTTGCCATATATAATTCCTGTTCATTCTGTTATTTAAAAGAAACCTGGTTACAACCCTTTAAAATAGATTCTATAGACCTTAGAACACAATGTCAGTTGGACAGAACCTTTAAGAAATCAAAATAATAGGACCTTCTTTTGTGTAGTAAGGTATCTGAAGAGCTGAGAAAACAAGTAAGTGGAGCCTTACTCTCTGTGGGGCCATGATCCAAAACTGAAAGCCGTCATAGAAACAGCTGTTTAGTCACGAGGATACTGATTACATTTGTATTTATGGGAAAAAACTTGGCGTTTTGAAAAAACGCCACATAAAATTCTTCAAAATACGAGCCTGTAGAGTTCAGAACACGATGTTTTTAGATTAAATCTCTAAGAATTCAAAAAAATAGATCATGGAATTGTAAGAGAATATATCTGAAACACTAGGTTTCCATGGAAATACAGCCTTACTGTGGACGGGGCCGTGTTCTAACAGTGAAAACTGACTTTCAAACAGTTCAGATATGACGAATATACGGTTTCCATTTATAATTCTTGTTACATCTGTTAGATATTTGAAACAAACCTGGTTACAACACTTTAAATTTCAATCTATAGACGTAGGAACACAATGTGAGTTGGACAGAACCTTTAAGAAATCAAAATAATAGGACCTTCTTGTGTGTAGTAAGGTATCTGAAAAGCTGAGAAAACAAGTAAGTACAGCCTTACTCTCTGTGGGGCCATGATCCAAAACTGAAAGCCGTCATAGAAACAGCTGTTTAGTCACGAGGATACTGATTACATTTGTATTTATGGGAAAAAACTTGGCGTTTTGAAAAAACGCCACATAAAATTCTTCAAAATACGAGCCTGTAGATTTCAGAACACGATGTTAGTTAGATTAAATCTCTAAGATATCAAAAAAATAAATCATGGAATTGTCAGAGAATATATCTGAAACGCTAGGTTTCCATGGAAATACAGCCTTACTGTGGACGGGGCCGTGTTCTAACAGTGAAAACTGACTTTCAAACACTTCAGAAATGACGAATATACGGTTTCCATTTATAATTCTTGTCAATCTGTTAGAAATTTAAAAGAAACCTGGTTACAAGACTTTAAATTCCAATCTATAGACCTTAGAACACAATGTGAGTTGGACAGAACCTTTAAGAAATCAAAATAATAGGACCTTCTTTTGTGTAGGAAGGTATGTGAAAAGGTCCAAAAACAACTAAGTAGAACCTTACTCTCTGGGTGCCGTGTTCAAACACTGAAAGCTCTCAGAGAAACAGCTGTGTAGTCACGAGGATACTAATTATAATTGTATTTCCGGGAAAAAACCCGGCATAAAAATCTTCAAAATTAAAACCTGTAAAGTTCAGAACACGATGTTAGTTAGATTAAATCTCTAAGAAGTCAATAAAATAGATCCAGGAGTTGTATGGGCATATATCTGAAACACTAGGCTTCCATGTAAATACAGCCTTACTGTAACTGGACTTTGTGCTAGAGTGAAAACTGACTTTCAAACAAGTGGGAAATGACGATTTCACCGTTGCCATTTATAATTCCTGTTCAATCTGTTAGATATTGAAAAGAAACTTGGTTACAACAGTTAAAAATTCAATCTGTAGACCTTAGAACACTATGTGAGTTGGACAGAACCTTTAAGAAATCAAAATAATAGAACCTTGTTTTGGGTAGGATGGTATCTGAAAAGCTCGGAAAATAAGTAAATAGAGACTTACTCTCTGTGGGGCCGTGTCCAAACACTGAAAGCCGTCATAGAAACTGTTGTTTAGTCAAGAGGATACCGATTACATTTGTATTTCCGGGAAAAAAACTTGTCGTTTTTAGAAAACCCGGCATATATATATTCAAAATTCAAGCCTGTAGAGTTCAGAACACGATGTTAGTTAGATTAAATCTCTAAGAAGTCAATAAAATAGATCCTGGAGTTGTATGGGAATATATCTGAAACGTTAGGGTCCCATGTAAATGCCGCCTTACACTCTCGGGGCCGTGTTCTAACAGTGAAACCTGACTTTCAAACACTTCTGAAATAACGAATATACGGTTGCCATATATAATTCCTGTTCATTCTGTTATTTAAAAGAAACCTGGTTACAACCCTTTAAAATAGATTCTATAGACCTTAGAACACAATGTCAGTTGGACAGAACCTTTAAGAAATCAAAATAATAGGACCTTCTTTTGTGTAGTAAGGTATCTGAAGAGCTGAGAAAACAAGTAAGTGGAGCCTTACTCTCTGTGGGGCCATGATCCAAAACTGAAAGCCGTCATAGAAACAGCTGTTTAGTCACGAGGATACTGATTACATTTGTATTTATGGGAAAAAACTTGGCGTTTTGAAAAAACGCCACATAAAATTCTTCAAAATACGAGCCTGTAGAGTTCAGAACACGATGTTTTTAGATTAAATCTCTAAGAATTCAAAAAAATAGATCATGGAATTGTAAGAGAATATATCTGAAACACTAGGTTTCCATGGAAATACAGCCTTACTGTGGACGGGGCCGTGTTCTAACAGTGAAAACTGACTTTCAAACAGTTCAGATATGACGAATATACGGTTTCCATTTATAATTCTTGTTACATCTGTTAGATATTTGAAACAAACCTGGTTACAACACTTTAAATTTCAATCTATAGACGTAGGAACACAATGTGAGTTGGACAGAACCTTTAAGAAATCAAAATAATAGGACCTTCTTGTGTGTAGTAAGGTATCTGAAAAGCTGAGAAAACAAGTAAGTACAGCCTTACTCTCTGTGGGGCCATGATCCAAAACTGAAAGCCGTCATAGAAACAGCTGTTTAGTCACGAGGATACTGATTACATTTGTATTTATGGGAAAAAACTTGGCGTTTTGAAAAAACGCCACATAAAATTCTTCAAAATACGAGCCTGTAGAGTTCAGAACACGATGTTAGTTAGATTAAATCGCTAAGAATTCAAAAAATTGGATCATGGAATTGTATGAGAATATATCTGAAACGCTAGGTTTCCATGGAAATACAGCCTTACTGTGGACGGGGCCGTGTTCTAACAGTGAAAACTGACTTTCAAACACTTCAGAAATGACGAATATACGGTTTCCATTTATAATTCTTGTCAAATCTGTTAGAAATTTAAAAGAAACCTGGTTACAAGGCTTTAAATTTCAATCTATAGACCTTAGAACACAATGTGAGTTGGACAGAACCTTTAAGAAATCAAAATAATAGGACCTTCTTTTGTGTAGGAAGGTATGTGAAAAGGTCCAAAAACAACTAAGTAGAACCTTACTGTCTGGGTGCCGTGTTCAAACACTGAAAGCTCTCAGAGAAACAGCTGTGTAGTCACGAGGATACTAATTATAATTGTATTTCCGGGAAAAAACCCGGCATAAAAATCTTCAAAATTAAAACCTGTAAAGTTCAGAACACGATGTTAGTTAGATTAAATCTCTAAGAAGTCAATAAAATAGATCCAGGAGTTGTATGGGCATATATCTGAAACACTAGGCTTCCATGTAAATACAGCCTTACTGTAACTGGGCTTTGTGCTAGAGTGAAAACTGACTTTCAAACAAGTGGGAAATGACGATTTGACCGTTGCCATTTATAATTCCTGTTCAATCTGTTAGATATTGAAAAGAAACTTGGTTACAACAGTTAAAAATTCAATCTGTAGACCTTAGAACACTATGTGAGTTGTACAGAACCTTTAAGAAATCAAAATAATAGAACCTTGTTTTGGGTAGGATGGTATCTGAAAAGCTCGGAAAATAAGTAAATAGAGACTTACTCTCTGTGGGGCCGTGTCCAAACACTGAAAGCCGTCATAGAAACTGTTGTTTAGTCAAGAGGATACCGATTACATTTGTATTTCCGGGAAAAAAACTTGTCGTTTTTAGAAAACCCGGCATATATATATTCAAAATTCAAGCCTGTAGAGTTCAGAACACGATGTTAGTTAGATTAAATCTCTAAGAAGTCAATAAAATAGATCCTGGAGTTGTATGGGAATATATCTGAAACGTTAGGGTCCCATGTAAATACCGCCTTACACTCTCGGGGCCGTGTTCTAACAGTGAAAACTGACTTTCAAACACTTCTGAAATAACGAATATACAGTTGCCATATATAATTCCTGTTCATTCTGTTATTTAAAAGAAACCTGGTTACAACCCTTTAAAATAGATTCTATAGACCTTAGAACACAATGTCAGTTGGACAGAACCTTTAAGAAATCAAAATAATAGGACCTTCTTTTGTGTAGTAAGGTATCTGAAGAGCTGAGAAAACAAGTAAGTGGAGCCTTACTCTCTGTGGGGCCATGATCCAAAACTGAAAGCCGTCATAGAAACAGCTGTTTAGTCACGAGGATAGTGATTACATTTGTATTTATGGGAAAAAACTTGGCGTTTTGAAAAAACGCCACATAAAATTCTTCAAAATACGAGCCTGTAGAGTTCAGAACACGATGTTAGTTAGATTAAATCTCTAAGAATTCAAAAAAATAGATCATGGAATTGTAAGAGAATATATCTGAAACGCTAGGTTTCCATGGAAATACAGCCTTACTGTGGACGGGGCCGTGTTCTAACAGTGAAAACTGACTTTCAAACAGTTCAGATATGACGAATATACGGTTTCCATTTATAATTCTTGTTACATCTGTTAGATATTTGAAACAAACCTGGTTACAACACTTTAAATTTCAATCTATACGTAGGAACACAATGTGAGTTGGACAGAACCTTTAAGAAATCAAAATAATAGGACCTTCTTGTGTGTAGTAAGGTATCTGAAAAGCTGAGAAAACAAGTAAGTACAGCCTTACTCTCTGTGGGGCCATGATCCAAAACTGAAAGCCGTCATAGAAACAGCTGTTTAGTCACGAGGATACTGATTACATTTGTATTTATGGGAAAAAACTTGGCGTTTTGAAAAAACGCCACATAAAAATCTTCAAAATACGAGCCTGTAGAGTTCAGAACACGATGTTAGTTAGATTAAATCGCTAAGAATTCAAAAAATTAGATCATGGAATTGTATGAGAATATATCTGAAACCCTAGGTTTGAATGGAAATACAGCCTTACTGTGGACGGGGCCGTGTTCTAACAGTGAAAACTGACTTTCAAACAGTTCAGATATGACGAATATACGGTTTCCATTTATAATTCTTGTTACATCTGTTAGATATTTGAAACAAACCTGGTTACAACACTTTAAATTTCAATCTATAGACGTTAGAACACAATGTGAGTTGGACAGAACCTTTAAGAAATCAAAATAATAGGACCTTCTTGTGTGTAGTAAGCTATCTGAAAAGCTGAGAAAACAAGTAAGTAGAGCCTTACACTCTGTGGGGCCATGATCCAAAACTGAAAGCCGTCATAGAAACAGCTGTTTAGTCACGTGGATACTGATTACATTTGTATTTATGGGAAAAAACTTGGCGTTTTGAAAAAACGCCACATAAAATTCTTCAAAATACGAGCCTGTAGAGTTCAGAACACGATGTTAGTTAGATTAAATCGCTAAGAATTCAAAAAATTAGATCATGGAATTGTATGAGAATATATCTGAAACGCTAGTTTTCCATGGAAATACAGCCTTACTGTGGACGGGGCCGTGTTCTAACAGTGAAAACTGACTTTCAAACACTTCAGAAATGACGAATATACGGTTTCCATTTATAATTCTTGTCAAATCTGTTAGAAATTTAAAAGAAACCTGGTTACAAGACTTTAAATTTCAATCTATAGACCTTAGAACACAATGTGAGTTGGACAGAACCTTTAAGAAATCAAAATAATAGGACCTTCTTTTGTGTAGGAAGGTATGTGAAAAGGTCCAAAAACAACTAAGTAGAACCTTACTCTCTGGGTGCCGTGTTCAAACACTGAAAGCTCTCAGAGAAACAGCTGTTTAGTCACGAGGATACTAATTATAATTGTATTTCCGGGAAAAAACCCGGCATAAAAATCTTCAAAATTAAAACCTGTAAAGTTCAGAACACGATGTTAGTTAGATTAAATCTCTAAGAAGTCAATAAAATAGATCCAGGAGTTGTATGGGCACATATCTGAAACACTAGGCTTCCATGTAAATACAGCCTTACTGTAACTGGGCTTTGTGCTAGAGTGAAAACTGACTTTCAAACAAGTGGGAAATGACGATTTGACCGTTGCCATTTATAATTCCTGTTCAATCTGTTAGATATTGAAAAGAAACTTGGTTACAACAGTTAAAAATTCAATCTGTAGACCTTAGAACACTATGTGAGTTGGACAGAACCTTTAAGAAATCAAAATAATAGAACCTTGTTTTGGGTAGGATGGTATCTGAAAAGCTCGGAAAATAAGGAAATAGAGACTTACTCTCTGTGGGGCCGTGTTCAAACACTGAAAGCCGTCATAGAAACAGTTGTTTAGTCAAGAGGATACCGATTACATTTGTATTTCCGGGAAAAAACTTGTCGTTTTTAGAAAACCCGGCATATATATATTCAAAATTCAAGCCCGTAGAGTTCAGAACACGATGTTAGTTAGATTAAATCTCTAAGAAGTCAATAAAATAGATCCTGGAGTTGTATGGGAATATATCTGAAACGTTAGGGTCCCATGTAAATACCGCCTTACACTCTCGGGGCCGTGTTCTAACAGTGAAAACTGACTTTCAAACACTTCTGAAATAACGAATATACGGTTGCCATATATAATTCCTGTTCATTCTGTTATTTAAAAGAAACCTGGTTACAACCCTTTAAAATAGCTTCTATAGGCCTTAGAACACAATGTGAGTTGGACAGAACCTTACAAAATCAAAATAATAGGACCTTATTTTGTGTAGTAATGTATTTGAAAAGCTGAGAAAACAAGTAATTAGAACCTTACTCTCTGTGGGGCCATGATCCAAAACTGAAAGCCGTCATAGAAACAGCTGTTTAGTCACGAGGATACTGATTACATTTGTATTTATAGGAAAAAATTTGGAGTTTTGAAAAAACGCCACATAAAATTCTTCAAAATACGAGCCTGTAGAGTTCAGAACACGATGTTAGTTAGATTAAATCTCTAAGAATTCAAAAAAATAGATCATGGAATTGTATGAGACTATATCTGAAACGCTAGGTTTCCATGGAAATACAGCCTTACTGTGGACGGGGCCGTGTTCTAACAGTGAAAACTGACTTTCAAACAGTTCAGATATGACGAATATACGGTTTCCATTTATAATTCTTGTTAAATCTGTTAGATATTTAAAAGAAACCTGGTTACAACACTTTAAATTTCAATCTATAGACGTTAGAACACAATGTGAGTTGGACAGAACCTTTAAGAAATCAAAATAATAGGACCTTCTTGTGTGTAGTAAGGTATCTGAAAAGCTGAGAAAACAAGTAAGTAGAGCCTTACTCTCTGTGTGGCCATGATCCAAAACTGAAAGCCGTCATAGAAACAGCTGTTTAGTCACGAGGATACTGATTACATTTGTATTTATGGGTAAAAACTTGGCGTTTTGAAAAAACGCCACATAAAATTCTTCAAAATACGAGCCTGTAGAGTTCAGAACACGATGTGAGTTAGATTAAATCGCTAAGAATTCAAAAAATTCGATCATGGAATTGTATGAGAATATATCTGAAACGCTAGGTTTCCATGGAAATACAGCCTTACTGTGGACGGGGCCGTGTTCTAACAGTGAAAACTGACTTTCAAACAGTTCAGAAATGACGAATATACGCTTTCCATTTATAATTCTTGTTAAATCTGTTAGATATTTAAAAGAAACCTGGTTACAACACTTTAAATTTCAATCTATAGACCTTAGGACACAATGTGAGTTGGACAGAACCTTTAAGAAATCAAAATAATAGGACCTTCTTTTGTGTAGGAAGGTATCTGAAAAGGTCCGAAAACAACTAAGTAGAACCTTACTCTCTGGGTGCCGTGTTCAAACACTGAAAGCTCTCAGAGAAACAGCTGTTTAGTCACGAGGATACTAATTATAATTGTATTTCCGGGAAAAAACCCGGCATAAAAATCTTCAAAATTAAAACCTGTAAAGTTCAGAACACGATGTTAGTTAGATTAAATCTCTAAGAAGTCAATAAAATAGATCCAGGAGTTGTATGGGCATATATCTGAAACACTAGGCTTCCATGGAAATACAGCCTTACTGTAACTGGGCTTTGTGCTAGAGTGAAAACTGACTTTCAAACAAGTGGGAAATGACGAATTTACGGTTGCCATATATAATTCCTGTTCAATCTGTTAGATATTGAAAAGAAACTTGGTTACAACAGTTTAAAATTCAATCTGTAGACCTTAGAACACTATGTGAGTTGGACAGAACCTTTAAGAAACCAAAATAATAGAACCTTGTTTTGGGTAGGATGGTATCTGAAAAGCACGGAAAATAATTAAATAGAGACTTACTCTCTGTGGGGCCGTGTTCAAACACTGAAAGCCGTCATAGAAACAGTTGTTTAGTGAAGAGGATACCGATTACATTTGTAATTCCGGGAAAAAACTTGTCGTTTTTAGAAAACCCGGCATATATATATTCAAAATTCAAGCCTGTAGAGTTCAGAACACGATGTTAGTTAGATTAAATCTCTAAGAAGTCAATAAAATAGATCCTGGAGTTGTATGGGAATATATCTGAAACGTTAGGGTCCCATGTAAATACCGCCTTACACTCTCGGGGCCGTGTTCTAACAGTGAAAACTGACTTTCAAACACTTCTGAAATAACGAATATAAGGTTGCCATATATAATTCCTGTTCATTCTGTTATTTAAAAGAAACCTGGTTACAGCCC
The DNA here is from genome assembly GCF_028538775.1 of Myotis yumanensis. NCBI lineage: Eukaryota > Metazoa > Chordata > Mammalia > Chiroptera > Vespertilionidae > Myotis > Myotis yumanensis. Next base: position 18,611,289 of record NW_027223772.1, on the reverse strand, counting down.
TTTAAAATAGATTCTATAAACCTTAGAACACAATGTCAGTTGGACAGAACCTTTAAGAAATCAAAATAATAGGACCTTCTTTTATGTAGTAAGGTATCTGAAGAGCTGAGAAAACAAGTAAGTGGAGCCTTACTCTCTGTGGGGCCATGATCCAAAACTGAAAGCCGTCATAAAAACAGCTGTTTAGTCACGAGGATACTGATTACATTTGTATTTATGGGAAAAAACTTGGCGTTTTGAAAAAACGCCACATAAAATTCTTCAAAATACGAGCCTGTAGAGTTCAGAACACGATGTTAGTAAGATTAAATCGCTAAGAATTCAAAAAAATAGATCATGGAATTGTATGAGAATATATCTGAAACGCTAGGTTTCCATGGAAATACAGCCTTACTGTGGACGGGGCCGTGTTCTAACAGTGAAAACTGACTTTCAACCAGTTCAGATATGACGAATATACGGTTTCCATTTATAATTCTTGTTACATCTGTTAGATATTTGAAACAAACCTGGTTACAACACTTTAAATTTCAATCTATAGACGTTAGAACACAATGTGAGTTGGACAGAACCTTTAAGAAATCAAAATAATAGGACCTTCTTGTGTGTAGTAAGGTATCTGAAAAGCTGAGAAAACAAGTAAGTAGAGCCTTACTCTCTGTGGGGCCATGATCCAAAACTGAAAGCCGTCATAGAAACAGCTGTTTAGTCACGTGGATACTGGTTACATTTTATTTATGGGAAAAAACTTGGCGTTTTGAAAAAACGCCACATAAAATTCTTCAAAATACGAGCCTGTAGAGTTCAGAACACGATGTTAGTTAGATTAAATCGCTAAGAATTCAAAAAATTAGATCATGGAATTGTATGAGAATATATCTGAAACGCTAGGTTTCCATGGAAATACAGCCTTACTGTGGAAGGGGCCGTGTTCTAACAGTGAAAACTGACTTTCAAACACTTCAGAAATGACGAATATACGGTTTCCATTTATAATTCTTGTTAAATCTGTTAGAAATTTAAAAGAAACCTGGTTACAAGACTTTAAATTTCAATCTATAGACCTTAGAACACAATGTGAGTTGGACAGAACCTTTAAGAAATCAAAATAATAGGACCTTCTTTTGTGTAGGAAGGTATGTGAAAAGGTCCAAAAACAACTAAGTAGAACCTTACTCTCTGGGTGCCGTGTTCAAACACTGAGAGCTCTCAGAGAAACAGCTGTTTAGTCACGAGGATACTAATTATAATTGTATTTCCGGGAAAAAACCCGGCATAAAAATCTTCAAAATTAAAACCTGTAAAGTTCAGAACACGATGTTAGTTAGATTAAATCTTTAAGAAGTCAATAAAATAGATCCAGGAGTTGTATGGGCATATATCTGAAACACTACGCTTCCATGTAAATACAGCCTTACTGTAATTGGGCTTTGTGCTAGAGTGAAAACTGACTTTCAAACAAGTGGGAAATGACGATTTGACCGTTGCCATTTATAATTCCTGTTCAATCTGTTAGATATTGAAAAGAAACTTGGTTACAACAGTTAAAAATTCAATCTGTAGACCTTAGAACACTATGTGAGTTGGACAGAACCTTTAAGAAATCAAAATAATAGAACCTTGTTTTGGGTAGGATGGTATCTGAAAAGCTCGGAAAATAAGTAAATAGAGACTTACTCTCTGTGGGGCCGTGTTCAAACACTTAAAGCCGTCATAGAAACAGTTGTTTAGTCAAGAGGATACCGATTACATTTGTATTTCAGGGAAAAAACTTGTCGTTTTTAGAAAACCTGGCATATATATATTCAAAATTCAAGCCTGTAGAGTTCAGAACACGATGTTAGTTAGATTAAATCTCTAAGAAGTCAATAAAATAGATCCTGGAGTTGTATGGGAATATATCTGAAACGCTAGGTTTCCATGGAAATACAGCCTTACTGTGGACGGGGCCGTGTTCTAACAGTGAAAACTGACTTTCAAACAGTTCAGAAATGACGAATATACGCTTTCCATTTATAATTCTTGTTAAATCTGTTAGATATTTAAAAGAAACCTGGTTACAACACTTTAAATTTCAATCTATAGACCTTAGAACACAATGTGAGTTGGACAGAACCTTTAAGAAATCAAAATAATAGGACCTTCTTTTGTGTAGGAAGGTATCTGAAAAGGTCCAAAAACAACTAAGTAGAACCTTACTCTCTGGGTGCCGTGTTCAAACACTGAAAGCTCTCAGAGAAACAGCTGTTTAGTCACGAGGATACTAATTATAATTGTATTTCCGGGAAAAAACCCGGCATAAAAATCTTCAAAATTAAAATCTGTAAAGTTCAGAACACGATTTTAGTTAGATTAAATCTCTAAGAAGTCAATAAAATAGATGCAGGAGTTGTATGGGCATATATCTGAAACACTAGGCTTCCATGTAAATACAGCCTTACTGTACCTGGGCTTTGCGCTAGAGCGAAAACTGACTTTCAAACAAGAGGGAAATGACGAATTTACGGTTGCCATATATAATTCCTGTTCAATCTGTTAGATATTGAAAAGAAACTTGGTTACAACAGTTTAAAATTCAATCTATAGACCTTAGAACACTATGTGAGTTGGACAGAACCTTTAAGAAATCAAAATAATAGAACCTTGTTTTGTGTAGGATGGTATCTGAAAAGCTCGGAAAATAAGTAAATAGAGACTTACTCTCTGTGGGGCCGTGTTCAAACAGTGAAAGCTGTCATAGAAACAGTTGTTTAGTCAAGAGGATACCGATTACATTTGTATTTCCGGGAAAAATCTTGTCGTTTTTAGAAAACCCGGCATATATATATTCAAAATTCAAGCCTGTAGAGTTCAGAACACGATGTTAGTTAGATTAAATCTCTAAGAAGTCAATAAAATAGATCCTGGAGTTGTATGGGAATATATCTGAAACGTTAGGGTCCCATGTAAATACCGCCTTACACTATAGGGGCCGTGTTCTAACAGTGAAAACTGACTTTCAAACACTTCTGAAATAACGAATATACGGTTGCCATATATAATTCCTGTTCATTCTGTTATTTAAAAGAAACCTGGTTACAACCCTTTAAAATAGCTTCTATAGGCCTTAGAACACAATGTGAGTTGGACAGAACCTTACAAAATCAAAATAATAGGACCTTATTTTGTGTAGTAATGTATTTGAAAAGCTGAGAAAACAAGTAATTAGAACCTTACTCTCTGTGGGGCCATGATCCAAAACTGAAAGCCGTCATAGAAACAGCTGTTTAGTCACGAGGATACTGATTACATTTGTATTTATAGGAAAAAATTTGGAGTTTTGAAAAAACGCCACATAAAATTCTTCAAAATACGAGCCTGTAGAGTTCAGAACACGATGTTAGTTAGATTAAATCTCTAAGAATTCAAAAAAATAGATCATGGAATTGTATGAGACTATATCTGAAACGCTAGGTTTCCATGGAAATACAGCCTTACTGTGGACGGGGCCGTGTTCTAACAGTGAAAACTGACTTTCAAACAGTTCAGATATGACGAATATACGGTTTCCATTTATAATTCTTGTTAAATCTGTTAGATATTTAAAAGAAACCTGGTTACAACACTTTAAATTTCAATCTATAGACGTTAGAACACAATGTGAGTTGGACAGAACCTTTAAGAAATCAAAATAATAGGACCTTCTTGTGTGTAGTAAGGTATCTGAAAAGCTGAGAAAACAAGTAAGTAGAGCCTTACTCTCTGTGTGGCCATGATCCAAAACTGAAAGCCGTCATAGAAACAGCTGTTTAGTCACGAGGATACTGATTACATTTGTATTTATGGGTAAAAACTTGGCGTTTTGAAAAAACGCCACATAAAATTCTTCAAAATACGAGCCTGTAGAGTTCAGAACACGATGTGAGTTAGATTAAATCGCTAAGAATTCAAAAAATTCGATCATGGAATTGTATGAGAATATATCTGAAACGCTAGGTTTCCATGGAAATACAGCCTTACCGTGGACGGGGCCGTGTTCTAACAGTGAAAACTGACTTTCAAACAGTTCAGAAATGACGAATATACGCTTTCCATTTATAATTCTTGTTAAATCTGTTAGATATTTAAAAGAAACCTGGTTACAACACTTTAAATTTCAATCTATAGACCTTAGAACACAATGTGAGTTGGACAGAACCTTTAAGAAATCAAAATAATAGGACCTTCTTTTGTGTAGGAAGGTATCTGAAAAGGTCCAAAAACAACTAAGTAAAACCTTACTCTCTGGGTGCCGTGTTCAAACACTGAAAGCTCTCAGAGAAACAGCTGTTTAGTCATGAGGATACTAATTATAATTGTATTTCCGGGAAAAAACCCGGCATAAAAATCTTCAAAATTAAAATCTGTAAAGTTCAGAACACGATTTTAGTTAGATTAAATCTCTAAGAAGTCAATAAAATAGATGCAGGAGTTGTATGGGCATATATCTGAAACACTAGGCTTCCATGTAAATACAGCCTTACTGTACCTGGGCTTTGCGCTAGAGCGAAAACTGACTTTCAAACAAGTGGGAAATGACGAATTTACGGTTGCCATATATAATTCCTGTTCAATCTGTTAGATATTGAAAAGAAACTTGGTTACAACAGTTTAAAATTCAATCTATAGACCTTAGAACACTATGTGAGTTGGACAGAACCTTTAAGAAATCAAAATAATAGAACCTTGTTTTGTGTAGGATGGTATCTGAAAAGCTCAGAAAATAAGTAAATAGAGACTTACTCTCTGTGGGGCCGTGTTCAAACAGTGAAAGCTGTCATAGAAACAGTTGTTTAGTCAAGAGGATACCGATTACATTTGTATTTCCGGGAAAAATCTTGTCGTTTTTAGAAAACCAGGCATATATATATTCAAAATTCAAGCCTGTAGAGTTCAGAACACGATGTTAGTTAGATTAAATCTCTAAGAAGTCAATAAAATAGATCCTGGAGTTGTATGGGAATATATCTGAAACGTTAGGGTCCCATGTAAATACCGCCTTACACTATAGGGGCCGTGTTCTAACAGTGAAAACTGACTTTCAAACACTTCTGAAATAACGAATATACGGTTGCCATATATAATTCCTGTTCATTCTGTTATTTAAAAGAAACCTGGTTACAACCCTTTAAAATAGCTTCTATAGGCCTTAGAACACAATGTGAGTTGGACAGAACCTTACAAAATCAAAATAATAGGACCTTATTTTGTGTAGTAATGTATCTGAAAAGCTGAGAAAACAAGTAATTAGAACCTTACTCTCTGTGGGGCCATGATCCAAAACTGAAAGCCGTCATAGATACAGCTGTTTAGTCACGAGGATACTGATTACATTTGTATTTATGGGAAAAAACTTGGTGTTTTGAAAAAACGCCACATAAAATTCTTCCAAATACGAGCCTGTAGAGTTCAGAACATGATGTTAGTTAGATTAAATCTCTAAGAATTCAAAAAAATAGATCGTGGACTTGTATGAGAATATATCTGAAACGCTAGGTTTCCATGGAAATACAGCCTTACTGTGGACGGGGCCGTGTTCTAACAGTGAAAACTGACTTTCAAACAGTTCAGAAATGACGAATATATGGTTTCCATTCATAATTCTTGTTAAATCTGTTAGATATTTAAAAGAAACCTGGTTACAAGGCTTTACATTTCAATCTATACACCTTCAAACACAATGTGAGTTGGACAGAACCCTTAAGAAATCAAAATAATAGGACCTTCTTTTGTGTAGGAAGGTATCTGAAAAGCTCTGAAAACAACTAAATAGAACCTTACACTCTGGGTGCTGTGTTCAAACACTGAAAGCTCTCAGAGAAACAGCTGTTTAGTCACGAGGATACTAATTATAATTTTATTTTCGGGAAAAAACCCGGCATAAAAATCTTCAAAATTAAAACCTGTAAAGTTCAGAACACGATGTTAGTTAGATTAAAGCTCTAAGAAGTCAATAAAATAGATGCTGGAGTTGTATGGGCATATATCTGAAACACTACGCTTCCATGTAAATACAGCCTTACTGTAACTGTGACTTGTGCTAACAGTGAAAACTGACTTTCAAACAAGTCTGAAATGACGAATTTACGGTTGCCATTTATAATTCCTTTTCATTCTGTTAGATATTGAAAAGAAACCTGGTTACAACAGTTTAAAATTCAATCTATTGACCTTAGAACACTATGTGAGTTGGACAGAACCTTTAAGAAATCAAAATAATAGAACCTTCTTTTGTGTAGGAAGGTATCTGAAAAGCTCGGAAAAAAAGTAAATAGAGCCTTACTCTCTGTTGGGCAGCGTTCAAACACTGAACGCCGCGATTGAAACAGTTGTTTATTCAAGAGGATACCGATTACATTTGTATTTCCCAGAAAAAACTTGTCATTTTTAGAAAACGCGGCATAAATATATTCAAAATTCAAGCCTGTAGAGTTCAGAACACGATGTTAATTAGATTATATATCTAAGACGTCAGTAAAATAGATCCTGGAGTTGTATGGGAATATATCTGAAACGTTAGAGTCCCATGTAAATAGAGCCTTACACTATCGGGGCCGTGTTCTAACAGTGAAAACTGACTTTCAAACAGTTCTGAAATAACGAATATACGGTTGCCATATACAATTCCTGTTCATTCTGTTATTTTAAAAAAACCTGGTTACAACCCTTTAAAAATGTTCTATAGACCTTAGAACACAATGTGAGTTGGACAGAACATATAAGAAATCAAAATAATAGGAACTTCTTTTGTGTAGGAAGGTATCAGAAAAGCTCTGAAAACAAGGAAGTCGAACCTTACTCTCTGGGTGCCGTGTTCAAACACTGAAAGCTCTCAGAGAAACAGCTTTTTAGTCATGAGGATACTAATTATATTTGTATTTCCGGAAAAAATATTGGCGTTTTTAAAAAAAAAAATGGCATAAAAATCTTCAAAACTAAAGCCTGTAAAGTTCAGAACACGATGTTAGTTAATTAAATTTCAAAGAAGTCAATAAAATAGATCCTGGAGTTGTTTGTGAATATATCTGAAACGCTAGGCTTTCATGTAAATACAGCCTTACTGTAACTGGGCCTTGTGCTACCAGTGAAAACTGACTTTCAAATAAGTCTGAAATGATGAATTTACGGTTTCCATTTATAATTCCTGTTCAATCTCTTAGATATTTAAAAGAAACCTGGTTACAACACTTTAAATTTCAATCTATAGACCTTAGAACACTATGTGAGTTGGACAGAACCTTTAAGAAATCAAAATAATAGACCCTTCTTTTGTGTAGGAAGGTATCTGAAAAGCTCCGAAAACAAGTAATTGGAACGTTACTCTCTGGGTGCCGTGTTCAAACACTGAAAGCTCTCAGAGAAACAGCTGTTTAGTTACGAGTATACTAATTATATTTGTATTTCCGGGAAAAAACCCGTCATAAAAATCTTCAAAATTAAATCCTGTAGAGTTCAGAACATGATGTAAGTTAGATTAAATCTCTGAGAAGTCAATAAAAAAGATCCTGTAGTTGTATGGGCATATATCTGAAACACTAGGCTTCCATGTAAATACAGCCTTACTGTAACTGGGCCTTTTGCTAAAAGTGAAAACTGACATTCAAACAAGTCTGAAATGACGAATTTACGGTTGCCATTTATAATTCCTGTTCAATCTTTTACATATTTAGAAGAAACCTTGTTACAACCCTTTAGAATTCAATCTGTAGACCTTAGAACACTATGTGAGTTAACAGAACCTTTAAGATATCAAAATAATAGAACCTGGTTATGTGTAGGAAGGTATCTGAAAAGCTCAGAAAATAAGAAAATAGAGCCTTACTCTCTGTTGGGCCGTGTTCAAACACTGAAAGCCGTACTAGAATCAGCTGTTTAGAGAAGAGGATACCGATATCATTAGTATTTCTGGGAAAAAACTTGTCGTTTTTAGAAAACCCTTCATAAATATATGCAAAATTCAAGCATGTAGAGTTCAGAATACGATGTTAGTTAGATTAAATCTCTAAGAAGTCTATAAAATAGAACCAGGAATTGTATGGGAATGTATCTGAAATGCTAAAGTTCCATGTAAATTCAGCGTTACTGTAACGGGGCTGTTTGCTAATAGTGAAAACAGACTTTCAAACAATTCTGAAATGATGAATAAACAGTTGCCATTTATAATTCTTGTTCAATTTGATAGAAACTTAAAAGAAACCTAGTTACAACCATTTCAAATTCCATCTATAGACCTAAGAACACTATAAGAGTAGGACAGAACCTTTAAGAAATCGAAATAACAGAACCTCGTTTTGTGTATTAAGGTATCTGAACAGCTCAGAAAAGAAATAGAGCTTTACTCTCTGCAGGGCCGTGTTCAAACACTGAAAGCTCTCATAGAAACAGCTGTTTAGTCACGAGGATACTGATTACATATGTATTTCCGGTAAAAAAATTGACGTTTTTAAAAACCCGGAAAAAAATCTTCAAAATTAAACCCTGTAGATTTCAGAACACGATGTTAGTTAGATTAAATCTATAAGAAGTCAATTAAATAGATCCTGTAGGTGTATGGGTATATATCTGAAACGCTAGGATTCCATGTCAATACAGTCTTACTGTAACGGGGCCGTGTTCTGACAGTGACAACTGACTTTCAAACAGTTCTGAAATGCCGAATATAAGGTTACCATTTATATTTCCTGTTCAATCTGTAACATATTTAAAAGAAATCTGGTTACAACCCTTTAAAATTCAATGTATACATCTTAGAATATTATGTGAGTTGGACAGAACCTTTAAGAAATCAAAATAATAGAAAATTTTTTTTTTAGGAAGGTATCTGGAAAGCTCAGAAAAGAAGTAAATATAGCCTTACTCTCAGTGGGGCCAATTTCAAACTCTGAAAGCCGTCATAGAATCAGCTGTTTAGTCAAGAGGACAGCGATTACAATAGTATTTCCGGGAAAAAACTTGTCGTTTTTAGAAAACCCGGCATCAATATATTCAAAATTCAAGCCTGTAGACTTCAGAATACGATGTTAGTTAGATTGAATCTCTAAGAATACTAAAAAATAGATACTGGATTTGAATGCGAATATATCTGAAACACTAGCAGTACATAGAAATACAGTCTTCCTGTAACGGGGCCGTGTTCTGACAGTGAAAACTTACTTTCAAACATTTCTGAATTGCCGAATATAAGGTTGCCATTTATAATTCCTGTTCAATCTGTAACATATTTAAAAGAAACCTGGTTACAACCCTTTAAAATTCAGTCTATACATCTTAGAATATTATGTGATTTGGACAGGACCTTTAGGAAATCAAAAGAATAGAAAATTTTTTTTTTTTTTTTTTAGGAAGGTATCTGAAAACCTCGGAAATCAAGTAAATAGAGCCTTACTTTCTGAGGGGCCGTGTTCAAACACTGAAAGCCGTCATAGAAACAGCTGTTTAGTCACGTGGATACTGATTACATTTGTATTTCCAGGAAAAAAGTGGCGTTTTGAAAAAACTCGGCATAAAAGTCTTCAAAATTCAAGCCTGTAGAGTTCAGAACATGATGTTAGTTAGATTAAATCTCTAAGAAGTCTATAAAATAGAACCAGGAATTGTATGGAAATGTATCTGAAATGCTAAAGTTCCATGTAAATTCAGCCTTACTGTAACGGGGCCGTGTTCTAATAGTGAAAACTGACTTTCAAACAGTGCTGAAATGAGGAATAAATAGTTGCCATTTATAATTCTTGTTCAATTTGATAGAAACTTAAAAGAAACCTAGTTACAACCATTTCAAATTCCATCTATAGACCTAAGAACTCTATATGAGTCAGACTGAACCTTTAAGAAATCAAAATAACAGAACCTCGTTTTGTATTTTAAGGTATCTGAAAAGCTTGGAAGAGAAATAGAACTTTACTCTCTGCGCGGCCGTGTTCAAACACTGGAAGCTCTCATAGAAACAGCTGTTTAGTCAGGAGGATACTGATTACATATGTATTTCCGGTAAAAAAATTGACGTTTTTAAAAACCCGGAATAAAAACCTTCAAAATTAAAGCCAGTAGAGTTCAGAACACGATGTTAGTTAGATTAAATCTGTAAGAAGTCAATAAAATAGATCCTGGAGTTGTATGGGTATATATCTGAAACGCTAGGGTTCCATGTTAATACAGTCTTACTGTAATGGGGCCGTGTTCTGACAGTGAAAACTGACTTTCAAACAGTTCTGAAATGCCGAATATAAGGTTACCATTTATATTTCCTGTTCAATCTGTAACATATTTAAAAGAAACCTGGTTACAACCTTTAAAATTCAATCTATACATCTTAGAATACTATGTGAGTTGGACAGAACCTTTAAGAAATCAAAATAATAGAAAATTTTTTTTAGGAAGGTATCTGCAAAGCTCAGAAAACAAGTAAATGGAGCAATACTCTGTGGGGCCGATTTTAAACACTGAAAGCCGTCTTAGAAATAGCTGTTTAGTGACGTGGATACTGAGATCATTTGTATTTCCGGGAAAAAGTGGCGTTTTTAAAAAACCATGCATAAAAATCTTCAAAATTCAGCCTGTAGAGGTCAGAACATGATGTTAGTTAGATTAAATCTCTAAGAAGTCTATATAGTACAATCAGGAATTTTATGGAAATGTATCTGAAATGGTAAGGTTCCATGTAAATTCAGCGTACTGTAACGGGGCCGTTTTCTAAGAGTGAAAATTGACTTTCAAACAGTTCTGAAAAGACAAATAAACAGTTGCCTTTTATAATTCCTGTTCAATATGTAACATTTTTAAAAGAAACCTGGTTACAACCCTTTAAAATTCAACCTATAGACCTTAGAACACAATGTGATTCGGACAGAACCTTTAGGAAATCAAAATAATAGGACCTTCTTTTGTGTAGGAAGGTATCTGAAAAGCTCAGAAAACCAGTAAGTAGAGCCTTACTCTTTGTGGTGCGTGTTCAAACACTGAAAGCTCCTATAAAAAGAGCGACGATACTGATTAAATTTGTATTTCCAGTAAAAACCAATATACTGTTTCCATTTATAATTCCTGTTTAATCTGTTAGACATTTAAAAGAAACCTGGTTACAACCCTTTAAATTTCAAACTATAGACCTTAGAACACTATGTGAGTTGGACAGAACCTTTAGGAAATCAAAATATTAGAACCTTCTTTTGTGTAGGATGGTATCTGAAAAGCTCAGAAAACAAGTAAATAGAGCCTTACTCTCTGTGGGGCAGGGTTCAAACATTGAAAGCTCTCAGAGAAACAGCTGTTTAGTCACGAGGATGCTAATTATATTTGTATTTCCGGTACAAATCTTAGCGTTTTCAAAAAACGCGGCATAAAAATATTCAAAATTCAAGCCTGTAGAGTTCACAACACGATGTTAGTTAGATTAAATCTCTAAGAAGTCAAAAAAAAAATAGAACCTGTAATTGTATGGGAATGTATCTGGAAAGCAAGGGGTACATAGAAATACAGCCTTACTGTTTAGGGGGCAGTGTTCTAACAGTGAAAACTGATTTTCAACAGTTTTGATATGACGAATATACGGTTTACATTTGTAATTCCTGTTCAGTCTGTTAGATATTTAAAAGAAACCTGGTTACAACGCTTTAAAATTCAATCTGTAGACCTAGAACACTATGTTAGTTGGACAGAACCTTTAAGTAATCAATATAATAGAACCTGGTTTTTTGTAGGAAGGTATCTGAAAAGCTCGGAAAACAAGTAAACAGGGCCTTACTCTCTGTGGGGCCATGTTCAAACACTGAAAGCTGTCATAGAAACAGCTGTTTAGTCACGAGGTTACTGATTACATTTGTATTTCCGTGAAAATACTTGTCGTTTTTAAAAAACCTGGCATAAAAATCTTCAAAATTCAAGCCTGTAGAGTTCAGAACACTATGTTAGTTTTATTAAATCTCTAAGAAGTCGATAAAATAGATCTTGGAGTTTTATGGGAATATATCTGAAACCGCAGGGTTCCATGTAAATACAGTCTTACTCTAAGGGGGCCGTGTTCTAACAGTGAAAACTGACTTTCAAACAGTTCTGAAATAACGAATATACGGTTTCCATTTATAATTCCCGTTCAATCTGTTAGATATTTAAAAGAAACCTGATTACATCCCTTTAAAATTCAAATCTATAGACTCAAAACACAATGTGATTTAGGCAGATCCTTTAAGAAATCAAAATGATAGAAGCTGGTTTTGTATAGGACGGTTCCTGAAAAGCTAAGAAAACAAGTAAGTAGAGCCTTACTCTCTGTGGGGCCATGTTCAATCACTGAAAGCTCTCAGAGAAACAGCTGTTTAGTCACGAGGATACTGATTACATTTCTATTTCCGGTACAAAAAGTTGGCGTTTTTAAAAACCTCGCAAAAAAAAAAACATAAAAATTCTAGTCTATAGAGTTCAGAACACAATTTTATTTAGATTAAATCTCTAAGAAATCAAAAATATAGAACCTGGAATTGTATGGGAATGTATCTGAAACGCTAGGGTCACATGTAAATACAGAATTACTGTCGATGGGGCTGTGTTCTAACAGTGAAAACTGACTTTCAAACAGCTCTGAAATGAGGAATACACAGTTTACATTTATAATTCCTGTTTAATCCGTTAGATATTTCAAAGAAACCTGGTTACAACCCTTGAAAATTCAAATCTAATTCATACCTCAGAACACTATGTGAGGTAGACTGATCCTTTAAGAAATCAAAATGATAGATCCCGGAATTCTATTGGAAGCTATCTGAAATGCTAGGACGTCATGTAAATAGAGCCTTACTCTCTGTAGGGCCGTGTTCAAACACTGAAGCTCTCATAAAAACAGCTGTTTAGTCATGAGGATACTGATTACATTTCTATTTCTGGTACGAAAACTTGGCATTTTTAAAAAACCCGGCTTAAAAAGCTTAAAAATTCAAGTCTATAGAGTTCAGAAAACGATGTTAGTTAGATTATATCTCTAAGAAGTCAAAAAAATAGAACCTGGAATTGTATGGGAATGTATCTGAAACGCTAGGATTTCATGTAAATACAGCCTTACTGTTGACGGTTCCATGTTCTAACTCAGAAAACTGACTCTCAAACAGCTCTGAAATGACGAATATACAATTTCCATTTATAATTCCCGTTCAATCTCTTAGATATTTAAATAAACCAGGTTACAACCCTTTACAATTCAATTCCATAGACCTCAGAACACTATGTGAGGTAGACTGATCCTTTAAGAAATCAAAATGATAGAACCCGGAGTTGTATAGTAAGGTATCTGAAACGCTAGGAAGACATGTAAATAGAGCCTTAGTCTTTGTGGGGCTGTGTTCAAACACTGAAAGCTCTCATAGAAACAGCTGTTTAGTCACGAGAATACTGATTACATTTGTATTTCCGGTACAAAAAGTTATCGTTTTTAAAAAACCCGGTATAAAAAACCTAAAAATTCAAGTCTATGCAGTTAAGAACACTATGTTAATTTGATTAAAACTCTTAGAATTCAAAATGACAACATCTGAAATTATATAGGAATGTATTTGAAACCATTGGAATGCATGTATATAGACCCTTAATGTCTGTGAGACAATGTTCATATTAAAAACTCAGTTTGAAACATCTGTGAAATGAAGAGAATACTGAATTCATTTATGTTTCTGGTTTATTGACTTGGCATATTTAAAGGAGCCTGCTGAAAACCCTTAAGAATTCAAGTCTATAGGGTTCAGAACAGTATGTTTGTTTGATTGAAACTCTTAGTAGTCAAAATGATAGAACCTGTAATTGTATAGGAGTATGTAGCAAACGCTCGGGATTCATGTACATAAAGCCTTAATGTCTGTGGGTCAGTATTGAAACAGAAAACTCATTTCGATTCAGCTATTATATGACTAGTATACTGATTGTATATATATTTCCGGTTCAATAACTTGGCGTTTTTAAAGGAACCTGCTTAAAACCCGTAAGTATTCAAGTTTTTAGAGCTCAGAACACCATATGAGTTTGATTAAAACTCTGAATTCAAAATGATAGAACCTGGAATTATATAGAAATGTGTACGATACACTAGGATTACTTGTAAATAGAGCCTTTATGTCTGTGGGTCAGTATTTTAAAATTTTAAACTCACTTTCAAACAACTGTTATATGACAAGTATACTGTTAACATTTATAATTCTGATCAATCAGTTGGTGTTTTTAAAGTAACCTGCTTTAAACTCTTAAAGGTTCAAGTCTCTAGAGCTCAGAAAACTATGCGAGTTTGATTAAAACTCTTAGAATTCAAAATCATAGAACCTGGAATTGTATAGAAATGTGTATGAAACACTTGGATGACATGTAAATAAATCCTTCATGACTGTGGGGAAGTGTTTAAAAACTTAAAACTCACTTTCCAACAGCTGTGATATGATGAGTATACTGTTTACATTCATAATTCTGATCAATTGGTTGGCGTTTTTAAAGTAACCTGCTTTAAACCCCTAAAGATTCAAGTAAACATAACTCAGAACACTATGTGAGTTTCATTAAAACACTTAGAATTCAAAATGATAGAGTCTGTAATTTTATAGGAATGTATATGAAACCCTAGGATTGCATGTACATAGAGCCTTAATGTCTGTGGGGCAGTGTTCACATTAAAAACTCAGTTTGAAACAGCTGTGAAATGAAGACAATATTGATTACATTTATGTTTCTGGTTCAATGACTTGGCCTTTCCAAAGGAACCTGCTTATAACCCTTAAGAATTCAAGTCTATAGAGCTCAGAACACTATGTGAGTTTGATTAAAACTCTTAGAATTCAAAATCATAGAACCTGGAATTGTATAGAAATGTGTATGAAACACTGGGATGACATGTAAATAAAGCCTTCATGACTGTGGGGAAGTGTTTAAAAACTTAAAACTCACTTTCCAACAGCTGTGATATAATCAGTATACTGTTTACATTCATAATTCTGATCAATTGGTTGGCGTTTTTAAAGTAACCTGCTTTAAACCCTTAAGGATTTAAGTAAATATAACTCGGAACACTATGTGAGTTTCATTAAAACTCTTAAATTCAAAATGATAGAATCTGTAATTGTATAAGAATGTATATGAAACACTTGGAATACATGTACATAGAGCCTTAATATGTGTGGGGCAGTGTTCAAACTGAAAACTCAGGTTGAAACTGCTGTGAAATGAAGAGTATACTTATTACATTTATGTTTCCGGTTCAATGACTTGGCATATTTAAAGGAACCTGCTGAAAACCCTTAAGAATTCAAGTCTATAGAGCTCAGAACACTATGTGAGTTTGATTGAAACTCTTAGAATTCAAAATGATAGAACCAGTAATTATATAGGAATGTATATGAATCGCTAGAAATACCTGTAAATAGAGCCTTAGCATCTGTGGGGCAGTGTTCTAAAAGAGCTCAGAAAACTATGTGAGTGTGATTAAAACTCTTAGAATTCAAAATGATAGAACCTGGATTTGTATAGGATTGAATATGAAAGTGAGGGCCTTGGTGTGGTCAGTAGTCTGACTGATTTACATACGGGAATGAGTGGTCATATGTGAGATACACCGGACCTGGGAGAGAGGGCCATAGGTGATGGAACTTGAGTGCTGAAGGCTGTGACTGGTGAAGGGACATTAAGTGCAGCACCAGAAGAGGTCGGCTCTGGCTATCTGAGATTTGATGTGGTTCACAATATGTGAGGTTGAAGAAAAAAAAAAACAATCAGGGAGGGAGGTCATCATAGAAGGACTGAAGGCGCCTCATTGAGTGTGGACTATGAGAATTGGTGTAGAACTTAATTCAGTTTGAATTTTCCAGGCATTAACAAAACCACACTTGCTGAGTAATGAATAAGAAGTCAGGGAGATGACTATGGGGGCTGGGACTGTGGAAGTGTAGGTTTGAGAGAGTTATAGTAGCAAGAGTGATGTGTACTTGGAGAAGGCATGTGAATTCATGGCTTCAGGGCCCCTGACATTGACATAAGATGGAATGATAGTGGAATTTATTTCTGGTGATGTTTGGATAATCTGATATAATAAATTTCATATTAATTCCTAAAAAGAGGGTCTATAGTAGTGGTACATTCTTGGTCCAGAGATTAGATGAAATATATGAGCAACCTGCATTTTATTGTGGAGGGCAGTTATAGTGATCAATAGGAATGAGAGAGCATACATCAGTGTCATCTAGGCTGGCATTGGGAAGGGTGAAGGGTAAGAGAGAAATTCATTACTGAAAGGGTGAATTGGAGTATTGGAAAAGAAGATGATGAAGAACAAATATTCAAGTCACAATGTATTTGTCTTACTTTTGGTATTATGACTCTGGGAATGAAGCTGTGTGAGAGATGTGTGTTTCAAAGACTTATGTGCTGCAGGAGGTGCAAAGTGATGGCCTCAGCACCCTAGGCTTGGTTTCAAATGGGTGAAGTGTGATGTCAAAATTTTCAGGGACTTGGAATGAGAATGTAGGGAACAACAAGGTTTTTTTTGTGTTTTTTTTTTTGCTAAAAGTATTACAAAGGGTATTACATAAGTGCCCCTTTTTTCCCCCCTCCCTTGACAAACCCCTGCCCTGCCTTACCCCCCAGTGTCTTATGTCCATTAGTTATGCTTATATGGATGCATACAAGTCCTTCGGTTGATCTCTTACTCCCCTCACTCCTGTCCCCCAACCCTCCCTGGCCTTCCCACTGCAGTTTGACAATCAGTTTGAGGCAGCTCTGCCTCTGTATCTATTATTGTTTAAAAGTTTGTAATGGTCTTTATTATCCATGAATGAGTGAGATCATGTGGTATTTTTCCTTCATTGACTGGCTTGTTTCACTTAGCATAATGCTCTCCAGTTCCATCCATGCTGTTGCAAATGGTAAGAGTTTCTTCTTTTTTACAGCAGCATAGTATTCCATCATGTAGATGTACCACAGTTTTCTAATCCATTCATCTACTGATGGGCACTTAGGCTGTTTCCAGATCTTAGCTATGGTGAATTGTGCTGCTATGAACATAGGGGTGCATATATCCTTTCTAATTGGTGTTTCTGGTTTCTTGGGATATATTCCTAGAAGTGGGATCACAGGGTCAAATGGGAGTTCCATTTCCAATTTTTTGAGGAAACTCCATACTGTCTTCCATAGTGGCTGCACCAGTCTGCATTCCCACCAGCAGTGCACAAGTGTTCCTTTTTCTCCACATCCTCTCCAGCACTTGTCGTTTGTTGATTTGTTGATGATGGCCATTCTGACAGGTGTGAGATGGTACCTCATTGTTGTTTTGATTTGCATCTCTCGGATGATTAGTGACTTTGAGCATGTTTTCATATGTCTCTTGGCTTTCTGAATGTCCTCTTTTGAAAGGTGTCTATTTAGGTCCTTTGCCCATTTTTTGATTGGATTGTTTATCTTCTTTTTGTTAAGTTGTATGAGTTCCCTATAAATTTTGGAGATTAGGCCCTTATCAGCTATGACGTTGGCAAATATGTTTTCCCAAGAAGTGGGTTTTCTTGTTGTTCTGTTGATGGTTTCTTTTGCTGTGCAGAAGCTTTTTATTTTGATGTAGTCCCATTTGTTCATTTTCTCTTTAGTTTCAACTGCCCTAGGAGCTGTATCAGTGAAGAAATTGTTTTGGCATATGTCTGAGATTTTGTTGCCTTTGTATTCTTCTAGAATTTTTATGGTTTCCTGTCGTACATTTAAGTCCTTTATCCATTTTGAGTTTATTCTTGTGTATGGTGTAAGTTGGTGGTCTAGTTTCATTTTCTTGCATGTATCTGTCCAATTTTCCCAACACCATTTATTGAAGAGACTATCTTGACTCCATTGTATGTTCATGTCTCCTTTGTCAAAAATTAATTGAGCATATTCGTTCGGGCTAATTTCTGGACTCTCTATTTTATTCCACTGATCTATATGTCTGTTCTTGTGCCAGTACCAGGCAGTTTTGAGAACAGTGGCTTTGTAATACAGCTTGATATCTGGCATTGAGATCCAACCTACTTTGTTTTTTCTCAGGATCGCTGCAGCTATTCGGGGTCTTTTTTTATTCCAGATGAATTTTTGGAGAGTTCGTTCTACATCTTTGAGGAAGGCCATTGGTATTTTAATGGGAAGTGCGTTGAATTTATAGATTGCTTTGGGTAGTATGGACATTTTAATGATGTTGATTCTACCAATCCAAGAACATGGTATGTTCTTCCATCTCTTTATTGTGCTAGGGTGAGGGACTGCGCCATGGAAGGGTTACAGAATGTGCTGGGAGGGGGGACTGACGTATGGAGAAGGATTGTGTTGCCAGGATATGAGGATTGTGTATGTGCTGGGAGGAGGGACTGACGTATGGAGGGGAGTTGCAGGGTTAGGAACCATGGAAGAAAAATTGCTAGATTGTCTTAGACCAGTCAGGTGTGACTCTGTTTACGCCCCCCTTTGTGCTTATGAACTTTCTGTGAGCTTCTAAGGTAACATTGTTTTGCTTCTAAGGTAACACTGTTTTGCTATAAAAATCATAATGCACACTTGCTCTTTGCCACATGCCGCGAGGCTTCCCAGAGGGGGAAGGTACGGGCTGTGGTCAGCTGGCCAGCTTAATAAAAAGGCTTTCAAATTTAAATTCGGAGTGGTGGTCTATCTCGTTGAGCCTACCCATAACATTTGGAGGCCCGCAGAGAGATACCTGGCAGGGAGGAGAGGGACCCCTTATTTAGGGCTGGAGGCTCTCCCCCGGCAGGGGTGAGAGGGACCCCCTATTTAAGGCAGGAGGCTCTCCCCTGGCAGGGGTGAGAGGGACCCCTTGTTTAGGGCAGGAGGCTCTCCCCCAGCAGGGAGGAAAGCGACCCCCTATTCAAGGCAGGAGGCTCTCCCCCATTGGTCGCCAGGCACTCAGCGAGATACCCCACACCTGTGGAGAACGACTACCAAGGAGGCCTCCAGTCCACCCAAAACTTTCAATTCGGAAACCGAGCCACCTGGACTCTCGAGAGAGGTAAGGACCGGTCGTTAAACAGGAATTGGGACGTCCCACGGAAGGACCTATACGGAGGGCTGGACGCAGCGGTACTCCTGGTCCTGACCCGCGGCCACGACGGTGGCCGGGGTCCCTGGTTCGTGCGGCTGTAGGCTGCACTGGGTTTGTCTGTCTGGTATTTGTTTGTCTTGGTATTTGTTGTCAAAGAGTTGTCTGCTTCTGTGTACACCCTGCTGCAATGTTTTTTGAAAATTTTCAGGACTTCAAGGAGCAAGCTGCAGGTTCTGGGCAACCTTAGGTTGCATTTGGCTGATTTATTTTGTCTTTGTTCTTTGTTGTCTTTGTCTTTGTCAAATGGGATAGGGTCAGTCATCTTTGTCGACCCCCTATCAGTCAGGCCTACTCTGGATGAGTGGAGGGGGAGCTTGATCACCTCCTGGGAAGCTATAGAGCTCCCTCAGGAATTAGGAAATTGTTAGGAATTGGATGGATTGTTTAAACTCTGAGTGAATGTCTGGTGAAAGTGTGTGAGTGTGGAGGGAGGGGGCCTGCCCTCTCCTCTCCTTTATGTGGCTCCACGACTTCGGTTACGGAGCCCGAGTGGGCCCCAACCTGCGGTTCTGCGATTCGTCATATGGCATAACGGTGACTCACCCCCATGTGGAGGTGACCAGGCCCAGGGTTTATACGGGTGCACCTTAGCTACGACGAATCTAAGCTCCCAAGGGACGCGGCCAGGTGGGCATCTGCATGAGGATCTGTGAAAACAGGTCACCCCTTCCCTTGTCTGTCTCTCGCCACCGATCATCATGGGGTCGGGACAAAGTTTGTTTGTATGGGACTGGCCAAATTACTACAGAGAAGGGAGACTGGATACAGCTCCAGCCTGGGCTGGTCTATTAAGAAAGTGTAAATCATTATTGGTCTGTGTAAAGTAAGAGCTACTTTGATTTATTCTGCTTTCTGTTGATACGCTTGGCTGAACGTTTGGGCTGGCCCCTTAGCAGTCTGCAAAGTCTCTTGGCAGCTGCGAGAATTATTTTTCTCAGAGTCTTTTGCTCACTGTTAAGGAGAATTAGCCCACTTAGTTAATAAAGATTTCTGTTTATCAGCTGCTCTTACCTAGGTTGTAATTTACTGTATTAAACTGAAGTTCTAGGGTAGATTTAAAGGTTATAATGTTAATGCTTTTGATTTACAGCAATTCTGTGAATGGGAGTGGCCCACTTTCCAGGAGGGGTGGCTGGGTGCAGGGTCTTTTGATCTGACCACTGCCTACCGGGTCCATTACGTCATACACGGCCGCCCAGGGCATCCTAATCAAATTCCTTATATTCAGGTTTGGGTTGACATATTGTTCAAGAAACCCCGGTAAATGAGGGCTTGCCTCCCGAGGAAAAATTGGGACAGAGACAGACAATTCTTTTGGCCGGGCCCCAGAAGGGAAAGGCTCCCCTGGTCCTTCAGGGAGAGAGGGGGAGAACCTCCAGGACCTTGCGACATCTGCCAGTCCTGCAGTTCCTACGGCAGGCCAGCCCTCTAGATCTGGGGCTAGACAGGCAGCCCTCTGGGGAAGCAAGGCAGACCGAGGCGCTATTCCCAGCTCCAGACCAGATTGGGGACTGAATGAACAAAGAGGGGAGGCTGGATGCCTGAGCTGCCTGCAGTGGCCCTAAAAAAAGAAAAAAAAGAAGAAGCAGCAGCAGTAGCAGCGAGAAAGTACTTGGGCTTTTGGCTTGCAGGCTACAGCAGTTAAGCCAGAAGCCAGTGACTGGTACTAGCCTTCCTACAGCCCCAGGAATAGAGCAGCAAGCCTGGGATCTATAGAAGCTGCAGATAGAGTTAGTAAAAGCTCCCTGCTTGCAAATGTACTGAAAGGGTTTAGTACCTGTTGCTGCTAGAAGAGGAGGGGCTGATATCCCCTTCCAGTGCACTCCCTTGGAAGAGGCCTGGTCGCTGTTCTGCCATAAAGGGTACTGGTGGGAAGACCGGGAAAGCAGGGCCCTGTAACTAATAAACAGAGAAGGGCACTCTCCCTAGACCTGGGAGCCATCAGGACTTTGAAATTCTCCAAGAGAGGAGAAGTCTGACTCAGAGACTAGCTGAAACCTCGTTGGGTTAGAAGGACCGGAGGCTGCATATTGAACTTATAGACTGAAATTTGCTAGGCAGAGGTCCAAGCCCAGTTGTATAGGGATTAAGCTACCTATGTACAGCAAAATAACTTTCTCCTGTGCCAGAATACATTTTAAGGAAATTGGACAAGCTGTATTTGTGGCTAGAAAGAACTGGCCTATGTGTAAACTGTCCTGGAAAAAGGCTATGTGGAATGAACCCAAAAAGTAAAAGGTGTCTAGCTGCCGAGGGGGCAGTTGCCCAGGTGGGCAAAGAAGAATACCCATTAAATTTTGGTCTCTATTGAGAGACAGTTGACAGTTAGCAACCTGTATACTGTCTTACAGGCCTGTGTGACCATGCCCATGTCAGGGGTGGCACAAAACCTCAACTGTAGGAAACTGGGGAAGGCCTGTCTAGAACAGAGGGGTTAATAAAGTGGTGAATACTAGCCCTCTGTTACAGGAATTACAGACCCTGTGAGGTCCTGTGACATATAAGACCCTGTAGAGAAATAAAGCTCCTTTAGTTCATTTTGAAAGAACAAAAAGACAGATTAAAGGCTGTGTTTCCCTCCAGGCAACCCAACTGGAACCCCAATAGTGACAGGGGAAAGGAGGCTCTCGATCGGTATCGCCAGACTCTATTAGGGGGCATCCGAGCTGCTGCTTGGAGACCCACAAACCTCTCTAAGGTGATAGAGACAGTCCAGGGGCCTAACCCTGATGTCTTGGAAAGTCGGAGGGCTGTCAATGTTGCATTTGTTTCCAAGTCGGCCCCAAATATTAGGAAAAAATGACAAAAGTTAGAAGGCTTTGAGGGGAAATCAATCTCTAAGTTGGTTGAGGTGGCCCAGAAGGTTTTTGACAATCAGGAGGACCCAACAGCAGGTTTAAACACCCGGATGGCCAAGGTCTTCCTGGCCCTAAATGAGGAGGAAGGCCCAAGGGGCCGGAGAGACAACAAGGGCAAAGAAAAGCCTCTCGGAAGAAATGGAGTCCAACCCAGGCTTGGGAAAAATCAATGTGCATTTTGCAGAAAGGAAGGACATTGGAAAAGGGAGTGCCCTGAACATGCGGGGGGAACCGACTCCCTCCCATGCTGGTGGAGGAGGTGGATTGGGGCTTAGCTGGCCCCCAGGAGCCCAGAATAACCCTGACAGTGGGAGGCCAAAAGGTGAACTTCCTTATGGAACTCATAGCTCTCACTCAGGCCCTCTGGTAGGGAAAGGGAAAAAGAGTAAACATTTCAGCTTCCTGAAAACAGTTGCCTTGAACCCTGCCACACTCCTCCCTGACGAGAAGGCAGAGGCCCTTTTGCCTGACTGCGAGGAGACACTGACTACCCTCACTTCCTTCCGTGAGGACCTTGTGGACCAGCCCTGCAGAATCCAGATGAGACCCTCTACACGGACAACGGGAGCAGCTTCGTAGAGGAAGGTACCCGGTAGCGGGGGGGCACATGAGGAGGAGCCAGTGGAGATCTAAGAAGCCCTGGTAAGCGCCCCGGCACTGGCCCTGCCAGACCTACCCAGGGACTACAGGGATATATCTCCTCACACTGCCCTTACAGGAGGACACGGGAGCCACCTTAAAGAAGTCTCCTAACCTCAGGAGGAAAGGAAAAAGCTCCTGAGATACTTAACCACCTGGCAGCCATATAGGGGCCAAGGAATTGACTAAAAGACCAGTAGGGCCCCTAGAAGTTCTCGTAGCCCTGACAGCACGAAGGCTCCCAGAGAAGCCTGCTCATCTGCCAGAGGAGCAGAGGCTAGCTGAGAAACTAAGGGCCCGGGAAGGAGAGGCTGGATGGCTAATTCTGCCAGATGGGAGGCCTATAATGCCAGAAGCCCTGGGGCGGACCATCACTTCCCAGACCCACCAGAGCACCCACCTGAGGGGAATGAAGCTATCAGAACTACTGGGAAGAGAATTTTACATCCCAGGGCTCCAGAAAATATCTCAAGAGTTGGCTAGAAGGTGCCAAGTGTGTGCCCGGGTGAATCAAGGGCCCCCTGTTGTGGCCGCGCAGGGACAGCGATTCCGAGGTCAGAACCCCGGAGAACACTGGGAAGTGGACTTCACCGAGATACCAGGAGGACAAGGAGGGTATAAATACTTGCTGGTTTTCATTGATACCTTCTCTGGCTGGCCTGAGGCATACCCAACCAAGGCAGAGAAAGCACAGGTAGTAGTTAGAAAGCTCCTCACTGAAATTGTCCCCCGGTTTAGCCTGCCACTATACATGGGGTCCGACGATGGCCTGGCGTTTATCACCAAAGTTACAATCCATAGTTAAGGCCCTAAGGGTTTACTTGAAAATTGCATTGTGTTTATAGACCACAGAGTTCTGGACAGGTAGAGAGGATAAATTGGATCTTAAAGGAAACATTAACTAAGTTAAAATTAGAGACTGGCGAAAACTGGGTAAGTCTCCTTCCTTTTGCCCTCCTCAGAGCTAGGTGCACCCCGTATATAAAAGGACTCACCCCTTTTGAAATTATGTTTGGTAGGCCGCCACCTCTTCTTCCCCGCCTAAGGGAGGAAGAAATTGCCCGGCTGTCTACCCGAAATTTGCTTAAGTCCTTACAGGCTTTGCAGAGCAGCGCCACGTCAGCACAACGTGTGGTGAGAGCAGTACGGGAGGAGGACGCACCGAGAACCAGTCCAACGCAGCCTGCCTTCTCTCCAGGTGACCTCGTCTGGGTGAAACGTCACGACCCTAGCAGCCTGGAACCTAGATGTGATGGACCCTACCGGGTGGTGCTGAGCACTCCAACCACCATCAAAGTTGCAGGAAAGAGGCACTAGAAATTGTAACTCCGTCCTCCTCATGCCTCTCGCCTGGTGAACTGACCAATGGGAAGGAGAAAGACACGGAAACTAAGACTCTATGTCAGTGGCCGAGACCCTGGCCAATTCTTCACCATCAAATGCCAGACTCTTCCCCGGCGGCTTGACCCCTACATTGCCAAATGCCTCCTCAATTTCATATTGTAGAGGAAGGCACTGAATCAAAGATTTGATTCGGGCATAAGACCAGTAGGGAATGTGGTAGGGTGAGGGACTGCGCCATGGAAGGGTTACAGAATGTGCTGGGAGGGGGGACTGACGTATGGAGAAGGATTGTGTTGCCAGGATATGAGGATTGTGTATGTGCTGGGAGGAGGGACTGACGTATGGAGGGGAGTTGCAGGGTTAGGAACCATGGAAGAAAAATTGCTAGATTGTCTTAGACCAGTCAGGTGTGACTCTGTTTACCCCCCCTTTGTGCTTATGAACTTTCTGTGAGCTTCTAAGGTAACATTGTTTTGCTTCTAAGGTAACACTGTTTTGCTATAAAAATCATAATGCACACTTGCTCTTTGCCACATGCCGCGAGGCTTCCCAGAGGGGGAAGGTACGGGCTGTGGTCAGCTGGCCAGCTTAATAAAAAGGCTTTCAAATTTAAATTGGGAGTCGGTGGTCTATCTCGTTGAGCCTACCCATAACATTATGTCTTCCTCTATCTCTTTTTTCAACGTCCTGTAGTTTTCTGAGTAGAGGTCTTTTACCTCTTTAGTTAAGTTTATTCCTAGGTATCTTAATTTTTTGGTGCGATGGTAAATGGGATTGTTTTTATAATCTCTCTTTCTGAAAGTTCACTATTGGTGTATAGAAATGCCTCAGATTTCTTGGGGTTAATTTTGTATCCTGCTACATTGCCAAATTCATGTATTAAGTCTAGTAGTTTTTTGATGGAGTCTCTAGGGTTTTGTATGTATAATATCATGTCATCTGCAAATAAGGACAGTTTTACTTCCTCTTTTCCAATTTGGATGCCTTTTATTTCTTCTTCTTGTCTAATTGCAATGGCTAATACTTCCAGGACTATGTTGAACAGGAGTGGTGAGAGTGGGCATCCCTGTCTTGTTCCTGTTCTTAGGGGAAATGGTGTTAGTTTTTGTCCATTTAGTATGATGTTGGCTGTGGGCCAGTCATATATGGCTTTTATTATGTTGAGGTATGATCCTTCTATTCCCACCTTGCTGAGAGTTTTTATCAAAAATGGGTGTTGGATTTTGTCGAATGCTTTTTCTGCATCAATTGATATGACCATGTGGTTTTTTTCTTTCAATTTGTTTATGTGATGTATCACGTTTATTGATTTACGGATGTTGTACCATCCTTGCATCCCTTGGATAAATCCTTCTTGGTCATGTTGTATGATCCTTCTGATGTACTTCTGGATCCGATTTGCTAAGATTTTGTTGAGGATTTTGGCATCTATGTTCATGAGAGATATTGGCCTGTAGTTCTCTTTCATTGTGTTGTCTTTACCTGGTTTTGGTATTAGGGTGATGCTAGCTTCATAGATGTGCTTGGAAGTGTTCCTTCCTCTTGAACTTTTTGTAGTAATCTGAGGAAGATAAGTTTTAGTTCTTCCTTGAAAGTTTGATAAAACTCCCCTGAGAAGTCGTCCGTTCCTGGGCTTTTGTTTGCTGGAAGCTTTTTGATGACTGCTTCAATTTCTTCCATAGTTATTGGCCTATTGAGATTTTTAGATTCTTCCTGATTGAGTTTTGGAATGTTGTATTTTTCTAGGAATTTGTCCATTTCCTCCAGGTTGTCTAGTTTGTTGGAATAGAGTTGTCCGTAGTATTGTTTAACAATCATTTGTATTTCTGTGGGGTCTGTTGTTATTTCACCTCTATCATTTCTGATTTGGTTTATTTGGGACCTCTCTCTTTGCTTCTTGGTGAGCCTGGCTAGGGGTTTGTCAATCTTGTTTATCCTTTCAAAGAACCAGCTCTTGGTTTCATTGATTTTCTGTATTTTTTTTGTCTCTATTTCATTGATTTCTGCTCTAATCTTTATTACCTCCTTCTTTCTGCTCAGTCTGGGGTTTTCTTGTTGCTCTCTTTCTAATTCTTTGAGTTGTAGAGTTAGATGATTTACTACCATTTTTTCTTGTTTTTTGAGATAGGCCTGTAGAGCTATAAACTTCCCTCTCAGGACTGCTTTCATTGTGTCCCATAGGTTTTGGATTGTTGTGTTTTCATTGTCATTAGTGTCCAGGATGTTTTTAATTTCTTCTTTGATGTCATTGGTAACCCAATCAATATTTAATAACATGCTATTCAGCTTCCAAGTGTTTGAGTATTTTGGGTTGTTTTTATTGTAGTTTATTTCTAACATTATGCCATCGTGGTCTGAGAAGATGCTTTTTATGATTTTAATCTTCTTGAATTTGTGGAGACTTTGCTTGTGACCCAATATGTGGTCTATTTTTGAATATGTCCCATGAGCACCTGATAGGAATGTATATTCCATGGCTTTGGGGTGGAATGTTCTGAAGATGTCAATTAAGTCCATCTGATCTAGTGAGTCATTTAGGATTGCTGTTTCTTTGCTGATTGTTTGTCTAGTGGATTATCCAGTGATGTCAGTGGTGTATTAAAGTCCCCTACTATGATTATATTGTTGTCGATCTCTCCTTTGATATCTTCCAGGAGTTTTTTTATGAATTTGGGTGCTCCTGCATTGGGTGCATATATGTTTACCAGGGTTATATCTTCTTGTTGTATTGATCCCTTTAGTATTATGAAGTGGCCTTCCTTATCTCTGGTTATGGCCTTCACTTTGAGATGTATTTTGTCCAATATAAGTATTGCTACCCCAGCTTTCTTTTCCTTTCCCTTTGCGTGAAAGATATTTTTCCATCCCTTCACTTTCAGTCTGTGTGAGTCCCTTCTAATGAGGTGGGTCTCTTGTAGACAGCAGATGTATGGGTCATGTTTTTTTATCCATTCAGCCACTCGATGTCTTTTGGTTGGAGCATTTAGTCCATTTACATTTAAAGTTATTATTGAAAGGTACTTGTTTCTAGCCATTTCTTTTTGTGTGTGTGGCTGTTTTATTTCTGAGGTTGTTATTTCTTCTTTTTACACCAGTCCCTTTAGCATTTCTTGCATGGCTGGCTTGGTGGTGATAAACTCCCTTAGCCTTTTTTTGTCTGTGAAGCTTCTTATTTCCCCTTCAACTTTGAATGATAGCCTTGCTGGATAGAGTATTCTTGGATTCAGTCCTTTGCTTTGCATCACTTTGTAGATTTCCGTCCATTCTTTTCTGTCCTGATGTGTTTCTGTTGAGAAATCATTTGATAATCTAATGGGAGATCCCTTGTATGTAACTTTCTGTCTCTCTCTTGCAGCCTGTAAGATTCTCTCTTTGTCCTGAACATTTGCCATGGTAATTATGATGTGTCTTGGTGTGGGTCTTTTTGGGTTCACCTTGTTTGGGACTCTCTGGGCTTGTGTGACTTTTTTCTTCCCCACCCCAGGGAAGTTTTCTGATATTATTTCTTCGAATAGGTTTTCTAATCCATGTTCATCTTTCTGTTGTTCTGGCATCCCTATTATTCGTATGTTGTTTCAATTCATGTTGTCCCAAAGCTCCCTTAGGCTCTCCTCCTGTCTTTTAATTTTTTTCTCCATTTGCAGTACAGTTTGAGTGTGTTTTGCTTCCTTGTCTTCTAATTCACTGATTCGGTCCTCCGCTTCTCCCAGTCTACTGTTGATACTTTCAATGGTGTTTTTTATTGCAGCTATATCGCTCTTCATTTCTTCTTGGGTCTTGCAAAAGTTATTGATCTTTTCATCTGTTTCTTCTTGCTTCTTGCATAAGTAGTTGATTTTTTCATCTGTTTCTTCTTGCTTCTTGTACATCCGGTGCATGTACTCTAGGACCCTTATTCTGAATTCTTTTTCCGTCATGTTGCATATCTCTGTCTCACTTAGCTGCTTTTCTGGCGAGTCCTCCTTCTCTTTCCTTTGGGCATTTCTTTGTCTACCCATGTTTGATCTCACTGATATATCTAGTTGTTGAATCATTCAGTGGTTGCTTCCTGGGTGGCAGTGGCTGCTCCCTGGGTGGCAGTGGCTCCTCGGGCTGTGGTTGCTCCTTGGGCGGTTGTGTTAGCAGCGGCTCCTCCGTTGATAGCAGGGCTTCTGGTGGGTGCTGTTCACAGCTGTGGTGGCTCTTCTGGTTGCTGGAGGGAGGCTTCACACACAGCAACTGTTCCCGAGACAGAGCGTGTGGTGATCAGGAGGCCGCTGTTGCTTGGATCTGCTTTCCGTGGAGGGTAGCAGGTCTCCTCTGAGTTCATGAAGTAGTCGCGCTGCTTGAGAGCCATTGCCTCCGGGTTAGTAGCCTGTCTCGGAACAACAAGGTTATTGCCTCACAAGAACAGTGTCAAATCACTCATACTCTCATTATGATCAACATCTATCCATATCCTATATTCATGACACCCACTGTATTCAAAAGGAACAGTGTGGCCAAAATGTTTGTACTAAAAAGCAGGTATGATCTATATGCTCATTGTCCTTATTGTCATGGGAAGACACTGCATCAGTAGGAATATAAGGAGTGAGTGTCTTTGATGAAACAAAGGCCTGATACCTTCTTTGTATCCGAAGTCTAGGGAGCAGATGGATATGGATGTTGGGGTGTATGATAAATGTAAAATCCTAGGAGAGAAGCTG
The DNA here is from genome assembly GCF_028538775.1 of Myotis yumanensis. Taxonomy (NCBI): domain Eukaryota; kingdom Metazoa; phylum Chordata; class Mammalia; order Chiroptera; family Vespertilionidae; genus Myotis; species Myotis yumanensis. The sequence continues at coordinate 18,582,658 of NW_027223772.1, read as the reverse complement.
ATAATGGACTGAACTGTCCCCATTATAACAGGATATGAACTTTGAGGATGTGGCCATTGCCTTCTCTCCAGGGGAATGGGGAATTCTTGATGAGGCTCAGAGACTTCTGTACTGCAAAGTGATGCTGGAAGTATTTGTACTTGGATCATCTGTAGGTAAGACCCTCACATATATCTTAATGGACTGAGGTGATGGCATCTCTTCCTTGATATTCCACCTGTAGCTTTCTCTCTCCTACAGCCAGACCATGGGCTCTGTAAATTTTCCTCACTCTCATGTGCAATGTGCTATGGATGCCAGTGCTGAGCTATGTGGTAGCCCTGAGAAATAAACTCCACAAACTTCTTTAACACTATTTTCCTCAGAAAGTGCAGGATATGTCTGGGAGCCAGGCATCTTACAGACAGCTTAATGGGCCCCACTTGTTGTTTCTATCCCTGGGAGAGTGACTATGTCTAGATCCATGGTTTCCACTTCTGCACCTTTCCTCTAGATAAAGGTTCTGGGTGACTGCCTGTGCCAGGTTATGTTCTTTACTTACATGAACCATGGGCTGTTCTTGTAAGACCCTCCTTCAATTGGTGTTTGTAATATTACCTTCCCTGTATACTATTACAAGTGGATTTTCTCTGGACCAGGGCTGAATGGTCACCTCTGTCATCTTTCATTAATACTTGGAATATTTCAGCTTTATGTATTTGTAGAGAAGTTGGTACAGGGAGATCCCTAGTTTTTTTCACAGGGTGAACATGCAGGATGGTCTCATAAGAGGCCTGGCCCAGCTGAGTGGAAACTAGCAGAATGTATGACACAAAGGCTGTTTTCAAATTATATAGGGAACCAGATCGATTCCATCACTGCTTGGACGCAGGTGCAATGCCCACACCTCATCTTACCTTTCCTTTGAACTACTTTACACTTTCTGATATGTCATTTCACCTGTGATTTCCTAGCATTCCACCATGTTCACCTTCGTGGCATTTTTACATTACCTGCTCCTCTGCACTGCTGCCTCCGCAGTATTCTTCAACATTGACCTGCACATGTGTTATGAGGTGCACAAACATATTTAAGTAGTCCTAGAAAAAAAGCTACTTGTTCATTGAATTTTTCCTGAGATTAGACATAGACAAAATTCTTCAGAGTTTGCCTATGTCACCTGAAGACAAGCCTTACTGAACATTGTTAGCCTAAGGAAGGGCTAGAAGTCTTACCTCTCTTCCATGTGGTGCTTGCCATCTTTGTTTCATATTCCTGGTGTGGTCTTCCTTCCTTTACGATATTCAGAGGCCCAGGAATTCACAAAAGCCTCTTATTAATCATTCCTGCATATCTCTTCTTTTCAAAAAACTTCATAGAGCCATGGTGTCATGAGCCACACACTTTTGTAATGTTACTTCTCTCTGTCACCACAATCAACATTCATTCCCTCACCTTTTTTCCGTTTTCAGGTTGTTGGCATAAATAGGATGATGAGGTACAAATCAGAGCATAGCCATAGAAGGAGAGTCACAGGTCAGGGCTTCTAAGACAGCTCCAGCAACCCAGAAGAACCATCCATTTAAGCAGTGTTTCTCGGTGTTAAAAGATATTTTGCATCTGAATGAGTTACAAGCAGCACATTTGGAGCATAAAGACTTCTTCAGTGAGGCATGTGTGAGAACCTTCTGTTTCAGTGCAAACCCTCACCAGCAACAGAGGAATGCCAGAGGAGAGACGTCCTGGAAAGAAGGTATGGACAAGGCTTCATTTGTGACCAGGTGCAGCTTCTACTTATCAGAGGTGCCTTCAAACAGCAGGGTGGTTGGGAAAGACTCCCAAACTCCCTCAGAGCTTCTCCCGCACCAGGCAACTCATAACACTGAGGAGCCAAACTGTGGCAGTGAGATTTCACAGGAATTTCTCAGTGGAAAAAGTCATCACCAGTGGGGTGATTGTGAAAACGCTTCCAGCTATATCCTCAAAGTTCTTGAATGTCAAGATGTGTGTTCTGGAGAGTGTGGCAAATGTAGGAAAACTTATAAATGAATCTTTAACATCATTGGACATAAAAGAGTTGATACTGGAGAAAAGCCATTTGAATATATAGATTGTGGGAAGTTCTTTAATCAGAGTTCCACCCTCTTTTGACATTAGAGAATTCACACTGGAGAAAAGCCATATGAATGTACAGATTGTGGGAAGTACTTCAGTCAGAGTTCCACCCTCATTCAACACCACAGAGTTCACACTGGAGAAAAGCCTTATGAGTGTAGTGAATGTAGGCAATCTTTTACCCGAAATAGTCAGCTCGTTATCCAGAAGAGAGTTCACACTGAAGAAAAACCATATGGGTGTAGTGAATGTGGGAAGTCTTTTAGGAATAACAGCTCCATACCCATAAGAGAATTCACACTGGAGAAAAACTTTATGAATGCTGTGAATGTGGGAAATTCTTTAGTCAAAATAGCTCCTTATACACAAGAGAGTTCACACTGGAGAAAAACGTTATGGGTGTAGTGAATGTGGCAAGTCCTTTAGGGATATTAGTCAGCTCCTTGTCCACAAGAGAGTTCATAGTGGAGAAAAGCCTTATGTGTGCAGTGAATGTGGAAAGTCTTTTAGGCAAAATAGTCATCTCATTATCCACAATAGAGTTCACAGTGGAGAAAAACCTTATGTGTGCAGGGGATGTGGGAAGTGTTTTAGGCAAAATAGTCAGCTCCTTATCCACAAGCCAGTTCACTCTGGGGAAAAACTTTATGAGTGTACAGATTGTGGGAAATATTTTAGCCAAAAATATAGCCTTATGAGACACCTGAGACTTCACACTGGAGAAAAGCCATAAATGTGAAGGGAATGTTTCATTTTTTTTACTGAGAATAACAACACTAGAGGAGATTTATGATACACAGTTGCCTTAATATGATCCCTTTTGATCAAGACATACACTCTGCTAGATTCCTCATAATTTTCACGTACAAGTGAGGCTTCAAGGAGCTACTTGAACTTGCCATTCTGCCCAGGCCTCCTATCCAATTGATGTCACTATGAGTGATTGGGGCTGAAGTGATTTCATCTTTAACACCTGGCTCACCTGAACAGTGTGCATCAGTCACAATCCCTGTGTGCTCTCTTGTGCTTGAATAAATTCTAAATATTCTGAACACTTGGAAGTATCTTCATTCCTTTCTCTTTGCCTAGGGAATGGGCCTGATCCAGGGTTTGTCCAGAACACCCATCCTCGGAACAGAAGTGATATCTCTCTCAGGGAGTTTGTGGTTCTCATGTTATGCTGTGATGATTGGCTTAGGTCCTATTTCACCAATCTGAACACCACTGGCTATGGTTTATGATATTTTAGTAAAGGTGTTTTTCCTTTTGTACCTTAAATTGTGATGGTTCTATTCACTGCCTGCAATGTTTTGAAAGCACTCTTGTGATTTGTCAGCATGTAAATGTGAACCAATATTGCGGGGACATCAAACCTTCATTTCTTTGGAAAGGAGAACATGATGGCAGAAAATCATTCTTCATCCCAAACTGGCTTATTTTGCATTGCTGCCCAAGGAGTTGAAAGGAAGATTGCATAACTTTGTAGTCTTAATTTATACCCTGGTATCTTGGTTATGAGTTAGGCCAATGGTTACCCAGAAGTGGAGGTCTTTGCTGTTCTTCTGTGAAGAATATGAATTATGTTCTTTGTTCACAGTAGGTATTTCTTAATTCTTATCAATGGTTAGGGGAACTCCTCCCCACATACTGCAAAGAAGCCAAGTGCCATGAAGTACGATATTTCATAGTCTTGTGACATTTGTTGTAAGACTCTGAGGTTAACCTACCATTGAGACAGAAACACTGTATTCATAGTGATGAGAAAGTGATTGCAGTATATTATATGGAAAGTGTCTCTTCTGAAAATAAATCCACAAATGTTCCTGGCCTGTGGCTTGTGTGACCTTTGTGTACAGATATTCTCAGCACCTCCAAAAATGTTTCCTCTAGCTGTAGTCATTGACAGAGAAAATAATTTAAAGGATTTGTGCATTCTCCTGGTCTCTGTAAGGTGTTCACCACAAGGTCATTTCTCAATATGTAAGAACTCAAATCCAAAGGAAGGATAATCCTATAATCAATCCCAGGATGTGTCTTTTGTAACCAGTCAGCATTCCTGTTGATTCCGTGGCAGTAGTCTTCACTGTTTGCCAACATTTGCTGCCACTGAGGCAAATCTGTTCCAAGAAATGAGCACTGACATGCAAGAAAGTGCACTTTTCTAATGTGTGTTATTTTGTGAGACTTTACCTAGAGATAAAGCTGTGAAACATCACAGTTGAAATAATTTTATCTGTCACTATATTCAAGGTGTGGCATAAGTGGACGTTCAGTTATGAGTACATAAACCACAGCACTTGTGCTTTTAAAAAATACCTTTATGTTATTTTTTTTAGAAAAAGAGGAGGGAAGGGGGAGAGAGATAAATGTACATGAGCTGCCTCTTTCACACTCCCTACTGGGGCCACAGGTGGGGCTGTGTACTGACCTGAAATTGAACCAGGACGTTTCAGTGTACTGGTTGATACCCACCCAGCTGAGGTACACGGTGAAAGCAGAGTTTATTCCAGTATTTTTTATGTATTATTTTCCATACCAACAATTCTAAACCTACATTTCCTACACTCTACATTTTCCTCCTGCCCTTTTATAATCTCTCTTTCTGACTTTCCCAGTCTTCCATGCAATCATTCATTTTCCATCCTTTACATTAAATTAGTTCATATTATTCATAATTTTATAGTCACTGTAAGGTGTGTACTTTTAAACAAATACTGGTTTCCTTAATGCTACAGATATTTTGAGACTCAATACAAATGCTTATGTGAATATTGAAATTTTTTTAATGCTGACTAGTATTGTATTCTATGGATCACATCTTCACAGACCTACCACTCGATTGGTGTCACAGCGAGTATTTCTGGCTGAAGAGATTTCACCTCTAACACCTGGCTCACCTGAAGAGTGTGCATAAGTCACAACCCCTGTGTGATCAGGGGAAATATATTCTGTGTTCTCACTTGTGCTTGAGAAAATTGTGATTACTCTGAGCTCTTGGCAGTATCTTCATTTTTTTATCTATGACGAGGTAATGCATCTGATACAGGATTCATCCAGGGCACTCATCCTCAGCTAAAAAGTACTACATCTGTCAGGGACATTGTGGTTTGCACATTATGCTGGGATGAATTGTTTCAGGTTCTAATTCACCAACCTGCAAGCTGCTTGCTGTCCTGTTCTGGGTTATGATCATTCAGTAAAGGTGTTGTTTTTTTCTTTTGTACCTTTAATTTTGGGGACTATGTTCACTTCCTGGGATGGCTATAAAGGAAAGTTGTGACCTGTCAGCATGGAGAGGTGAACAGATATGATGGGGTCCCAAACATTCTGTGCTTTGGAAGGCACATAGTAATGGCAGAAAATCAGTTTCTCCAATTTTGGCTTTTTTTTTTAACTTCTGCGCAAGGCCTTGAAAAATTATCTGCATGACTTTGTGGTTCTAATTTGCAGCCTGGTGACTCTATTATTGGTGAGGTCAACATTCACACTGGAAAGGAGGCCTTTGTTGTGTTTCTGTGCACAATATTAATTATAGTCTCTGGTCATAATAAGTATTACATATTTCTCAACAATGTTTAGGGGAATTGTTCCCCACATACACTAAAGGAGCCATGTCCTGTGATGTATGAAATTTCATGCAGTGATGTCATTCTTTATATATTTTATAATTGATTTCGGAGATGAAGGGAGAGAGAGAGAGAAATAGAAACATTAATGATGAGAGAGAATCATTGATTGGCTGCCTCCTGTATGCCCCCTACTGGGGATCCAGGCATGTGCCCCTGACCAGAATTGAACCTGGGACCCTTCAGTCTGCAGGTTGATGCTCTATCAACTGGGCCCTGGTGTCATTTTTTGTATGACTCTGAGGTTTCAATATAACCACCAGTATGACAGAAACACTGCATTCATAGTGAGTGTGAAAGATTGCAGTGAATTAGATGAAAAGTGCCTCTTCATTTTGGTGTTGTTGAATCAAATCAATCTTAACACTATTATTTTAAAAATGTTTTTATTGCTTTTTTAGAGAGTGAGGGAGACAGAGAAACATCAATGATGAGAGAGAATCATTGATCAGTTGCCTCCTGCATGCCCGCTGCAGGAATGGAGCTCTCCAACCTGAGTATGTGCCTGACCTGGAATTGAACCAGTGATCTCATGGTTTATGGGTCCACATCCAAGCAATGAACCATCGCATGTGGTCAAACTATTCTTTTTTATTATTGATTATTAACTCTATTACAGATGTTCCCATTTTCCCCCATCTCCATTCCCCTTTGCCTCCCTCTACCCTGCCCCCACTGCTTCTAGGCCCTCACCACCTTATTGTCTATGTCCTTGGGCTATGCATATATGTATATACTTTAAAAATATAATTTTATTGATTTTAGAGTGAGGGAGGGAGAAAAAGAGATAAAAACATCAATGATGAGAGAGAATCACTGATTAGCTGCCTCCTTCACATACCTCTCCCCTAACTGAAAATTGAACTTACAGCCCATGTATGTTCCCTGACCAGGAATAGAACCTTGACCTCCTGGTTCATAGGTTGCCGCTCAACCATTGAGTCACACCAGTGGTGCTATATTATTTAAAAATTGAAAAAAACAATGTATTTATTGTTTCTAGTATTACAGAAGTCTCCCATTTTCCCCTGTGCATATATTCTTTGGGGGATCTCTCCCATTCCTCCCCATACCCCGCCCCTGGGAGACCTGCCAGTCTGTTCCAGTTAACCAGGCCTCTGGTCCCATCTTGCCTTTCCCCAGGGCCACTTGCTGAACCACATCACCTTTATTCACTAGTGTCATTGGCCTGAATGCTAGCCCTCCCCTTGGCTTTTGAGAAAACTACATTGCTCAGAAGGAATGGGCCCGTGTAGGCGGAGCTAACGGGTGTTTTTGGTGTCAGTGCATCCCCTTAGGACAGGACTTCCACCTTCCTCCTCCTGGCGGGCATTTTGACCTCTTCAGTTCAAGGACTCACAGGCTTCAGCCCACTGGACATGTGTAGGAGGAGGCCTAGGAGGCAGCGTCCTTGCTGTGCAGCGTGTGTCTGAGGCTTGTTGAGCACCAACAGGCTGGGAGTGGGGCCTCCAAGCCTCCAGGACTCCTCTCTGCCCACAGCATTCCCGCAGCCTCACCCCATTTCACCCTCCAGCCTTGGGGACTGGAGCCCCTCAGGTCCTGCAGCCCAGAAAGTCGCATCCAGAATAGTGAGTCTCTCTTGGGTGACACAGGGTATGATGGGGGAAGAGGGCCACAGGCTGCAGTGCCACCTTGTAAGGACACAGTGGTGAGGCTGATCCATGAGGATTAGGAAAACCCAGGCCTGTTTTGGGTCTAAAGGCAGCAAAGAAGATGAGGTGAGGTTTTTCAGGAGGAGTTTTACTTTCACCCTCAGAATGCTGGGAACATAGATAGTTGGGGGAAAAGGAGGGACATTTTGTGGGGTAGGGTTCTAACTTTTCCTAACATTGCTCAGAGGAAGGACAGACTAGAAGACAGAAGTCAGCATCTGTGGACAGGAAGGTGAAGTCCTATAAATGATCAGGTAACTGGCAAGAGTGAGCACTGAGGACGGAGGCCTGAGATAATACAGGCATCTGGAGGGCACCTGGCCTCTGGGCTGGGCAAGGGCACTGAGCAGCCTGAGCCCATAAATCTTGGCGGTGTTTGCCAGGCTCTCAACATATCATTTTCTTTACACGAATTCCTGCAAATGCAGAATGAGTTGGGTGTACGGGACGGTGAAGATAATTTCAGGGCTTCACACTCTTGTGGCCTCTGAGATAGTTGTGTCCTGGGGCTGTCCAGCTGCTCTTGTATCCCTTGGACCTGGGGACTTTGAACAGATACTAAACCCAGACTCCTAAGGTCATGACTAGCGCTTCATGTAGTGGACCTTGTATTTAGCAACCAATGTTATGCGTGGTAGGTCCTGCAGGGCATTGGTTACAGATTGTGCAAAGGCTTGTAGTGAAGATTGAGCTGATTTAGGAACCGGCAGGTACTTAAATTACATATATAAAGTTTTAGATATAGAAAGGAAGGGAGAGGGAGGGGGACAGAGAAACAATGATGAGCAAGAAAACAAGGATTGGTTGCAGCCTGCACTACCCCTATTGTGGATCCAGCCCACAACCAAGTCATGTGCATGTGTCTATACCAGTGATGGTGAACCTTTTGAGCTCAGCATGTCAGCATTTTGATAAACCCTAACTTAACTCTGGTGCCGTGTCACATATAGAAATTTTTTGATATTTGCAACCATAGTAAAACAAAGACTTATATTTTTGATATTTATTTTATATATTTAAATGCCATTTAACAAAGAAAAATCAACCCAAAAAAAATGAGTTTGCGTGTCACCTCTGACACATGTGTCATAGGTTCACCATCACTGGGTTATACTCAACCAACTGAGACACATCAGCCAGGACTGTAGATCACTTTAATGTAGGAGCCCTGGCTGGTTTAGCTCAGTGGATGGAGTGTCGGCCTGTGGACTGAAGGCTCCCAGGTTCGATTCTGGTCAAGGGCACATGCTCAGGTTGCAAGCTTGATCCCTAGTAGAGAGCATGCAGGAGGCAGCCAATCAGTGATTCTCTCTCATCATTGATGTTTCTATCTCTCTCTCCTTCTCCCTCTCTGAAATCAATAAAAAATATTTTTAAAAATATATAGGAAATCATGGTCAGGTTGGTAATGGTAGTAGTAGCTCAGAAGGGACAGTGTGACCCTGAGGTCTAGCTTTCCTGCTGGGGCCACCGTGGAAGGTGGGTGTCACAACACCACAGAGAGGTAGAAGTTGTCATGTAGAGTGTGGGGGAGAGGTAATCATTTTGCAGTGGCCAAGGCCTTTAAAAGATGAGTGGACCTGATATTATTTAGAGGCTGAAGAGTTATTCCAAAAAAGTGAGACTAGTTCTGGTACATATTAACTTCTCTAAACACTCACCAGGATTTTGTTGTGACCCTTGGTGTGGCCTGGTTTTGGAGAGTTGCAGACAGTCTTGTGTATTAGCTTAGAGCCTCAAGTGGTCATCTGTGAAACTCACTGGGCATGGTCAGAACGCCATTGGGTGTGGGACTTGAGTTGCAGTTAAGTGAGAGATGTTGGCAAGCATTCTCTGAACAACAAATGCTGAATTAACTCAGAGGCCAAGGAGAGCACTATGGGGGCTGGGGCTGAGGGAGTGCAGGTGTGAGCCACGTGTGGAAAAGAGTGATGTGCACTTGAAGAGGGAATGTGAATTGATGACCACAGCACCCTGACATTGACATAAGAGTGAATGACGAGAGAGTCCATTTCTGGTGGTGTCTGGATGATCCAACACAGTGGCTTTTAGGGTGATTGCCTGTAAAGAAAGGTGTTTAGGTGCTATATTCTAGGTACAGAGCTTCTTTGCCATTTAACTAACCACCTACCTTTTGTTGTTGGGGGTGACACACAGGTTGATAAGAATGAGATAGCCTACATCAGTATTACCCAGGCTTCAAAATCTCCACTGGAATGGGTAAGGGAGAAGGGTAAGGGGTAAGAGATTATGGATGTGGTGAACTATAGTTTTGGGAAAAAGTGATTAGGAAACAATTTGTCCTCACCACAGCAAATTTGCATTACCTTTGAAGTTGTGCTTCTGAGAAGGAAGCTGTGTGAGAGAAGTGTGTTGTTCAAAGAACTCTGAGCAACAGGTAGTGCAAAGCCATGGCCTCAGTACCTTGGGATTGGGGTCAAGAGGGTGCAGTGTGATGCCATGTATTTGGTGTCTTTGAGAAACAATATGAGGGTATTGCCTGACAAGACCAGTATCAAATCACTCACACTGTCTTTATGGCCAGCATCTCTCTTTAACCTATGGTTTTGACACCCATTCTGTTGATAAAAGTCAGTGTGGTGTACACAGGAGTCCATAGCTCAGGTGTCTTATCTGCCTTTGTTATAGTTGGAAGAGAAAATGTCAGTAGGAATATAAGAAGACAATGGCTTTCATGGGATGAAGGCCTGGTATTTTCTCTGATGTGTGGAATGGACAGAGCAGATGGATGTGAAGGGTGGGGAGTATGACAGACTAAGAATCTTAGGAGTGAAGCTGATCTTGGGCTGTACTGTCCCCATTATGACAGGATATGAACTTTGAGGATGTGGTCATTGTCTTCTCTCAGGAGGAATGGGGGCTCTTTGATGAGGCTCAGAGACTTCTATACTATGATGTGATGCTGGAAGTGTTTGCACTTGTGTCATCTGTAGGTAAGACCTTGATGTTCTCCCAGTGTCCTGAGGTGATGACCTCTCTTCATTTATTCCTCAGGCAAATCTTTCTCTCTCCCACAGTGGGAACATGGCCTCTGATCATTTTACCCACTGCCTTTTCAAATGTGCTGTGGCTGCCAGGGATGAGCTGGATGTAGAGCCCTGAACAAAGGTCTCCATGAACATCCCTAACACCTGTTACCTCAAAAAGTAAAGGAAACAGAGTGAGGAGTCCTGAAGTGAGCTTAATAGGTCCCAGCTTGCACTTTCTCTTCATGGGAGGCTGAGTGTCCATATGCATGGCTTCAACTTCTATACTCTTTCTCTGGGTAATGGTTCTTTGTGGCAACCTGGGTCATGTTATGGTCTTCACTTACATGAACTATGGGCTGTTCTTTTAAGGCTTTCATTCAATTTTTTGTAATATTCTCTTCCCTGAATACTATAGCAAGCTGTGTAGCTCTGGCCCAGTGATGACTGCTCACCTCTTCATCACCTGTTTCTCTGCACTGGTGCCTCTGCAATCATCTGCAACTTTGACGTGCACATGTGTTATGAGGTGCACATATGTGGTAATTAGTCCTCGAAACCAGCTACTCCTTTATTGAATTTTACTTGGAGTAAGACGGAACCAACCTCTTGCTCAGCTTGCCCCCTTCCCCAGTCAACAAGCCCTGCTAAATGCTGTTAGTTGAAGGATTAGCTGGAGCTCCATATTCTAATCCATGTGGTGCTTGCCATTTTTGTGTCATATATCTGGCAAGGCCTTTCTGTTTTATGATCTTCATTAGCCCAGAAAGTTACAAGAGCCTCTTATTAATCCTTTCTGCATATCTCTTATTTTCAGAGAATTGCATGTACCAACTGTGATACATAACACACCTTTGCAATGGAAATTCCCCCTGTCACCACATTCAACATTCATTTCCTCACCGTTTCTCACTTTTCAGGTTGTTGGCATAACATGGATGATAAGGAGGCCTGTTCTGGTCAAAGTGTATCTATACAAGGAGAGTCACAGGTCAGGGCTTTTAAGACAGCTCCAGCAACCCAGAAAACCCTTCTGTGTAAGCGGTGTTTCTCTGTGTTACAACATATTTTGTACCTGACTGAGTCAGATGTAGCATATTTTAAGCAGAAAGCATTCTGTAGTGACGCACGTGTTGGAGACGTCTGTTTCAGTGAAAACCCTCACCAGCAACAGAGGAATGAATGTGGACAGGGGCCATGGAAATAAGCTATGGATAGGGCCTCCTGTGTGAACAGGTGCAGCTTCTATTTATCTTCAGTGCCTTCAATCAGCAGGAAGGTTGGAGAAGACTTTAAATACAACTCAGAGTTTCCCCAGCACCAGGCCACTTCCAACCCTGAGGAACTACACTGTGGCAGTGGGATTTCCCAGGAATTTCTTGATGGAAAAAATCTTCATCAGGGGGGTGAATGTGAAAACGCTGGCAGCAACGACCTGAAAGTTGTTAAAATTCAGAGTGTCTGTTCTGGAGAACTTACATATGAGTGTAACAAATGTAAGAAAGTTTTTAGACAAATCTCTAACCTCATTCAACATAAGGGAGTTCACATTGGAGAAAAGCTATATGAGTGTAGAGAATGTGGGATGTCCTTTAGTCAAAGGAGTCACCTCACTGGACAGCTCAGAGTTCACACTGGAGAGCAGCCATATGAGTGTACTGAATGTGGTAATTCTTTTAGCCAAAAATCTAACCTTATTAAATACCTGAGCGTTCACAGTTGCGACAAGCCATATGAGTGCTGTGATTGTGGGAAGTTCTTCAGTGATAAGTCTTACCTTGAAAAATACCACAGAGTTCACAGTGAAGAAAAGCCATATGAATGTAGAGAATGTGGGATGTCCTTTCGGCAAAGGGCTCATCTCACTGAACACCTTAGAGTTCACACTGGAGAGAGGCCATATGAGTATACTGAATGTGGGAAGTCTTTTAGCCAAAAATCTAACCTTATTAAACACCTGAAAGTTCACACTGGAGAGATGTGTTAAACGTTCAGGGAATGCTTTTATTTTTCTCACTTAGAATAACAACACTGAAGGCAACTCTTTGGGACCTATTTTCCTAAATTTAAACCCCTTTTAATGGAACATACACTCTGTTAGATTCCTCATAAGTTTCGGGTACAAGTGAAGCTTGAAGGCGCTGTATTGCACTTGCTAACATGCCCAAATCTAACACCAGATTGATGTCACAGTGAGCATGTGTGGCTGAAGAGATTTCACCTCTACCACCTGGCTCATCTGAAGAGTGAACAGTCACAAACCCTGTGTGCTCAGGGGAAATGTATTCTATGTTCTCACTTGTGCTTGGGAAAATTCCGATTACTCCGAGCTCTTGACAGGATCTTCATTCCTTTCTCTCTGACTAGAAAATGCATCTGACCCAAGGTTTGTCCAGACTACATATCCTAAGCTAAGGAGTGCTACCACATTCAGGGACATTGTGGGTCTCACATTATGCTTTTATGAATTGTTTTACTTTATAATTCAACAACCTGAAAATTGCTTACTGTCCTCTGATTCTGGTTAATGATATTTAGTAAAGATGTTTTCTCTTTCGTAGCTTTAATTTTTTAAAAAATTTCACTCTGGATGGATGGGTGGATGGGTAAATGGATGGATGGTTGGATGGACAGGTGGATGGGTGGGTGGATGGATGGATGGATGAATGGATGAGTGGATGGATGGTTGGGTGGGTGGATGAATAGTTGGGTGGGTGGATGGTTGGGTGGATACATGGATGGATGGATAGATGGGTGGGTGGATAGATGGATGGATGAGTGGATGAATGGGTGGGTGGATGGTTGGGTGGGTGGATGGATGGTTGGGTGGATGGATGGATGGATGGATGGATGGATGGATGGATGGTTGGGTGGGTGGGTGGATGGATGGATGGATGGATGGATGGATGGATGGATGGATGGGTGGATGGATGAAGGGGTGGGTGGATGGATGGATGGGTGGATGGATGAATGGATGGGTGGATGGTTGGCTGGGTGGATGGATGGGTGGGTGGGTGGATGGATGGTTGGGTGGGTGAATGGATGGATGGATGAATGGATAATTAAAAAAAGAAAAAAATTCACTCTGGATGATTTGATACGAATGTTGTGATCAATCATCACAGATATGGTGGGGTCCCAAACTTTCTGTTCTTTGGAAAGCGTATAATAATGTCAGAAAAATCACTCTGTCCAATATTGGCTTATATTATACATTTGACCAAGGCAATGAAAGAAAGTTTGCATAACTTTGTGGTTCTAATTTGCAGCCTGGTGCCTCTAATGTTGGTAAGGTCAGTGGTCCCTCAGAAGAGGAGTCCTTTTTTGTGCTTCTATCATTGTTCTAACATTATCCTCTGAGGAATTTTAGGTTCTAATTCACCAACCTACAAACTGCTTGCTGTCCTCTGTTCTGGTTTATAATCTTTTAGTAAAGGTGTTTTTTGCTTTTTCACCTTTAATTTTGTGGGTTATATTCACTGCATGGGATGATTTGGAAAGATATTTGTGATCTGTCACATGCATAGGGGAACAGATATGGTGGGGTCCCAAACATTCTGAGTTTTGGAAGGCACATAATAATGGAAAGAAATCACTCTTTGTCCAATATTGGTATATTTTGTATTGCTAACCAAGTCCTTTAATGAAAATCTGCATGAGTATTTGATTCTAATTTTTTAGCCTGGTGCCTGTATTATTGGTGAGGTCAAAGATCACCCAGAAGAAGAGTCCTTTGTTGTGCTCTGTGAACAATATGAATTATATTCTCTGTTCACAGTATGTCTTAAATGCTGTAAAAGAGCCCTGTGCCATGATGTGTGAAATTTCTTAGGCTGGTTTCATTTGTTGTAGCACTGTGAAGTGCAAGTAATACTGGCACAAACACTGTTTTCATAGTGAGTTGAAGAGACGGCAGAATATTGGATGAAAATTGACTCTTCTGAACATTATCCACAAATGACCCAGTTTTGAGGCTTGTTTGTTCTTTGTGTAGCTGAAGTGATTGGTTGTGAAAAGAATCTCATGGTTTTGGAGATTCCCTTGAGTCCCTTGATGGCAGCGGTTCTCAACCTGTGGTTCGCGACCCCTTTGGGGGTCGAAAGACCCTTTCATAGGGGTTGCCTAAATACATCCTGCATATCAGATATTTACATTATGATTCATAACTGTAGCAAAATTACAGTTATGAAGTAGCAACAAAAATAATTTTATGGTTGGGGGTCACCGCAACATGAGCAACTGTATTAAAGAGTTGCGGCATTAGGAAGGTTGAGACCACAACTCTATGGTGTGCACCTCAAGGTTATCACAACAAGAACTCAAGGCTAGAGGAAGGATCATCGTATGATTAATCCCAGATTATGTGTTTTTGACAATTCAGCATTCCTGATCATTCTGATGGCAGTAGTCTTCACTTCTTGACAATATTTGCTGCCACTGAGGCAACAATGATTCTCTCAGGAAATGAGGAGAGAGATGGTGATATCTGTATAGAGTTTCCACTTAATTTTCTAACAACAGAGGGATATCTGTGTTTTTATTTGGAACCACATTTTAAGGCTTTACTTAGGTATATGTATAACTGACATGCAACAAAAAGCACTTTTCTAATGTGCACTATTTGGTGAGGTTGAACATATGGATAAAGCTCAGAAACCATCACATGTAAAATATGCTTCTCTGTTACCCGTACCCATGGTGGGGCAAAAGTATGCTCATGGTTGTGAGTATGCAAAACACAGAATTTATTTTCTTATTTTAAATAACTATTTATATAAAAGGCTAATATGCAAAGTGTCCCCTTGGGAGTTTGAACGGGAGACCAGGAGTTTGATCGGTTGCTATGATGGGCACTGACCTCCAGGGGGCAGCGCAGAATGAAGGAAGGCCCTGGCCAGCAACCAGCAGCTAGGAAAGGAAGGCCCCGATCAGCCCTGATTGCCAGCTAGGCCTAGGGACCCTACCTGGTCACGAATTTCGTGCACTGGGCCTCTAGGTTTATATATTTTAATTTTTATTTTTATTGATTTTTAGAGAGAAGATGCAGAGGGAGAGAAATATCAATCTTCTGCCTCCTGCATGCCCACTACTGTAGACCCAGGTGCACATGTGACCTGATCTGGAATTAAACCAATGACCTTTCAGTGAACATGATCATGCCCAAAAAAATAAGAAACAGTAGCCATGGAGACTTTATTCTTTTATTATTATTTATTAACTGTTGTATTTATTTTCAATACTAACAACTATAAACCTACTTTTGCACACCCTGTATTCACCTCTTGCCCTTTTATAATCTTTCGGATTCTCCAGTTCTCCAAATAGCCATGGATTTACCTCCTCTTACAAGAGATAAGTTCATATTTTCCATAATTTTAAAGGCACTATAAGGTGTATAATTTTTTAACAAACACTGGCTTCCTTTATGCTACACAGGTATTTTTAGATTCAACAGTAATGTTTATGTAAATAGTTAACTTTAATTTTTATTGCTAATAATGTTGTATTCTATGGATAACCACTTTATCTATTGATCTGTATATGGTTTCAGTTATTTCCACGTTTGGGGTTTTATAAATAAAACTGCTGGGAATATTGCATTCAGTTCTTCCTACAGGTGTATGTTTTATTTATCTAACTGTTGCAGTGTCGGTGAATATGTTACATTTTAAGATATGCAGATCTGTGATCTAAAATGGTCATTCCCTTTGCCTTCCTACCCACCCACAATAATGAAAATTTCATGTTTTACATTACCCTGGCAGCACATATGACGGTTATTTTTTTAAATAGTAGGCCAGTAAATGAGTATACTATTAACTAGTTTTTGTTTTGATAACATTTCCCTAAGAATTTTTGATAGTGAGCATTTCTTCTTGCTTTAATTTACACCGTCTTCATCTCCTTTGCTAAAATGTCTGCTCAGGAACTTTTGCCTATTTTTTAATTTAATTTATTATTCTTTCCAATAGGAGGACAGTGCAGCATCTAAGACATGTGTTTGAGTTTCTCTCCTTCCTCAATTACTCAAGTGACTTCTTTGCCATATGGAACCATTGGTTTTCAATTCTAGAAAGAAAATTGTTTTTCTCAACTTTTATCCTATGGACAATTTATAGCCACTTGTAACATACACTAATAAGTTTAATCTGCATTGTTAACATTCTCCACCAGTATTATTTAAGTCTAAGCATTTAGTAATACTTTAAGTGAAGTCTGGGTTTGTAGTATTTGTCAATTTCCCTGGTGTAAATACTTTCATCATCACCAGGTTCAAACTGCCAGAACAATGGCATTGGGCATGAACATGATAAGATATTATAGTAGTACATCGTTATATTTTATTTTCAACATACTGATAAAGTAACAGTGAATGTCCTCAAGAAAATCCTATATAATAAAAGGGTAAAGTGCAAATCAACCGAACAGCGGAACAACTGGTTGTTATGATGCACACTGACCACCAGGGGACAGAAGCTCAATGCTGCCTCCTGGTGGTCAGTGCACTCTCACAGGGGGAGTGCTACTCAGCCAGAAGCCAGGCTGAAGGCTGGCAAGTGCAATGGTGGTAGCGGGAGCCCCTCCTGCCTCCACAGCAACGCTAAGGATGCCCGAATGTGAAAGAGTGCAGGCCAATCTGAAGGACACCCCACCCACCCGGGTGCACAAATGTCGTGCGCCTGGCCTCTAGTTTATAATAAAACATCTGAATTATTGGGAAGTGGAAAGTGTTGGACATTTTTAAAAGTTTGATATAATTGTAATTAATTTAAAGCATACATTTTAACAACATATATATTAAAAATGTTTTAATTGATTCAGAGAAGGGAGAGAGAGAGAAACATCAGGAAGAGAGAGAACCATTGATCAGCTGACTCCTGCATGCCCCACACTGGTTATCAAGCCTGCAATCATGGCTTGTGCCCTGACCAGAATCTAACCTTGACTTCTTGGTTAATAGGTTGTACTTATGAACTGAGTAATATTGACTGGACTAAAACACACTTTTTAACAAGCACTTTTATGTTTCCATATATGCCTGCCTTCCTGAAACTAAATCCTCCTCCCCTTTTCAGTGTTTCCTAATTGGCACATGAAATTACTGCTGCAATGACATAATCTACCTTTGTAATAGCTTATTTCTTTTTAAATATATATATATTTTATTTATTTTTTGCAGAGAGGAGGGAGAGGGATAGAGAGTTAGAAACATTGATCAGCTGCCTCCTACACATACCCTACTGGGGATGTGCCCGCAACCAAGCTACATGTCCTTGACTGGAATCGAACCTGGGACCCTTCAGTCTGCAGGCCAATACTCTATCCACTGAGCCAAACTGGTCAGGGCATAATAGCTTATTTCAAATATCTGCCTATATATATAAAAGCCAAGCGACCAGAACTACTGGAATGACCAGAATGGCCAGTTGCTGACATGCACTGTGGCCGACCAACTGACCCTATGGGGGCGAGGCCAGCCGGCCAACCTCCTGAGGCTCCCCCTCAGCTGTCCTTGGCCTGATCAGCACTCTGGTCCACACCCACCTGACTGGCCCATCCCCAATCAGGGGCAGGGCCAGTGGCCAATCTCCCACATCCCCTCTCCTGGGAGCTTGACCCCGCCTGTGCAGGATTTCGTGCACCGGGCCTCTAGTCTACACTAATAAAAGAGAAACATGCAAATTGGTGTCACTCTGCTACCCTTCCCATTGGCTAATCAGGGTGATATGCAAATTAACTGCCAGCCAAAATGGCGGCCGGCAGCCAGGCAGCTTGAAACTAACAGGAGGCTTGTGTGACCGGGTAGAGCCATA
Organism: Myotis yumanensis; assembly: GCF_028538775.1. NCBI lineage: Eukaryota > Metazoa > Chordata > Mammalia > Chiroptera > Vespertilionidae > Myotis > Myotis yumanensis. The sequence continues at coordinate 18,564,464 of NW_027223772.1, read as the reverse complement.
ACCTCCCCATCGGCCCTGCCCTGACTGTGACAGGGTGCGGTGCCCCAACCGCCTGATTAGCCCTGCTCTGTGTGTGACAGGGAGTGGTGCCCCAATTCCCCTATTGGCCCTACTCTGTGAGTGACAGGGGGGATCTCCTCAACCCCCTGATCGGCCCTGCTGTGTGCATGACAGTGGGGAGCTCCCCAACCCCCTGATGGGCCCTGCTCTGTGCGTGACAGGGGGGAGCTCCCCAATCCCCTGATTGGCCTTGCTCTGTGCATGACAGGGGTTGGCACCGCAACCTCCCCATCGACCCTGCCTTGACTGTGACAGGGGGTGGTGCCCCAACCCCCCAATCAGCCCTACCCTGTGCGTGACTGAGGGTGGCATCGCAACCTCCCAATCCGCTTTGCTCTGAGCCCGACCAGGGTCTGCACTTAGGGATTGGGCCTGCCCTCTGCCACCCGGGAGCAGGCCTAAGCCAGCAGGTTGTTATCTCCCGAGGGGTCCCAGACTGCGAGAGGGCATAAGATAGGCTGAGAGACCCTCCCTCCCCCCGAGTGCACAAATTTTTGTGCACCGGGCCTCTAGTATATATATATAAGTCTAATATGCAAAATGCCCCCTTGGGAGTTTGACCCTAAGACCAGGAGTTTGATTGCTCACTATGACATGTACTGACCATCAGGGGGAAGCACAGAATAAATGAAGTCCCCAGGAGACAGGCCAAAGTCTTGATCAGTGCTGATCATCAGCCAGACCCTACCCATGAATGAATTTCTGGCACCAGACCTCTAGTATTCATATAAAGAAAACAGTTATGAAATTTTAAGAATCCTACCCCAGCCTTCTATCATTATCTGCCATCATGGTAGTTCTAATATCTATCTATTCTCAGATACATTAGTGACTTATTTTATTTAAAACCCCTGGTAAATTTGGCCATGGCCAGAGAGCTCAATTGATTAAATGATCATCTCAGTAATGCCAAGGTTGCAGGTTCCATTCCCCCCTCAGGTCCCATGCAAGAATCAAACGATGAGTGTATAAAATTAATGAAACAACAAATGGAAGTTTCCCCATTATTCTCTCTCTCTCTCTAATCAATATATATGTGTGGGGGTTTTTTGTTTGTTTGTTTGTTTGTTTGTTTGTTTGTTTTTACCAGATGAGTCAACACATGTGAACACCATCACAGACCAGGGACCCTGTGGTGAAGCAGCCAGCAGGGTTCTCATGCGGGCAGAACACACAGTGAAGGAGAGAACAGTAGGGGAGGGTCCCCTGCTGTCAGTGAGGAGGGTGAGGAACAGGCTGAACTGCACAATCACCCACAGGGAATCATGATACCTGTGCTCCCTGAGACTAAACCCTAAGTGCCTGGAAAAAGCTCTGGGTCTGGACATGCCTCTTGTGGTCTCTGCCCCATTCAGCCCGGAGTTGAGACTGAGGTGTTTTGTATTTGAGTGGTTGAGGAGCTAAGAATTCTCCCACGTATTCAGGAGCAACCCCTGATACTTGAGGCCCTGAAATCAGTTCACCTACCTTCAATCAGCCCACACACACCCATGGGCCCCACAGGCATTGTTTGAATCTCTGTACTTTTACATTTCTGTGTAATTTTCCAGCCAGTCCTGGAGATACCATGGATTCTCCGGATAACGGTGCTATGTTTTTTTCAATGGCAAGAACATTCTGCAATATAAGCATTTCCAGAAGTTGAGACTTGGTCTCAACATAACACATTGTGTGGAAGGGTGTAATGCAGGTGGTGTCCCCATCCTTAAGTTTGGCCAGTGCAGAGAAGACCCCTACTGCTGAAGTAAGGTGATAGACCCTGGACTCTGAGGGACAATATACTATGGGATGTGAGGTTGATGGGGCAGAGAGGTTGTATATTGGGACAGTATTGATGATAGGATTTCCTGTCAGCATATGGAGGAATATCCATTGTGTGTATCCTGTGGCACTGTCTGGGTGGCCCCAATTGTTTGTTCTCTCTCTCTCTCTCTCTCTCTCTCTCTCTGTATGTGTGTGTTCCCCTTCAAGGTATTGCCCATGTCTACTGTGTGGGCCTGTGTGAGCCTGTAGCCTGGACATAAGCCTGGCACCTGAGTGCCCAGCAGAGGCTGGGGGTGTTCTGTACCTGTGTGTTTCTGTGCTTGTGTTATCTGTAGGTTTCTCTCTGAGTTGGTCCAGCCAATGGGAAAGTGAATAGGAAATCTCCAGAGAGGCGATGTAGAGGACAATATATTCTTCTCCTCCACCCCCCAGGTGAGCCCCTTCTTCACCTTCTCTTACAGGCATCTGGTGTCCCTTGGGAGGTCCCATCTCAGGATCCAGAGATAGATTAAGCACAGGGTCAGTTCATAGAACCCCAGGCTGTAGCAAGGTGGGGAATTTGGGAAGACTCTGATGACTGACAGGGAATATAGAGTGTGGAATGGAAATGTTTGTGAAGGATTATGTGCATTGGTGGAGGATCTAGATGATCCAGGATCCTTGTGAAGGAATGTGAGGATGGATGGATGTGGGGGAATGTAGGGAAGCACAGGACTTGGTTGGAAATCTGTAAAAAGGATTCTCCAAAAGGTCAGGGGCCTCTTAGGGGGACCTTGTTGAAGGCGGCAGCCCCTGCCTTGACTTTTCCAAATAAGTCTGAGCCCCTGGGTATTTTGCTGGAATCTTTCTGTTTAATCCTTTAGACCCGACCTTGTAGAAGCATGTGTTTTCTCAATGATACGTTCCCTGCTGATTGTATCTAGAGGTTAATTTTAGTTCAAACTGTTGTTACAATAAAAGCCTACGGAGGCAGATGAACAGGGCTTCTTGGTGCCTATAGCCAAGCAGTTCTTTAGCAATGCTTTCACAGAAACGAGTGTCTGAGTAATTTATTTATCTGTCACTTAGGGTCTGCTGATCAGCCCTGGCAAGTGGTGCTCCATGTGAGGACCAAGGAACACAACAAAACACAACAGAACCCTCAAAATCGAAAGTAACTGGGCAGTAAGTCATCGGAGCCCACTTGGGATTTCTAAGTTCGAGGGAATTCTTTCTCAGCTAAGGTTTCATAATGGGACAAAAGCTGTCCACAGAACAGCAGCAATATATCACAATGTTGAAAGCAAGTGGTCCCTCTGTTACAGAAGAACAACTAACAGGCTTATTAAAAACTAGAGGCCTGGTGCATGAAATTCGTTCTGGGGGGAGAGTGTCCCTCAGCCCAGCCTGAACCCTCTAGCAATCTGGGACTGCTGCCTTTTAACTGCTTGCCTGCCTGCATGCATGCCTGATCTCTCCTAACCACTCTGCCTGCCTGCCTCATCACCCTTAACCACTCACCTGCCTGTCTCATCACCCCTAACTCCTTGCCTGCCTTCCTGATCGCCCCTAACTGCCTCTGCCTCAGTCCCCACTGCTGCAGCTTCATCAGGAAGAATGTCTGGAATGACGTCCGGAAGGTTGTTTGGTTGTCCGGTCTAATTAGCATATTACCTTTTTATTATTATAGATTGTTATAATTTATAAACCTTGGTTCCCCGATGCTGGAACACTAGACCTTCATCTCTGGGAACAAGTGGGCAGGAATTTAAAGAGAAATCAAGCCCATAGGAAATGAGTGCCCTTATCATCATTAACTATGTGGGCTCTTTATTGGAGCTGCACTGTGCCCATTTCATATTGAAGATCAAAAGCCTACAGAGCTACAGGAGAATTTACTACTCCCCCGCTTCCCTGAAGCAGAACCTGTAGAGCTTGTAATACTAAAGCCCTACCGCTGGAGGAAATATTTCCCGATCCTCCGCCTCTGGTGTGGGAAGGCTCATCAACTAGATCCGTGGTTGGCAAACTTCGGCTCTCGAGCCACATGTGCTCTTTGGCCCCTTGAGTGTGGCTCTTCCTAAACCTTAGGAGTACCCTAATTAAGTTAATAACAATGTACCTACCTATATAGTTTAACTTTAAAAAATTTGGCTTTCAAAAGAAATTTCAATCGTTGCTCTGTTGATATTTAGCTCTGTTGACTAATTAGTTTTCCGACCACTGAACTAGATCCTTAGTTATGGGATCCTGTGTCAGGCAAGCCATGTTAGAAGGAGAGCTTTTGGCTTGCCCAATTATGCAAAATCAACAAGGTAATAGAGTTTATGAGCTGCTCTCTTTTAACACCTTAAAAGAAATAAGGAAAAGTGTTAGAGAAAATGGGGACAACAGTCCATTTACAAAAGGACTCCTTAATGCTGTTTCTGAAAATTATCACAGGACACCTTGGGACTGGCAGATTTGGGCCAAAACAACTCTGGATGCCAGTCAATATCTATTATGGAGAGCACAATATGATGAGGTCTGGGAGCAGCAGGCTAACCAAAATAACTTAGCAAGTGCTGGTCACATTATGGCCCCAATGCTCCAGGGATGGGGACCATATGTTAATGTACAACAGCAAGTAGACCTGCACCCTCAAGTGTTCGCCCAAACCTCTCTCTGTGCACAACGGGCTTGGGAGCGCATTCCAGAAGGCAGATCCCAGCAAGGCTCTTTTGTTAATGTACACCAGGGATCCCAGGGATCTTATGTTGATTTTTGTAAATCGCCTTAACCCATTTGCCAGCAGATCAGTCATAGCCAGGTTGCAGATATTCTCTTGCTACAACTGGCATATGAGAATGCCAACGTTGATTGTCAAAGGCTATACAGCCCATCAGAGGAAAGGCCACCACGGGTGGGGGAATGTATCAGAGCTTGTGGCTAGTAGGAACAGAAACCCACCTGAGTCAGATGCTGGCCATAGCCCTTCAAGCTGGGAATAAGGGCAAGAAAGATTCCAAATGTTACCAATGTAGAAAAAAAGTGGGGGCATTTTAAAAAGGATTGGAGGACTAAAATGCCAGCCTCCTGGGCTGAGATATCTTGGCCCCATCTGTCTGTGCCTGCTGCCATAAGGGGCAACATTGGGCCAATCAATGTAAATCTAAATTTGACAAATATGGCAATTCATTACCACCACTGCAGGGAAGCTCCCAGCGGGGCCAGTCCCGGGCCTCACAAAAAAACAGGACACAACTGACCGGCCTTCGTGAGGCAGACAGAAAATCCACTGTCTGCTCCCTCTGAGCAGCTACTGCTGCGAGCCCAGGGTTGGACTTACCAAAAAAGAACTAATTCTCAAGGAAGGTGATGAACCTAAAAGGGTCCCTATGAGAATTTGGGGTCCACTGCCACCAGGCACAGTAGGCATAATTTTGGGATTTTATAGCCTTAACTTAAAAGGGGTCACAGTAGTACCTAGTGATTGATAGTGATTACCAGGGATAAATCCAGTTGCATATTTTCCCTGTGCAAATGAAGATCGCACAGCTGTGGTTACTACCATGCTGGGTCCCAAATGCTTTAGGAAAGGAGAGAAACCAAGGAGGGTTTGGCAGTACTGAAGAGCGAGGGGTTTATTGGAATCACCTAGTAACCAGGGAAAGGCCCCTCCTCACTATAGAAATCCAAGGGGAAAAAGTTCACCAGATTGATGGATACCGGGGCAGACAGCTCTATCCTTATGCATCTTGATTAGCCCTCCTCATGCCCCACAGTAAAACAAGATCAAAGGATAGTAGCAATAGGGGAAGTTTTCCAGACATTACAAAGTTCTCAGCCTGTTATGCTATAAAGGGCCAGTTGGGCAAATTGGCTACATACAACCCCTAATCTTACAAATTCCAGTCAATTTGTGGAGACGAGATCTCCTTTTGAAGTAGGGGCTAACATTACAGACACCTTTTTAGAAATAACCACTGTTGTTATATCTCCCCTACCCTTTACTTGGTTAAGCTAAACCCCTATTTGGGTAGAACAGTAGCCCTTAAAGGGAGAAAATTACAACAGGCACATCTACTCATGAAAGAACAGTTAGAATTTAGGCACAAAGAACCTTCTAATAGCCCCTTGAATTCTCCTATTTTTGTAATTCCCCAAAATTATAAAAAGTGGAGGCTTTTACATGATTTAAGAGCCATTAATTCTAATATTCAACCCATGGGGGCTCTCCAGCCTGAACATCCCTCCTCAGCCATGAACCCACAAGAATGGCCCATTATTATAATAGATTTAAAAGATTGTTCCTATACCATTCCTTTGGCTACCCGAGATTGGGAGAAATTTGCATTCACTCTCCCCTCAATTAACAATGAGGAACCTGCTCAGAGATACCACTGGAAAGTCCTCCCACAGGGAATGCCAAATAGCCCAACTATGTGTCAGTATCATGTATATCAGGTGCTTACGCCAACTGGGCAACAGTTCCCTTCTGGAAAAATTATCCATTCTGTGGAGGACATTGTACTTGCAGCCCCTGATGGGAACCTGTTATATTGTTTGTACTCTTCAGTACAAAAGGAAATGGCCTTAAGAGGCCTTTTAATAGCCCCTGAAAAGGTACAGATGTGACAAAACCATGGAAATATCTGGGATATATCTTAACTGAAAGAACCATCAGACCCCAAAATGTTATCTTTGATAATAGGGAAATAAAAACCCTAAATGATTTTCAAAAATTTCTGGGGGATATAAATTGGATAGGACTGGTTTTAAGCATTCCCACAGCAAATTTACAAAACCTGTTTTACATATTAAAAGGGAATCAAGCTTTGAATTCCCCAAGACAGCTCTCTGCTGAAGGGATAGGAGAACTCCGCCTGGTTGAGAATGCTCTCAATACATGATATTTAAATAGAATTTCTCCCCAGCATTCTCTTCAATTATTTTCTATTTCCCACGAGACATTCCCCTACAGGAGTTATAGGGAACTAATTCCTGAAATGAAGTTCACTGAATGGTTGTTTTGCTCCCATTCTCCCTCCAAAATATTATCTCCTTATCTAGCTTTAATTTGCTCTTTAATCCTAGATGGGAGGCAGCAATGTGCTAAACTCACAGGACATGATCCTTCAGTCATTCGCTTCCCACTAACCAAGACTCAATTTGAGAAAGCAGTTTCCACTTCCATAGATTTACAAATTGTCCTAGCTGACTTCTTAGGGCAGGTAGAGCATTCTCTCTGTGCTAAGACATTTTTTTGTCACACACTAAGTTACTTTATTACACTAAGAATGTACATGCCCTAGCTGGCTTGGCTCAGTGGATAGAGCGTCAGCCTGCGGGCCGATGGGTCCCAGGTTTGATTCTGGCCAAAGGCACATGCCTGGGTTGCAGGCTAGATCCCCAGTAGGGAGTGTGCAGGAGGCAGCCGATCAATGATTCTCTCTCATCATTGATGTTTCTATCTCTCTCTCCTCCTCCCTTCCTCTATGAAATCAATAAAGAAATATATTTTAAAAATAAATAAAAAAAATTATCATAAATTTTAACAACAAAAAAAAAGAATTTACATATCCCTATCCCAGGGACACTCACTGTGTTCACTGATGGCTCAGGAAAAACAGGAAAAGCGGCCATTCACTGACCACCTGATGGTGCCATTAAACAAAGGGGCTTCACATCAACTCAGCGAGCTGAAATTGGGGCACTGGTTTTAGGACTAGAAACATTTCCCTCCCAACCCCTGAACATTGTTAGTATTCTGCTTACTCTGTTTATATTTTACAAAATTTAGAAACCTCACTTATTAAGCTTACATTAGAGCCATCCCTCTTAGCACAGTTCCTTTGACTCCAGGCCTTACTAAATGGTCCATCACATCCTCTTTTTATATCTCATATCAGGTCTCACAGCTGCCTTCCTGGACCATTAGTATATGCCAATGAACAAGTAGACAACTTAGTAATGACAGCTACCTTAATGGAAGCCCAATCAACCCCAATTACACAAGAAATTTCAGGAACCCAAGAGGATAGCTAAACAAATTGTTTTAAAATGTCCTGATAGTCAAATGACAGGCACCTCACCACTCTCCATTGGAATTAATCCTGGGGGCCTACAGGCCAATGACCTTTGGCAAACAGGTGTCACTCACATTGCCTCTTTTGGGAAACTCCAGTATGTACATGTAACTATAGACACTTCTGGTAGAATCAATGCTCATGCTTTTCCCGGCGAATCCACACACTATGATATTAAACATCTGTTACATTTGCCATTTTAGGAATACCAACCGAAATAAAAACTGACAGTGGGCCTGCTTATAGCAGCCATGCCTTTGCCACTTTTTGCAGGAATCGGTCCATCCACCATTCCACAGGAATCCCTTATAATCCACAGGGCAGGCCATTGTCGAGCTTGCCCATTCCACCTTAAAGAGCATGCTAGTAAAACAAAAAAGGGGGAATATAGGACTCAAGGATCCAGCTACGATGCTATCCAATGCACTCTTTACCCTTAATTTTTTGAATTTGAATAATTGCTTTCAATCCCCCATAAAGTGTCACTTTACTTCTTTAGGACCAGCTCAGAAACCATAGGTCTTGTGGTGAGATGTGGACACTAATAACTGTAAAGGAACCAATGAATTATTCACATGGGGGAGAGGATATGCATGTGTTTCTACCCCCCACAGGGCCGCTGTGGATTCCAACTCATCGGATTAAACCCTATCATGGCATGGCACGGGACCAATCCTCTCCCAGAAATGAAGAATCTGGGTCTGGGGACTCCATAGCCCCAAAAGACGCACCTTCAGATGACCCAGACAGCCCCCGGAATAACCTGGGAAATGATAAAGAAGCTGATGGCAGAGGCTGAGCAACTGCTGGAAGATACTCACGCTCCACGCACAGCAGATAACCTTTTTCTTGCTATGACTTCCTTGATTTACCTCAACTCCTGTGCAGTATGGTTTGGCATTCTTGATTGCTTTTGGGCACCAGCATCTGCCACCTTGTATTGGATCCACGCTATAGACCCACCTTTATTTAGACCCCTCACTTGGGGGGACCCCCCTTCTCCTGTGTCTAACAACCTAACATCCCTCTTAGGGGGAGTAGACTTGCCACCAATAGGCAGTCTTAAACATGGGACACCGTGGACACAAGTCCCTCAAAATACCTCTTTCCATTCGAGTTTACCACCCTTATGTGTTACCTCCTCCAATTCCTCTCTGTACTGTATGAGGGCTCATAATCAGATTTGGTTACATGTCACTCCTAAACCTGATCAGATTAAAGCCCAGCTAACCTTTCTCTTAGCAGGCAGTCTGGCCTGCGGTAATCTGACTAATGCTACTGGGCCTCCCATACCTCCGTAAAAGTAAAATAAATGGTGGGACCCCTCTGCTGAGGCATTCCATTGGGAAGTTTTTCAAGGAAATCATGCCCATCTGACGGTCCTAGGGGACTAACAGGTTATAGATGGGGGCCCACATGGTCACTTGCAAGCCAACCATATTGACATTCTGGTTCACCGTGTGTCTAATGCTAGTTACATCAGTTCAGCAGGCATGCCTGAGGTTTGGACTGAGGGAGGGATGAGTTCCCCATGACCTCAAGTACTAGGCTTGCCAGGTCAGGAAACTTTATGGAAATTAGGCCATGTTTCCAGCCCTTTGAAATTATGACACGGTGACTGCCAGAGCTCCTCTGGCCACTATAATATAACTTTTACTAATAATCTTACTTACAATAGCTTGAGTTGCACCACTCACCCCTATGTCTTTGTTATGGGCTCCAATGGACTAATAAACCATCGCTCATCTTTTCTGGTACAGGTTGGAAAAGGAGCTTATTTTGCATCCTGTATTACCACCCAGAATATTACTTCATTAACCATCAGCACTATTATGATACTTAGGAAACAAGCAAAAATCATACTACTTGTTAATCTCACTAGGAAATGGCAAGGCTCAGCAGCTACCAAAGTCTTAGAAAGAGCATTGAGTCAATTATTGCCGAAAAGGTTTTTGGAAATGCTCATTGCAGCCATTATCTCAGCTGTTGTTATTCTTACTACCACCAGCATCGCCACGGCGGCCCTTTCTGAGTCTGTGCAGACTACCACATTTGTAGACAATATGGCATATAATGTAACTAGGGAATTCACTATACAACAGCACATAGATTAAAAAAAATATATTAGCTAGACTACAGGCAACAGAGGCAGCCATTGACTATCTGGGGAAAAGGCAGTATGCTATAGCATACAGGCAAGTGCTTGATTGTGATTGGGAGCACAAGCACATATGTGTCTCCCTTTAAACTGGAACAGTCGTCACCATCAGTGGATTGATGTTAAAAAGCATCTGTGGGGATGCCGGAGTCCATTCATTGTCTTCACTAGCTGAGTTTAGACAGAGACCCCCCCAAAAAGCTAGTAGCCATTGAAAGTCCTAGTAAAGGTCAAGGCTGTGCACCACCCAGTTAATCTAGGAACCACTCAGTTAATTTAGGTAATAATAGTTGAAGCATCCCCACCTTAGTTCCATTAATTCCTTAGATAGTTATGTAGATCTTTGTTGATTATTGTTAATCAGTTATTCTGCCTACACTCGGAAATCTATTGATGAGTTAATCAGATACTTTTGTCTACTCCTTGAAATTGCTGACCTGTGTGTCATTGAAACTTCCTGAGCCCAGAGGGTCGGAGGGAGACCGCATGGCAGACAGCCGCGTCTCTTGGGACAGACACAGACCCTGACCAGGGTAAGGAGTTCCGAGGGTTTGCTGGCGACAGGAGATTTGAGATTTGGATTTTGTGATTGCGGAGAACTGAGACTAAAGGGGGCATCCTGAGGAACTGATCAGACCATGCAGTGCCCATAAGAGAGGAGCGTTTCCCAGACCGCAGATCCAAGCAACAGCAGCCCCCTGATCACCGCAGCCTCCTGATCACCACAGCCTCCTGATCACCACACCCTCTGTCTGTGGAACAGCAGCTGTACGTGAAGCCTCCCCCCACCAGCCAGAAGAGCCAACACAGCTGTGAACAACACCCACCAGAGGAGCTGCTGCCAACTGGAAAGCAGCTGCTACCGCAACCGTCTGAGCAGCAACCACAACCCAAGGAGCCCCTGCCACCCAGGGAGCAGCCACTGAACATCTCAACATCTACATATGTCAGCGAGATCAAACATGGGTAGGCAAAGAAACCCCCAAAGGAAAGAAAAGGAGGACTCGCCAGAAAAGCAGCTAAGTGAGACAGAGATATGCAACATGACGGAAAAAGAATTCAGAATAAGGTTCCTAGAGTACATGCACCAGATGTTCAAGAAGCAAGAAGAAACAGATGAAAAACTCAACTACTTATGCAAGAAGCTAGAAGAAACAGATGAAAAAATCAACAACTTAAGTAAGTCCCAAGAAGAAATGAAGAGTGACATAGCTTCAATAAAAAACTCCATTGAAAGTATCAACAGTAGACTGGGAGAAGCGGAGGACCGAATTAGTGAATTAGAAGACAAGGAAGCAAAACACACTCAAACTGTACGGCAAATGGAGAAAAAAATTAAAAGACAGGAGGAGAGCCTAAGGGAGCTTTGGGACAACATGAAACGAAGCAACATACGAATAATAGGGGTGCCAGAACAACAGAAAGATGAACATGGATTAGAAAACCTATTCGAAGAAATAATATCAGAAAACTTCCCTGAGGTGGGGAAGAAAAAAGTCACACAAGCCCAGAGAGTCCCAAACAAGGTGAACCCGAAAAGACCCACACCAAGACATATCATAATTACCATGGCAAATGTTCAGGATAAAGAGAGAATCTTATAGGCTGCAAGAGAGAGATGGAAAGTAACATACAAGGGATCTCCCATTAGATTATCAAATGATTTCTCAACAGAAACACATCAGGCCAGAAAAGAATGGATGGAAATCTACAAAGTGATGCAAAGCAAAGGACTGAATCCAAGAATACTCTATCCAGCAAGGCTATCATTCAAAATTGAAGGGGAAATAAGAAGCTTCACAGACAAAAAAGGGCTAAGGGAGTTTATCACCACCAAGCCAGCCATGCAAGAAATGCTAAAGGGACTGGTGTAAAAAGAAGAAATATCAAGCTCAGAAAGAAAACAGCCACACACACACACACAAAAAGAAATGGCTAGAAACAAGTACCTTTCAATAATAACTTTAAATGTAAATGGACTAAATGCTCCAACCAAAAGACATCGAGTGGCTGAATGGATAAAAAAACATGACCCATACATCTGCTGTCTACAAGAGACCCACCTCATTAAAAGGGACTCACACAGACTGAAAGTGAAGGGATGGAAAAATATCTTTCACGCAAATGGAAAGGAAAAGAAAGCTGGGGTAGCAATACTTATATCTGACAAAATACATCTCAAAGTGAAGGCCATAACCAGAGACGAGGAAGGCCACTTCATAATACTAAAGGGATCAATACAACAAGAAGATATAACCCTGGTAAACATATGTGCACCCAATGCAGGAGCACCCACATACATAAGAAAACTTCTGGAAGATATCAGGGGAGAGATCGACAACAATACAAGCACAGTAGGGGACTTTAATACACCACTGACATCACTGGATAAATCCGCAAGACAAAAACTCAGCAAAGAAACAGCAATCCTAAATGACTCACTAGATCAGATGGACTTAATTGACATCTTCAGAACACTTCACCCCACAGCTGCGGAATATACATTCCTCTCAGGTGCTCATGGGACATATTCAAAAATAGACCACATATTGGGTCACAAGCAAAGTCTCCACAAATTCAAGAAGATTGAAATCATAAAAAGCTTCTTTGCAGACCACGATGGCATAATGTTAGAAATAAACTACAATAAAAACAACCCAAAATACTCAAACACTTGGAAGCTGAATAGCATGTTATTAAATATTGATTGGGTTACCGATGACATCAAAGAAGAAATTAAAAACATCCTGGACACTAATGACAATGAAAACACAACAATCCAAAACCTCTGGGACACAATGAAAGCAGTCCTGAGAGGAAAGTTTATAGCTCTACAGGCCTATCTCAAAAAACAAGAAAAAATGGTAGTCAATCATCTAACTCTACAACTCAAAGAATTAGAAAGAGAGCAACAAGAAAACCCCAGAGTGAGCAGAAGGAAGGAGATAATAAAGATTAGAGCAGAAATCAATGAAATAGAGACCAAAAAAACAATACAGAAAATCAATGAAACCAAGAGCTGGTTCTTTGAAAGGATAAACAAGATTGACAAACCCCTAGCCAGGCTCACCAAGAAGCAAAGAAAGAGGTCCCAAATAAACCAAATCAGAAATGATAGAGGCGAAATAACAACAGACCCCACAGAAATACAAATGATTGTTAAACAATACTACGGGCAACTCTACTCCAACAAACTAGACAACCTGGAGGAAATGGACAAATTCCTAGAAAAATACAACATTCCAAAACTCAATCAGGAAGAATCTAAAAACCTCAATAGGCCAATAACTATGGAAGAAATTGAAGCAGTCATCAGAAAGCTTCCAGCAAACAAAAGCCCAGGGCCAGACGGCTTCACAGGGGAGTTCTACCAAACATTCAAGGAAGAACTAAAACCTACCCTCCTCAGACTACTACAAAAAATTCAAGAGGAAGGAACGCTTCCAAGCTCATTCTATGAAGCTAGCATCACCCTAATACCAAAACCAGGTAAAGACATCACAATGAAAGAGAATTACAGGCCAATATCCCTCATGAACATAGATGCCAAAATCCTCAACAAAATCTTAGCAAATCGGATCCAGCAGTACATTAGAAGGATCATACACCATGACCAAGTAGGATTTATCCCAGAGATGCAAGGATGGTACAACATCCGTAAATCAATAAATGTGATACATCACATAAACAAATTGAAAGAAAAAAACCACATGGTCATATCAATTGATGCAGAAAAAGCATTCGACAAAATCCAACACCCATTTTTGATAAAAACTCTCAGAAAGGTGGGAATAGAAGGATCATACCTCAACATAATAAAAGCCATATATGACAGGCCCACAGCCAACATCATACTCAATGGACAAAAACTAACACCATTTCCCCTAAGAACAGGAACAAGACAGGGATGCCCACTCTCACCACTCCTGTTCAACATAGTACTGGAAGTATTAGCCATTGCAATTAGGCAAGAAGAAGAAATAAAAGGCATCCAAATTGGAAAAGAGGAAGTAAAACTGTCCTTATTTGCAGATGACATGATATTATACATACAAAACCCTAGAGACTCCATCAAAAAGCTACTAGACTTAATACATGAATTTGGTAATGTAGCAGGATACAAAATTAACCCCAAGAAATCTGAGGCATTTCTATACACCAATAGTGAACTTTCAGAAAGGGAGATCAGAAAAACAATCCCATTTACCATCGCACCAAAAAAATTAAGATACCTAGGAATAAACTTAACTAAAGAGGTTAAAGACCTCTACTCAGAAAACTACAGGACGTTGAAAAAAGAGATAGAGGAAGACATAAACAGATGGAAGAACATACCATGTTCTTGGATTGGTAGAATCAACATCATTAAAATGTCCATACTACCCAAAGCAATCTATACATTCAACGCACTTCCCATTAAAATACCAATGGCCTTCTTCAAAGATCTAGAACGAACTCTCCAAAAATTCATCTGGAATAAAAAAAGACCCCGAATAGCTGCAACGATCCTGAGAAAGAACAAAGTAGGTGGGATCTCAATGCCAGATATCAAGCTGTATTACAAAGCCACTGTTCTCAAAACTGCCTGGTACTGGCACAAGAACAGACATATAGATCAGTGGAATAGAATAGAGAGTCCAGAAATTAGCCCGAACCAATATGCTCAATTAATTTTTGACAAAGGAGACATGAACATACAATGGAGTCAAGATAGTCTCTTCAATAAATGGTGTTGGGAAAATTGGACAGATACATGCAAGAAAATGAAACTAGACCACCAACTTACACCATACACAAGAATAAACTCAAAATGGATAAAGGACTTAAATGTACGACAGGAAACCATAAAAATTCTAGAAGAATACAAAGGCAACAAAATCTCAGACATATGCCAAAACAATTTCTTCACTGATACAGCTCCTAGGGCAGTTGAAACTAAAGAGAAAATGAACAAATGGGACTACATCAAAATAAAAAGCTTCTGCACAGCAAAAGAAACCATCAACAAAACAACAAGAAAACCCACCTCGTGGGAAAACATATTTGCCAACGTCATATCTGATAAGGGCTTAATCTCCAAAATTTCTAGGGAACTCATACAACTTAACAAAAAGAAGATAAACAATCCAATCAAAAAATGGGCAAAAGATCTAAATAGACACCTTTCAAAAGAGGACATTCAGAAAGCCAAGAGACATATGAAAACATGCTCAAAGTCACTAATCATCCGAGAGATGCTAATCAAAACAGCAATGAGGTACCATCTCACACCTGTCAGAATGGCCATCATCAACAAATCAACAAACGACAAGTGCTGGAGAGGATGTGGAGAAAAAGGAACACTTGTGCACTGCTGGTGGGAATGCAGACTGGTGCAGCCACTATGGAAGGCAGTATGGAGGTTCCTCAAAAAATTGGAAATGGAACTCCCATTTGACCCTGTGATCCCACTTCTAGGAATATATCCCAAGAAACCAGAAACACCAATCAGAAAGGATATATGGTACATCTACACGATGGAATACTATGCTGCTGTTAAAAAGAAGGAACTCCTACCATTTGCAACATCATGGATGGAACTGGAGAGCATTATGCTAAGTGAAACAAGCCAGTCAATGAAGGAAAAATACCACATGATCTCACTCATTCATGGATAATAAAGACCATTACAAACTTTTGAACAATAATAGATACAGAGGCAGAGCTGCCTCAAACTGATTGTCAAACTGCAGTGGGAAGGCCAGAGAGAGTTGGGGGGCAGGGGGGAGGGGAGTAAGAGATCAACCGAAGGACTTGTATGCATGCATATAAGCATAACTAATGGACATAAGACACTGGGGGGTAAGGGAGGTAGGGGTTTGTCAAGGGCGGGGGGGAAAAAGGTCACTTATGTAATACCCTTTGTAATACTTTAAGCGAAAAAAAAAAAAAAAGCTAATTAAAAGCAAGTGAAACTCAAAAAAAAAAAAAAAAAAAAAAAGAGCATTGAGTCAATTATTGCCGAAAAGGTTTTTGGGAATGCTCATTGCAGCCATTATCTCAGCTGTTGTTATTCTTACTACCACCAGCATCGCCACGGCGGCCCTTTCTGAGTCTGTGCAGACTACCACATTTGTAGACAATATGGCATATAATGTAACTAGGGAATTCACTATACAACAGCACATAGATTAAAAAAATATATATTAGCTAGACTACAGGCAACAGAGGCAGCCATTGAATATCTGGGGGAAAGGCAGGGTGCTATAGCATACAGGCAAGTGCTTGATTGTGATTGGGAGCACAAGCACATATGTGTCTCCCTTTAAACTGGAACAGTCGTCACCATCAGTGGATTGATGTTAAAAAGCATCTGTGGGGAGTTTTTCATGAGAACCTTACTGAAGAAATAAACATGTTAAAAGGCAAATTAGAGGGTCCTTACTTGCTATCAACAAACATGAAACACAGATTATTGCTTGAAACACGGTAAAGGAACATTTGGAATGGAACCACATGGTTTCCTAGAATCAGTTGCCACCTGATCGGACTAACTATTGCTGTCATTGTAATTCTCTTTGCTTTTCTTATAGTCTACAAAATCAGAAGTCAGGCAGTGAACGCACTTTGCGGACCCTGACTGTAGCGGTTAAGCGGAATTAAATTAACTAGAAGAGGAGGTTCTGCCAGGAAAAGGCGGGAGCCTGCAAGCAGGCCACGTCAGAACAAAGTCTTGCAAGCAAGACGTATTGTTCAGTGGCAGAACTTTCCTTGAGGTGATAAGTAGTCCATAAGGGCATGGAAAGCGAGGGAGGGTGCACTGCTACAGGTGGAAAGAATCTTTGTATAACATAGGAAATTAATACTTAAATGTATAACTTAGCTCTGATGATCTCATAAGCATGCCTGTTAATCATTGTCACTTGCTGTACTCCATTGTTTATTGCTGTACTCCCTGAATAAAAGCCATGAGGGCTTTGGGGGCTTTTGCTACACGCCTGAGAGAGCAGTAGCCCTCTGCTTCTCTAAACTTCATCCTGCACGCCAAGAGCATCTCAGCGTCACCGTTCACAAAGAACATCAATATCTGGCGCCTAGAACAAGGACCCAAAGGTGAGTGATTGAGGATTGGGCAGGACCGAAAGGGAGATGCCAGCGCAGAATACACAGAACTTTCGGCAATAGAAGCAGAGTAATGGGGAATAACCCGTCATTGCAAAGTCAATATATCGCTGTCTTGCGATCATTATTGAAGAGCTCAGGGGTAAAAGTGAATGATGAGGCTCTTAAAAAATTGTTTAAGGCAGTCCAGCACACTGTTATTGGTTTCACCCGGAAGGAAAACAGCAGTTAAATCTTAAGTTGTGGAAACAAGTTGGAAAGTCATTAAGGCGGGCTCATCAACAGGGAAATGCTATAGAGGCTGATGTATGGGCTATTTTAAATTTAGTAACATTAGCTTTACAGCCTTTTCAGTCGTATTCTGAAGATTATGAAAAAATTCCCTTGAGGTCGAGAAGTGCTGCACCAGGAGCTGGGTGTTTAAGTACTGAGCCTCTCTCTCCTGAGAAATTACAACCCCCTGAGCCACTCCGGTTGCGGTCAATCAACCGAGGGAGTCAATAAAGGGACAGAAAACTAGCTGTCAAAATGAATTAGGAGGTTATGAAAGAATAGCCTCAGCCAGCGATTCAGAGCTGGATGATTCATCTTACACTGAGTTGGATGATGACTTTTGCCCTCGCGCTAAGTTAAGGAAAAGAAGGGTGGCGAGAAGGGAAACGGAGATGAAGGAGCTGTTGTGGAGTCTAAAAGAGTTATTACTTACAGTAGTAAGGAAAAGAAAGAGAATAAAAGCCCTCAGGAGTTGGCTGCACCACTGCGGAAAAGTGAAAGTAAAGCGGCACTAGCCATTAATCCGGCATTAGCAGCTGAGCCTCCACCCCCCTCCTGAGGACACAAAGAGCTGCTAATGCCCAATACCCTCAAGGGTTATATATATTGTTAATTATAATATTATTATATGTAATTATATTTGTTATTAATTTTATATATTGATTAATATAGAATTAATTTATACAGGTTATAAATTAATTCCTTATGATTGGAATGCTATAGCTAAGGCAGTATTAGCCCCAGGGCAATATCTGCAATTTAAATCCTGGTGCTGGGAAGAAGCCAGGAGAGTGGCAATGATTAACGCCCAACAAAATCCACCTGGATCTAACTTTGACCAGTTAACAGGAACTGGGACACATAGTAGCTTACAGCAACAGGTGCTGTTAGAGAATGCAGTTATTGCACAGATTAAAGCTTGTTTCTTAAAGGCCTGGTCAAAAATGGAGGAGGCCGGCACCCCAGCCCAATCATTTTCTAAAGTTATACAAATAATAATATAATAATAATAATAATAATCTTATTAAAATCTTATATAAATAATTAATAATAATGACAGTGCTAATTTTCTAGCTGATGCATTCAAAACTGCAATTCCCATCTTGTTAAATGTTATGGATGTGGGAAAGTGGGACATATGAAAAAGGGATTGTCTGAAGACAAGAGTCCACAAGGGAAAGCTAAACATGCTCCCGGAGTTATTGATGCACATTATGAAGGAGGAATCTTAGTTAAAATGTCTGCTTCTAGTATTAGAAATATAAAGGCTGGAGAGAAAATGGCACAGTTATTATTACTTCCCTATAAACAAATAGGACATACAGCACCAGTTAAGTGAACTGGGGGATTTGGTAGCACGGGAAAAAAGGTCTTTTGGCATACAGTCTTAGGAGACCAAAGACCTCAACTTACAGTAATATTCCCGGAGGGAATAAAAATTACCGGCCTGTTAGATTCTGGAGCTGATGTAACTATAGTTTCTACTTTGCACTGGCCTCAATCTTGGCTGGTACACAAGATAAATGCAACCTTTACAGGTTTAGGGACCTCACTGAAATTTTACAAAGCTCTAATAAACTTGAATGTCAGGGGCCTGAAGGACAAAAGGGCAAAATACAGCCATATGTTGCCTCCATTGCACTATCTTTGTGGGGAAGAGATCTTTTACAACAATGGGGGGACTACAATTACTATACCTTCTTTACAGAAAGGCCATAGACAAATGAGTTATCAAGCTGGTGATAGCACCAGTGTTCTGGACCAAAATTTATAAAGGGGGCCACTCCAAAGCGCTTCGCCCTGCCTTTAAAAGGGAAAACAACTAAACCAGTATGGGTAGAGCAGTAGCCCCTAACAAGAGAGAAGTTAGAAGCGCTCCAAATTATTATGAAAGAACAGATACAACTAGGGCATATAGAAACTAGCTCTAGTCCATGGAATTCCCCTATCTTGGTTATAAAGAAAAAAATCGGGTAAAATGTTAACTGATTTAAGATGGATTAATGAGATTATGGAGCCTATGGGACCTTTACAACCTGGAATTCCAAATCCAGCATTAATTCCTAAAAATTGGCATCTAGTGATTATTGATTTGAAAGACTGTTTTTATACGATTCCTTTACAACCTCAGGATCCTGACAAATTTGCTTTCACGGTCCCTTCATTAAATGACAGCCAATCTAATCAGAGATATCAATGGTGAGTCCTCCCCCAGGGTATGTTAAATAGTCCTACTATGTGTCAAGCTTATGTTCATCAACTTTTACAAATATTAAAGCAGATGTTTGCTACAGGCATTTGTGATCATTATATGGATGATATCTTATTAGCACATAAAGAAAAACTTGAGGTCGATAATATGTTACAGGACGCCAGAAAATTGTTTAAGGAGTATGGACTCCAAATAGCAGAAGAAAAAATTCAACAAACAGAGCTCTGGTTATATCTAGGACAGAAAATTTCAGCAAGCATTATTCAACCTCAAAAGGTTCAGATTAGACGGGATTGTCTCAACACCTTAAATGATTTTCAGAAACTGTTAGGGGATATAAATTGGCTTCGACCATCTATTGGAATCCCTACCTATCAATTAACTAATTTATTCCAAAGATTAGAAGGATCTTCAGATCTCAATAGTCCTAGGCAATTGAGTCCTGGGGCAGAAACCGAATTACAATTAATTAAACAACAAATTCAATCAGGACAGTTAGATCATATATAATCATTACAGAATTGTAAGGTTTTAATTATTCATACTACACATTCCCCAAGGGGAATTCTTATGCAGGATACTAACATAACTGAATGGGTATTTTTACCTAATAAATTGAGTAAAAAATTATCTACATATTTACAGAAAATTTGCATTTTAATAAAAAAGGCAAGAATCCATTTGCGACAATTATGTGGACAAGATCCAGATGAAATAATAATACCCTTTAGTAAACAGCAACAAGAAATTCATTGGCAATTATCAGATGATTGGCAGAGAGCCTTTAGTAATTTTATGGGAAAAATTCATAATATTTATCCTAAAGACAAAAGAATTCAGATTTTGAAAAGGACTCAATGGATTTTGCCAAAAATAATTTCTCCTACCCCCCCCCCCCCCCCATCTAGAGCAGAAACTTATTTTACTGATGCAAACAAACAAGGACTGGCTGGATACTGTAATTTTAAAGAAAATAAAGTAGTGCAATGTCCTTACCAATCAGTACAAAAGGCAGAATTGTTTGCAGTTGTCATGTTACTACAAGATAAAGACTCTATGTCTCTTAACATTATCACTGACTCTCAATATATGGAGTTTACTGTACAACACATTGAAATGGCTACTATATTTAATAATGGGTCTGATTTGTAAGAACTATTTCTACAGCTTCAAATGCTCTTGCACGTCCGGCATGATCCTATCTATATAACACACATTCACGCTCATTCTTTACTAGACCTTTATCTACTGGGAATGTTAACATTGATCAATTGTTTAGTACAGTAACTTCCGCTCAAAGAGAGCATAATATGCATCATTCCAATGCTAGAGCATTGAATGAAAAGCATCATATTACTTGGAGACAGGCTAAAAATATTTTTTAAACTTTCCCTCACTGTCAGCCATTCCACACTGCACACTTACCCATGGGGGTTAATCCCAGAGGAAAAACTATTAATTCCCTTTGGCAAATGAATGTCACTCAGGTGCCAGAATTTGGCAAGCTTAAATTTGTTCACCATTCTGTTGATACGTATTCTCATTTCTCGTAGGCATCAGCGATGTTCTCTGAGAAAGCTGATGCTGTTATAACACATTTCTTAGAAGCCTTTGCTGTAATGGGCAAGCCCTGAGCCATTAAAACTGACAATGTCTCAGCATATTTATCAGGTAAGTGTCAACATTTTTTTCGACAATTTTATATTAAACATATTACAGGAATTCCTGGAAACAGTACAGGTCAAGCAATTATTGAACAGCAGAACCGAACCCTTAAGGAAATGCTGCAAAAAGAAAAAGGGGGAGGAGAGCTGGTAACAGGCCAGTCTCCCTAACGAAGATTATTAAGAGCTCTATTTACTTTAAATTTTTAAAATTTGAATACAGATACAGTGCCAGCTGCTGAAGTGCATTGGGGATATAAAAAGGAGGTCCCGGTAGAACAACCTATTGTGTATCAAGATGTCACTGCTAATCAATGGTGCTGGGTCTACCACAGCGGAAACAGGTATAAGATGGAGGTGGTGGACCTAGAGGCTTCTTCATGTAATTGACGGGGCCGTATGCATGGCCAGATTGCGACATCATGGCTTTAATTTTATCTTCTTCAGAAGCATTGGCTTCAGCCAGATTGGCAGTCTTTGTGAGCTGTGCCAGAAACAGAGATGCAGAAGAGTCGTCAGTAACCGCTGAAGTGCCCATCACTGGTTCAGTTCCACGTATAGCGTCCGCCTTGCTTGTAGATTTCACAGCTCCAATAGGAATTCTTCTAACAATGACAGATACTTTCTTAGGAATCAGAGCATTGTCGTCGGTGTATTTTTCCTCGGTCTGCGCGTTGGTGATCTGCAGGTCACACTTGGCAGCTTTCAGCTTCTCTCTCCCCATAATCTGCTTCTTTAGGTCGCCGAGGGAGATGTGCCGCCCATCAAAGGTGGCGATGGCAAAGTTGAGTTTGGAAGCGAATTTATAATGCACACAGGCCATGGTGCCAAAGGACTCCTAAGGAAGGTCGGGCGTGGAGACGTGGACACGCTCAAGATATGTCTAGTTGTCAACTTAAGAGCAGAATATGTCCGTACACAGAACACCCGCAAGACACCGAAGGACCGCAGGCCTCGGGTTCAACAACCCCTTCCCACAGCAGGGGCATGAGAACCGCATTCCAGACCCCGAGCAGGGAATCACTTCAGGGGCAGGAGGGCGGATCAGGGTGGCAGGGCCAGGGGCTCTGCCAAGCGGCACTGCATCACCACGAAGCCGTCAGTGGGCCTTCACTGGGCTCTGGGCATGGCCTCACCACCCAGGCCCGGCGGGGTGGGCGGGGGGGGGGGTGAGGGGGGCGCGTCCGGGGCCCTTGGTGGTCTGTCACCGCCGCCGAGGCTCCCAGACGCTGCCCAATCCGAGTTCTCTGCGCTTCTCTCACCTTCCGCCCTTCGCCTCTAGTCTCAGAAGGGCAAGAATAGGCCAGGAAACTGCGAAGACCAGTTCTTCCTTTCTGTTCTGCCCCTTGTGGCTCCCGAGATGGCGGGGTCCAGTGGCAGCAGTTCCAGGTGTTCCCAAAGGTGTGGCTGGAGTCGCCTAAGAAGAAACGACATGGAGACAGCATTCCGTGGATCAGCAGCCTAGCCAGGTGCTAGCCAGGTGCTTCGGTGGCTTCTCAGTCCCAGGACCTGGTCTTGGCGAGATCTCTCCCCTGAAAGCTCCCTTGGAGAATGAGGACCACGACCGCGACCACAAGCCTAGGGACTGAGAAAAGCTCTGCAAAGAAGACGCTGCTTTCTTTTATAGCCCTAGAGCGTGGTGGGAGGAGCCAAATCAGCCACCCGCTTGACCAATCAGCGCCCCAGGACGAATGCGTCACCTGGTTGGGCACCAAGTTTAGGGGAGGAGGCTTGCATTGGCGCTTCTGGACCAGCAGAGGGAGTGACGGCTCTTTGGCCCCGGGTGGACACCCTCCGCTCCAGGGCGGGGGAGACTGCTTCTCTCTGGAGGTGAGACAGTGGTCTGACTGCTGCTGTGAGGGTCCTTCTTTTATGCCCCATGGGTGGGCTTCTTCCATGTCTTATATCAGTGTGCTCCGGTGGCCTTCTGCGCTTATCAGGATACACGAGCAGAGGTATCAGGAGTTAACATGCAGGGAGTTGTTGGTCAGTAGTTACAAGTTATTTGTCAGGAGTTAACATGCTGATCGTTTCAAGTTACTTATTGGGGTCTCAGACACACACACACATACACACACACACACACACAAATTAAGTTCCTCTTCGAAGAAAAGTTTAAAATTCACTCTACTAAAACAATGAAATTTGATTATACTATCTTATACTAAATAAACTTTTTACTATAACATGCTGTCATAATAATTCCTAGATGGGGCTTTCAATTAGTGCATAGCCCGATGAGACAACATTCAGAAAATACCCACGGAACATGGAAGATAGAGAAGTTAAACGACATGATCAGTGAGAAATGTGCCAAATGCAAGAACTAAGACACCCCTCGGGGCAAATACAGTGGGGCCTAGACTTACAAGTGACCCAAATAACGAGTTTTTCGAGATAGGTGCCATCTCTCAGCCGGCTATTTTCTTTGAGTTATGAGATAAAATTGGGGATGTAAGCCAGCTTCAGATACCCCACCACTGGTTGGCGTAGCCAAGGTCACAGTGAATGCCACAACATCAGCCCAGCATCACGTGTCTCACCCATTCAGTTTAATGATTTGACATAAGAGGAATTTGAGTTATGAGCTCTGTCCCGGAACTACTTAAACTCCTGAGTCAAGGCCCCACTGTATCCAGCTTCCCGACGAGGGCGGGAAGAGATGTGGGGAGGGTGTGCGGTTGGAGAATGAGAGACCTAAAGGACGAAGTAACCACATGCAATGCAGTAAACGGGACTTGGCTTGGGTCTTCAGAAAACCAACAACAAAAGGCATCTTTGAAACAAAGAAATTTGAATGTACAGTGACTATTAGGTGATATTCAGGAATTACGTTCACTTTTCCAGGTGTGATAATGGCTGAGGAAGTACTTTTTTTTCCCAGATACTCATCAGAGGATACTTGAGAGGGAAACTGTTGGGAGCCATTATAAATCACATATACATCTCCAGCTTACAACAAGAGGTTTCTGGCTCCTCCAAGCCAACTCCCGGTTTGGCCTGGAGTTAAAAGTTAACCTTGCGATTTAGCCTGGAGTTAAATAACATACCCTCACCCTAAGCACAAAGCAAGCTACATCTCTGCTGATAAGCTGCGACATTCCAAAGCCTGTTTCATCCTTAACGACTTCCTTTGCCCACCCCCTCCTCTAGAAACAGTATAAATACCACTCGCTGTAAAAAATAAAACTGAGGCTTGATCAGAACTTTGTCTTGCCTCCATTTCTTCGCGTCTCCTATCCTCTCATTCCTTTGCAGGATTTGGTGCGGTGTACCCACGAAGCGTGCCCTGCAGGTCAGGGCATAACTGGCGCCCAAACGTGATCTCCACTCTCCAATCCTCCTCAGGGACGTTCACTTTTTATGTTCGGCAGGACCCCCTTTGGCGCCACTGGGATCCCCCTGTGAGTCAGCCTGCTTTTTTCCTGGTCGCCGCTCTGCTTAC
Source organism: Myotis yumanensis (assembly GCF_028538775.1). Lineage (NCBI taxonomy): Eukaryota > Metazoa > Chordata > Mammalia > Chiroptera > Vespertilionidae > Myotis > Myotis yumanensis. Next base: position 18,539,740 of record NW_027223772.1, on the reverse strand, counting down.
CCGCTTTGCGAGTCAGACCTGTTGCTTTGGTAAGTGAACGCATTTATTTTGGATAGGCATTCTCTTCCCTCATTGTCTCCCCCCTTGTCTCCTGCCTCTGGTCCACTTTGAGCACTCTCTTGTCGTTTCGGGGAAGAGTGAAAGGTACCCGCTTTCGGCAGAGAGAACTCCGAATCACTCAGGCTTGTCCCTTGGTTTCGTTCCACGTGGTTGACTCCTTCCAAAAACCCAGCGTTCACCTTGTCTTAGTGGTCTTTCTGAGAAAATGGGGACTCCAGCTGAGACTCTGAAGTAAGTGTTTTTGCCTACTTTAAAGCTTAAACCGTCCACCCAAAATTAGAAGTAATCCAGTAAGAACTTGTGTCACTGTTACTCCGGGAAAACTCCTTGCCTACTTAAAAAGGCAAGCCGTCCACCTTGTGAGCACTCATGGGGTGCCTGACTCCCGACTGGTGAATGCCTGAGGGTCCTAGCAGGTTACCTGCCTCACAAGGGTCCGAGTTGGCGGGTTATACCAACTGGCTGTTTACGTAGGAGGAGCGAGCTGCAGAAGCAGCTCCGAGGAAGGCACTTGAAAACAAGTTTCGATCTGGGGAGCTCTGATTCAGGGGCCCGAGTTGGCGGATTATACCAACCGGTTGCTTACGTAGGAAAACACACCTGTGGCATAAACAGGACTGAAGTAGTCTCAGCAGAGAATTTCAACATCCAGACCTATGACACGTGAACAGGGGCCTCTCCTTTGAGGTGACGGTTGGCATCTTCCTCGCTGGTTCGTCTCCTTGTCGACTCCTGGGCTGACCTGGTACGGGGTTTATATGTCCCGGAGGCTTACGTGGAAGAGGCTAAGACATGGGTCAGGCTTTGAGTTCTCATGAGCTGTTTCTTAAAGGACTCAGGGAGTCCCTCAAGACGCGAAGATTTAAGGTTAAAAAGAAAGATTTAAAAGGCTTCTTACAGGACTCAGGGAGTCCCTCAAGGTGTGAGGATTTAGGGTTAAAAAGATTCAAAAGGCTTCTTGAAGGACTCAGGGAGTCCCTCAGAGCACGAAGATTTAGGGTTAAAAAGAAAGATTTAAAAGGCTTCTTTACTTTAGAACATCTTATGACAACCAAACTTTGGCTAAGATAACCTTGGGTGCTAGCCATGACTTTAGAAAGCGAAATAGAAAAAAATTTAAAAAGTCTTTTTCTATTAAGCATGACTTTGGGAAAAATACGCCATCTGAGTCATTTGCTAAAACTTCCCCCAAAACAGGATATGTAGGGGAAAGGAAAAAGGAACACATGGCGATCCTATATGGACGCCTCCTCCCCAGTATTCAAATTTAAAATCTCCTTCTCCTAATTAAAAAAGTTTTACAAAATTTAGAAAATGCGTCTGGGATTTCTGTTCACGTGTAAAGAGAAAAACTGGCTTGGAACTAAAAGCGCGCATCATCCGATTTTGGACATTTAGATAGAGTTTTGAGCTAAAAATCTCTTTACAAATGTACAGAATAAAACCCAAGACTGATTATTTCCTAAGAAAAATGGCATATTTGAGCCAGGGAAGAAATGCAGGCTGGTTCTAGCAATAAGATTGGTATATTTCCATAATAAAGAGTGATTTTTGAAATGTTAATAAAGCCTGTTCCAAAGTTAATCTTAAAAGCCTCAAAGAAATTTAGTAAAATTGTCTGTTATAGAAAAGTTACCAAAATAACTGCCTTAAAATAATAATCTAGATTTGAATCTCAAAAATTATTGATCTATATTAATTATAAAAATCTAAGTAGCCCGGTAAAAAAACCGGCCCTTTGTTAATTGAAAAGGCTGGCCAAAACATTTCTAATGAGAAAAGGGGCTAGTTGCTTCCCACCTGTAGCAAATTCTTAAAGAATGTGGTCAATTTACTCTTCCAGGGAAAACAGCCCCTCCTTCCTCCCCTAGGCCAATATTGAAACTTCCCACCGACTAGCAAGGGGCAGGAAGCAATGTATCTACAACCTTGTTTGTTGGCCTACCCCAGAGGAAAAATTATGGTCGTTTTAAAATCAAAGGCTGGGGCCAGGCCTGCCTCGCCAGCCTCAAGTGTGGTTTTCCAAATCTGCTGTGAAATTTAAGACCTTGGAGTTTATACCTAGGTATCTTGAAGTGACATAATACTGAATTAAATAAGATCTAAGTGTACTTTGTACAAAATCTAAAGAACAGAATTAAATCTGTTGGTTGATTATGTCCTACATCTTTTGAAGTTTATTCCTAAAAATGTTACTGATTGAGAAATGCTAAATATTTGACTTTCCAGCTAAAAAGTTCTAGTTAAATCAAATTGGGAAAAATTATAATTGTGGTAACTAAATGCCTAACGTAGAGAAATTTATTTTTAAGAAAATCTTGTGCTTTCTCTGAAATAATTAGAATTCAAAATATGTTACCCATTGATCTGATTAAAAAAGAGGATAAATTCTGTGATCCCAACAGAAATTTTATATACAAAGATCAGTTTTAATTTAATTGATATCTCTTAATAATTATAAAAGGTATATAATCTTTAAATCATATATATACGTATATATTTGATGGTCTTTCAAGTTGGATTTCAAAACTATAACCAAGGAATGACTTTGGGACATTTCATGGGCCCTGAAATGTTTTCAAAAGTTTATTCTCTCTTCTTAAAGGTTTTTTAATAAAGCCAATTTAATATACTTGAAATCACATGGAAAGCTTTATCAAATATAAATTAATAAATATATTTTAAGTTTTTGCCTCTGAGTAAGGGCAAAACAAGTAATTTTGTTTAATATTTCTTAAAATACAGCAGTGGAATTTTAAGATGTAATTTGAAATAACAAAAGCTCCTCGCCGCTGCATTTTAAATTAGGCTGGAGGTGGGGCAGCATTTGTCCCTTGTGAATCAAAAGTTTACTAAATACTAAATTTACTTGCTTCGCTTTGCCTTTTTAAAATAATCACTTGACATATATAGCTTTGCGACAGTATTTGTTAAAATCTCAAAAGGCAACCATGTTTCTTACATTTGTTGCTTGTGTGAGAAAGAAAGCTGTCTGGAAGGAAATAAAAAGGTTTCCTTCAGATGCCTAACTAAAATTAAAAATCAATATATTGGGCCTCAAAAGCTAAATTAAATAATTTGTGTTTTGTCTCCTTAAACAAAGTTTATGTAAATTTACCCAAAAACTAATACCAGAAATTTAATTAAGGTCATTTACTGTCCATAACTTAGGACAAGTAAAGTTAAAAGAATAAATGCTATTTCAAACTGACTTAAAATTGGCAAATTGGGTTAAATGGATATTCAGGGGAACTTAGTTGTCACCTATTAAAAGATAAACTTTTACAATTTTTATATAAGACCTCCATCATTATACCAAAAAATACTACGCAGGAACCAATTCCTGGAGCTTTAACTGTTTTAACTGATGGGTCATCAAATGAGAAAGCTGCCTATCATACTATAAATTCTGACAGAGTCAGGGAAGCCCTAGTTCAGAACCAAATTGAAGAATTCATTAGAAACATGTATCCTCCCCTCCACTATCACCCTTTAGCCTTACCTAAATCACCAGGAGTAGATCTAGACACCCAAACCTCTGATATCTTAGAAGCCACACTCCGTGCTTTAAATGCCTCCAATCCATCCCTTGCAGAAAACTGTTGGCTATGCATGACCCTAGGTACACCTATGCCCCTTGACATTCCAGATGACATCAGTAACATCACTTCTAATAATAATTGTACCCTCAGTTTACCCTTTAAACTCAACCTGTTGCATTCAACTTTTCCTCATGTCTACAAAAACTCCCCCAGAATAATAGTTATGATCTAGATGTAGGCTTCGTTAGCTTTGTTAATTGCTCTCCCGTTCACAATCACAGTTCCTCCCTTTGCCCCGCTCCTGGACGAGTGTTTGTATGTGGAGGTAATATGGCCTATGCAGCTCTACCTTTAAACTGGACAGGATTATGTGTTCAGGCTAGTATTCTCCCTGACATTGATATTATTCCAGGGGGAGAACCTGTCCCCCTACCCAGCCTTGATTACATTGCTGGACGCAGTAAGCGGGCTGTCCAATTTATTCCTTTACTTATAGGACTGGGAGTCTCTGGAGCTATGGCCACTGGCACAGCTGGATTAGGAACCGCATTACATACCTCTAATAAATTATCTAATCAGTTAATTGATGTTCAGGCTCTTTCAGGTACTATCAATGATCTCCAAGACCAAATTGACTCCCTAGCAGAAGTAGTTTTACAAAATAGAAGAGGATTAGATTTACTTATAGCAGAGCAGGGAGGAATATGTTTAGCCCTACAGGAACGCTGCTGTTTTTATGCCAACAAATCTGGAATCATCTGAAGACAAGATAAGAAAACTCCAGGAAGACTTGGTGAAAAGGCGAAGAAAGCTGTTCAAAAACCCCCTTTGGAGCAGACTCAATGGCCTACTCCCCTACCTGCTTCCTGCACTTGGCCCCCTTGTCAGCTTACTGTTAATTTTAACCTTTGGTCCATGGGCTTTTAAGAAACTGACAAGTTTTGTCAAACAGCAAATTGATAGCATCCTGGCCAAACCCATTCAGGTTCACTACCACCGTTTAACTACTATAGACCGAGAATGTGATTGTGATTGCCAGAGCTCCCTCCCCACGGGGACAGCATAAAGCCAGAGGAATGCTTACCTACACTCTATATAGAGGTATGGTATGGGCACCGTCTGGGTGCAGGGCAAAGCACTGCAAGGGAAGGTCAAAACAGAAAATCAAAATTTTCTCGACCGCCTCTGGATTTCTCTGTGAGCACACCTGGTTTGCATAGAGGTTGGTATCCATACATATATAATTGTTGGCTCTGCCTCTCCTCCCCAAAAGATACCAAGAGCCACCAGAGGTGAGATCTGCTGATCTCATGGGAGGAACCAGGTCACTACTCCCCCAGTCGGTTAATGCCCACCCTTAACTAAATGGTAAGGGAGGAATTGTTGGGAGCCATTATAAATCACATATACATCTCCAGCTTACAACAAGAGGTTTCTGGCTCCTCCAAGCCAACTCCCGGTTTGGCCTGGAGTTAAAAGTTAACCTTGCGATTTAGCCTGGAGTTAAATAACATACCCTCACCCTAAGCACAAAGCAAGCTAAATCTCTGCTGATAAGCTGCGACATTCCAAAGCCTGTTTCATCCTTAACAACTTCCTTTACCCTCCCCCTCCTCTAGAAACAGTATAAATACCACTCGCTGTAAAAAATAAAACTGAGGCTTGATCAGAACTTTGTCTTGCCTCCATTTCTTCGCGTCTCCTATCCTCTCATTCCTTTGCAGGATTTGGTGCGGTGTACCCACAAAGCGTGCCCTGCAAGTCGGGGCAGGAAACAATGTGTTTGGATGTATGGCATTGTCCCGGCCCAGCCCTCCCGCACCGCACCGCCCTGCACAGCACTGCAGAGGCCTCCAAGATGCAGGCTCTCCAGCTGGCCCAGCCCTTGAAAGCACTGCGTGCACACCCCTGAAGAGGCGTGGGCAGTACACCCTCCTGCTCGCCTGCTCCGCCCAACCAGCGCCACCACCTGGAGACTCTCAGCCCCGCCTCCCGCTCATTACCCAAGGTGCACCGCGCTCATTTGCATGTCCCATTGGAACAGGTGAACCCGGCAGCTCAGTCTTAGCAGCCTAGCTATCACCGCGACCAACACGCGAGCCTCGGGAGGGGATCCTGTGGCATCAAATTCCCCTCACCATTCCGAGGCCACCGCCAAAAGATGGATCCAGTCACCATAAACGAAAGCAGTGAGATAGCCTGGCCTTAAGTACCTGGCGGGCGGAAAGCAACAGCGTGATCGCTTAGGCAGCACACATGGAAAAGTTGGAGCACAACATACAGAAGGTTAGCTTGGGGCCCTGAAGGCCCCTGAGGGCACAGAAATCCTTATTTTTGCGCAAAGAAACATATCCGTGTAAGGCACTCTGTGAAATGAAAGCAATGCTCAGATCTTTGCAGTGGGGTATTTGTGCTGATATGTTACCTTACGTTTCCTTCATAAACCTCAGACTTTATGAAGTGGATTGATCTATGCTTTGTCTCCCCCAAGGACACAAACTCTAGCGGCCAATGTAAGATGGTAGTTGTCCTCTATGATGTAAGAATAACAACAATCCCAAGGATGTGTGGTGAATTCCTATCAAACCATTTCTGAATTATTGAGTTACTAAGTGATTGCTGACATCATGAATGCTTACTGAAAGAAGTAAGCAACATCATCAGTGTTCATTTGTTGTGTTGAGTTGGACGTTGTTCAGCCGCGATAGAACTGAATCCTACGCCCTTTCTCAGACTCCAGGCTGTGCAAAGGCTAAGGCTGCTGTCACGGGGTGGCTACCAGGGGTGAGAGCAAGGCAGGCCGGTGCCCCTGGACCTCAGCATTTCAGGACAATTGGAAACTGGCTGGAAGTAGCAAGACCATTTGAATCTGCTTTCACAAGTATTCTTTGAGACCGGTTTTGTGGGCCTGTTTTCACTGGCCTTTAGGAGTGCTCAGAAATGCCGGTTTGCCTAAAACGGCCGGATTCTCTGATGGAAAATGTGATCTGAATGTTTCCAGCCCAAACAAGGACTCAGAAGCAAGTACATACCAGGATCATTTGGTAATTAATTAAAATTAATCTGGTAGCCATGAACAAGGCAGAAGTCGGTTGAGGTATTCTAGGCCCTCAAAGAGGCAGAGACTAGGTGTGAGTCCAGGAAGGCCCAGGCGCAGGGTCGGAGCAGGTCTGAAGAGCCCAAGTCCACGCAGCCCACAAGAGTGGGGTGTAAACAATATGAAAGGTTTCCCGAATTTGCGTGTCATCCTTGCACAGGGGCCATGCTCATCTTCTCTCTATGGTTCCAATTGTAGTATATGTGCCGCCGAATCGAGCACGCCGCTCCTGCCTCCTGCCAGGTATGTAAGGCGTGGTGAGCTCACTCCTTAGGGTTGATGGTGACTGGGTCGCGTCTTTTTGCGGTGGCCTTGGAACGGCGAGAGGAATTTGATGCCATGGGATGCCCTCCTGATGCTCGCGTGTTGACCGCGGTGACAGCTTGGCTGCTGCGGCAGAGACGCGGGGTTCACCTGATCCGTCAGGACATGCAATGGAGAGCCATGGGCACCTTGGGTAATGAGCGCCAAATGGGGCTGAGAGTCCACAGGCCGTGGCACTGGGTGGGTGGAGCAGGCGGGCAGCGGCGAGCACCACCCACGCCTCCTCGAGCCCATGAGCGCTCACGAGAAGCTGCTTTTGAGGGCCCGGCAAGCGGGAGAGCCTCAGACCTGGGAGACATCCATGGTGCTGTGCGGGAGGGCTGGGCCTGTACAACGCCATACTTCCAAAGCACGTTGTTTCCCTCTCAAATATCCTCTTATGAGTATCTGAAAAAAAAAAAAAAAAGACGTACTTCCTCAGCCATTATCACACCTTGAAAAGTTAAGGTACTTCCTGAATGTCACCTAATAGTCACTGTACATTCAAATTTCTTTCAAAGATGCCTTTGATTGTTGTTTTGCCGAGGATCCAAGCGAGGTCCCTTTTACCGCATTGTAAGAGGTTACTTCCTCCTTTAGGTCTCTCATTCTCCCACAGCACCCTCCCCATCTCTCTTCCTGCCCTAGTGGGGAAGCTGGATATTTGCCCCCTGGGGTGTCACCGTTCTTGCATTTGGCCCGCTTCTTACTGGTAGTGTCTCTCTCTCTCCATCTTACATGAACCTCGGGAAGTCCTAGGTCCAAATGCCAAGCGAGTGCCTGGGTGAGTGTTGTCGGCCTGCGATTGGTTGCTGGGGCGCGTCCCAGCATGACATGATGTTGTCCCGCTGAACCAAGGACTCATGGGTGGTCCCCCGCTGACCCCTCTGCTGCAAATCAGCTTCTCCTAAGTGTTTCACTTAATAGTTTAGAATTCACAGTGGAGAGTGGGATGCCGCTAGAACTGGTTGGCTTTTAACACTTTGCTCCTGTGTTTAAGGATGGAAACTAAAGGCACCTGGTGTCCGAGTTCCATGCCCGGAGGAAGAAAACCGAGAAAACAAAAGCAGGTAAAGAAATGAGGGAAGAGTGCTGATGCGGTTTTAGTCTCTGGATCTTGCGTCCCAGTCCACAGTTTGGTTACGGGAGCTAACGTCTGTCTCCTTCCTGCTACAGTGGTTCTCGTCCTTCCTAATGCCTGAACATTTTAATACAGTTCCTCATGTTGTGGTGACCCCCAATTTCATTGTTACAACTTGAACACAATTAAAGCGGAGCGATTTATCACAAAAACAATATGTAATTGAAAAGGTGTTTTCCGATGGTTAGGCGACCCCCCAAAGGGGTCGCGACCTACAGGTTGAGAACCGCTGTAAGGAAAAGGCTCTTCTGCAGCCACTTCATGTGGGTCCTGAGTGCTGGCTCTCCACACACCCGTCGGCTGCATTGATCGGCGTCCAATCAAGTTGGGTGGGTAAGAAAATAGCTCCACCTGCCCTCATCTCCGAAGGTAGCCTGGTGTTCCTTTTCTGGGTATTTTCTGGAAGTTGTCTTGTCAGGCTATGCATTTATTGAAGGCCCCGTCTAGGACAATGTGCTAGAGGCATTCAGATTTAACATCTCGGATTTCCTTATTCTGTTCTCTCCTTGCTATTGCACAGATGTCTTTTCCTCCTGTTTCCCCTTTTCTCCAATCTGCACATCCTCCCCCCCACCCGCCCCCCGTGTGCGTTGCATACTTCACTAACTGAACACCTTTACCCAGCTCACTTTATGCCTCTGTCACTAAGCTCACATCTTCCCACCACACACGTGCATCGTTAAAACACTACTGGACTTCTGCTAAACTAAACAATATTTAGGATAATGTATTTGCACTTTGAAAAAAAAAAACAATTCTTGGTCTTACCACTTCTTAGTTATATGTGGACCTCCAGTCGTTTTTTACAGGGAGCTAGTGTATGAATTCGTTGGGAAGTCACATGCGAAATTTATTTTTTCATTTTTCTTATTGCTAAAAGTATTACAAAGGGTATTACATATGTGTCCTTCCCGCCCCCCCCCCCCACGCCCTTAAAAATCCCCTGGCTTCCCTTACACCCCAGTGTCTTATGTCCATTGGTTATGCTTATATGCATACATAAAAGTCGTTCGGTTGATCTCTTACCCCATCCCTCCTACCCCCCAACCCTCCCTGGCCTTCCCACTGCAGTTTGACAATCAGTTTGAGGCAGCTATGCATCCGTATCTATTATTGTTCAGGAGTTTGTAATGGTCTTTATTATCCATGAATGAGTGAGATCATGTGGTATTTTTTCTTCATTGACTGGCTTATTTCACTTAGCATAATGCTCTTCAGTTTCATCCATGCTGTTGCAAATGGTAAGAGTTCCTTCTTTTTTACAGCAGCATAGTATTCCATCATGTAGATGTACCACAATTTTCTAATCCAATCATCTACTGATGGGCACTTAGGCTGTTTCCAGATCTTAGCTATGGTGAATTGTGCTGCTATGAACATAGGGGTGCATATATCCTTTCTGATTGGTGTTTCTGGTTTCTTGGGATATATTCCTAGAAGTGGGATCACAGGGTCTCCTGAATCGAAGAGAGGCCTCTAGCGGTTTAGGCCAAGGCAGAGCAAGAATGGCAGATTGGCCGTTTCCAGGGCGGGGGAGACTGCTTGTCTGTGGAGGTGAGACAGACTTCTGACTGCTGCTATGAGGGTCCTTCTTTTATGCCCCATGGGTGGGCTTCTTCCATGCCTCATACTAGTGTGCTCCAGTGGCCTTCTGGGCTTATCAGGATACACACGCAGAGGTTAAAAGGTACTCATCAGGAGTTAACATGCAGGGAGTTGTTGGTCAGTAGTTACAAGTTATTTGTCAGGAGTTAACATGCAGGGCGCTACAAGTTACTTATCAGGGTCTCACACACACACACACACACACACACACACACAAATTTAGTTCCTCTTCGAAGAAAAGTTTAAAATTCACTCTACTAAAACAATGAAATTTGATTATACTATCTTAAACTAAATAAACTTTTTACTATAACATGCTGTCATAATAATTCCTAGATGGGGCATTCAGTTAGTGCATAGCCCGATGAGACAACATTCAGAAAATACCCACGGAACATGGAAGATAGAGAAGTTAAACGACATGATCAGTGAGAAATGTGACAAATGCAAGAACTGAGACACCCCTCGGGGCAAATACAGTGGGGCCTAGACTTACAAGTGAACCGAATAATGAGTTTTTCGAGATAGGAGCCATCTCTCAGCCGGCTATTTTCTTTGAGTTGTGAGATAAAATTGGGGATGTAAGCCAGCTTCAGATACCCCACCACTGGTTGGCGTAGCCAAGGTCACAGTGAATGGCACAACATCAGCCCAGCATCACGTGTCTCACCTATTCAGTTTAATGATTTGACATAAGAGGAATTTGAGTTATGAGCTCTGTCCCGGAACTACTTAAACTCCTGAGTCAAGGCCCCACTGTATCCAGCTTCCTGACGAGGGCAGGAAGAGATGTGGGGAGGGTGTGCGGTTGGAGAATGAGAGACCTAAAGGACGAAGTAACCACATACAATGCAGTTAACGGGACTTGGCTTAGGAGGAGCCAAATCAGCCTCCAACCACTCCACCAATCAGCCGCCCCCAGGATTGAAAACGTCACCGGTCGGGCGTCAAGTTTAAGGCGGGGCCGCTCATGCCCCATGCTAGGCCCAGCATGGCACACTCCTTCAGGTGACAATCACCGAAAGGACCCAAAGGAAAGGTTCTGCTGAACGTGGCTTCGCCCGGCATTCATTCCTCGAAGGGAATGGGCCAGGCGAGGGTGGGGTTGGGAGTGGGGGGGCCGCGGACGGGTGTAGACCAGAGACGCAGACACACCGAAAGAAGCTGCCCCCCTTTCCCGGCACCACCGCCTGGGGCAACACGCAGCCAAGTCCTCGCCGCCCCCCTTCCCGCCCCCGGCGCCATCCTGAAACCCCCACCCACCCCCGGAGCATATGGGTTAGGCCAGGCTCGAGATTTACAACCTCTTCCCCAGATTTTCAAGGGCCAGCGCGAG